>NC_043711.1:85568887-85607975 GCF_006229205.1 Suricata suricatta | reverse complement strand
AAAAAAAAATATATATATAAAAAAGAAAAAAGTGACAAGTGGCGGGTGCTGACCAGGGTTAAGATGGGAGGGCATCTGGGAAGCAGTGACTTCTGGGTATGGTTGCAAGGTTCATGAGAGAGGCAGTGGAATGAAGGCTTGAAGGACGATGGCCTTCTGGGGGCTGAGGCCTGAGCTGCTCATGCCCTCTGCTCACCAGCCCCCCACTCTCCTCCATACACACAGCACAAACCGGCCTGCTCCCCACTTTCTGGCCTCCTCACCTTTGCTTGTAATGTTGGTATTTTCTCCACCCCTCAGCCTCTATCATAATATATTTAAAGTCTAAAATGTGGTATTCAAAACTTTTGAGATCTTTGAAAACTTCTCAAAATTTTCCAACTTGAAAAGTTTTCCAACTAGATGCTAGGATTTTCTCAGGCTGTAAACCCCTCCACGACTTGGATTTATAGCTCTTTTATGGCACCTCCTGTGACCCGCCTTGGACAGTTTCTCAGATGGGTGTCTCTCTCCTGGGTAGGTTCCTTGAAAAAAAGGGGTGTGTTTTATTCTTCTGTGTCCTAGAAAGCACCTTGCGCGACATTTTGGGCATGGTACGCTCTTAGAAAGCAGATGTCTGACAGGATTGAAAGAAATAGGGGTAAAAGTTCAGTGCTGTCTGATGAGCGGTGTGTGCTAAGATTCTCGTGGAGACGGGGAGACACCAGGAAGTGGTGAGGGCCAGGACCTTGGAGGCCTGAGTGCTGGCCAGAGAGGCGGGACACAACGGGCCGCAGGCCACACTCTGCAGGAAAATGTACTGAGAATGTGATGGACACGGCTGGCTGGGAGCCCTGACAGGCAAGCAGAGTGCATGGTTGGGAAGCCAGAGTGTTGGCCCATGTGAGGAGGAGAGGAGAGGAGAGGAGAGGAGAGGAGAGGAGAGGAGAGGAGAGGACTGGCCTCCTTGCTTGGAGGTTTGCAAGCATGGAAACTGGGAGTGGAACACATTTCATCCATCTACCTGATAAGGATTTCCCGAACCCCAAAGTATGGGCTAGGTATTGTACGGTGTGCTGGGGGTGGCAAAGATAAATAAAAAGGTCTACGTCATCAAGGAGATTATAGCCTGACGATGCTGACATACACGAACAGATCATTAAAGACACAGTAATGGCTATTATCACGGACCTCTCCAGTTGTACCGAGGGCCGAGGGAACCCAGAAGAAGGACACGCTATGTCTGTCTGGGGGGACAAAAGCCTTCAAAGGAGATGTGCACTTGGGGTGGCTTCTGAAGGTGCCTGACAAGCTGGGAAGGCTATTCTGAGCAGGAGGAGGAACAGCACGGATCAAGGTAGAGAAAAGTCAATGGGCAAGGGTGAGAGAGCAATGGTGGAGCATCCGGACCACTGAAGGGAAGGCTGGAAAGGAGTGAGGGAGCAAGGTTCTTGGCTTATTAGGTCCTAGCTATTGGCAGATGGCATTATTTTTGATTATGTACGAGGCATCACGTGAGGCAGTGTGAATAAAAGCATGGCTACCACCACCTCTCTGCCAAGGCCGAGCAGCCAGTGTTTCCTGAGGGCTTGTTATGTGCCAGACAGAGGTCTAAGTGCTTTTAAGCTCCTTTGCTTCTCACAGATGCTGGGAGGCAGGGCTCGCTACCCCAGTCTTAGATGAAGACATGGCTGAGCCACCTCCCCAAGGGCCTGTGGGTGGCAGAAGTGGGATTCAAACCCACGTCTGTGTTCTTTTCATATGGCCGTGTTTGTGTGGGTGCAATTTCTGAGTTGTATGAGAACAGAGGAAGATGGTAAGGAAGAGGGGGAGAAAGCCTCAAGAATGAGACTTGGCAAAATGAAGTTTCTTCAGTTAGGTCTGAGGAGTCCTGGTGATTTCTTCTTTTTCATGCTCTTCCCCACAATCTGATCTTTTAACCGGGTAAGGCAGGTTCGTACTATACCTTCCCATTTCTTTTAAATATTATCATCCAGAGAGGATGGACCAAGAGAGCAATGCCAAACCCCATTCTTCCCTCTTTTCTTAGAACGTCAGGGACTCTGACAACATTCAACATTCTACTTTTAGATATACAGCCAGATGATTTGAAAGTGAAAATTTCAAATGTAGATCCGAGATATGACGTTAGCTCATCTCCAAGAAAGGCATCGCCATCGCTGCGTTGAACATGCACGAAGATGAAACAGAGATTGGCTTCTAAGACGAAGTCTCTGCCCTGACAGTTTTAGAAGCATCATAGAAACCAGCCGGCAGAGAAGGTGACCGCCGTCAGGATAGCACCTTATCTAGCCTGTTAGAACTCTGTGGCAGGGAATATTTACTGCTGAATGGATTCGGAGATGCTGAGCGCAAACTCTGTGTTTAATGGGAAATAAAAGGAGGAGGATCATTATGTGTCACTCTGATGGAAAATAAGAAAGTTCTTCTAGGAACATCATCTTAAGTTTTGGTCTGTCTTAAGAAGTAGGATCATATATCACCTTATGATACATGGATGAATGAATTTCTGGCTCCTTTTCTGGGATTCTAAGACAGGAGATTAAAAAAAAAAAGAACGGATGTGGAGATAAGGAAGTAGAACTAATCTCTGGAAGACTCTCAGGGCGTCTGAGGCTCTAAGCTGCCGGTATAAACCAGCTTGTGACCATTTGGCTAGGAGTCAGTCTCTGAAGTCATGTGAAAGTAACATAAACATTCTAGGAATGAAAAAAATCATTATCAAGAGCTTCTCTTCACCCTATTGCTTCCCTCATAGAAGGCTCTGGAAGAACTGCAGGGGTCTGATTTAGAACACTCTGATGGGTGTGGACTCATAGCTCCCCTTGCTTCACTACCTAGCAGTAGGGAGGGAATGACTTATGCCCAAATGACCAGTAAGACAAGCTTCAAAGTCAAGCAGACAAAGAAAAGGGGGAAGCCAGCTGGCCCACGCAGAGATTAAACCTGCAGCTCCGCATCCCTAGCACATGGGCACTAAACTTACAGCAGGGGTACAGCAGGCCACGAAGACCTCATTCTACAAAAGATACCCAACCTCCCTTGCCTTCTTTCCCTTTTAAGAGACCCTCTGACATTATAAGAAGGATTTAATTAGACACTGGGACTTCTCTGAATTATGATGCACAAATTCTACAAACAGGTTCCCCTGCCAAAGCAGGACAGAGCACTATACAAAGGAGATCGGATCCTGCTAACATGAACTACCAGTGTCCTAACACAAGTCATCTAACTTTTCGAGCCTCAGCCTCTTGGCCTGGGAACGAGAAGCCCTCTCTAGCTCACGGCAATGGGCATCAAGTGCCACCCGGACAAGGGATGTGAGGCCAACTGGAGTTCGTGCGGGAAGAGCACGGAGATCAATTAGCTATGTCTGTGCTGACTGCAGGATGGGGAGAGGCAGTGGGCCTCCTGGCTGGCTGCCCTGATCTGGTGCTCTAGAAGGTTCCTTTTGGCTTTGATAACTTGTGGCAAATCTAGGGTTGAGCCACCTCCACATCCAGATGTGATGGATTTCTGCTTGGATCTGGGTCTACATATGGACAGACTGAGGCTGCTGACTGACGGTGCTTCCAGACGGTCAGGAGGGCCACTGTGAGGAATGCCTCAAGCAGGAGACGTGAGCCATCACCTCGGCAGGACACCATGGTCAGCGCTGACAATTAGCTGAGCCTCTCCCGATGAATGAAACTTCCCTGTGACAGAGACGAGCCCTGGATCTGCTGTTACGTTAGGACATTCGAAGACAATCTGGACGTGTAGATCAAGTGCTTTTCAAATGGCAATATGATTAATAGGGATTAAAGAGAAATTCTGAAAATCCACAAACTTCCTTCAGTATTGTAAACATATCTTACTTTAAAAACTTTCAGGGGCACCTGGGTGGCTCAATCAGTGAAGTGTCCAACTCTGGATTTTGGCTCAGCTCAAGATCTCATGGTTTGGTTTGTAAGTTCAAGCCCCATGTCGGGTTCCCCACTTACACTGTGGAGCCTGCTTAGGATTCTGTCTCTGGCCCTTCTTGCTTGCACTGTCTCTTTCTCAAAAAAAAAAAAAACCCCAAAAAAAAGCCCATTATTTTTCAGAGTGAAAATCTATCGGTACATTAAATTGTATCTGAAATGAGGCAGGAGAGTTAAAATTTCAAGGAAGTCTCTCACAGATTCATTCATTCAACTCTCACCTCTGAGGGGAGAGAAGGTGACTGTCTTCTTTGTGAAACAATGACAACTCCACATCCACACACGTGCTTTTCCTTTTTGAAAGCAGGGTGTCTTCATTAACCTCACTTGCTGTTTGTGCCCGGTGTTGGGTACGCACATTTCAAATATCATTTTTAGATTCCACAGATGGAAAAATTGAGACAGATGTCAAATGACTGTCACTGAGTTTCGGTTAAAGACTCTGGTGGAACGTGATTTTCTCATCCAAGACCTTTTTCTATTTGTCCCATCCCTCTGACGAGAGATGAGGTGCAAAGAATGACAATGGCAGCGTTTCCTGAGGACTCACTGTGTGGCAGGCCCTGGGCTAAGCACTCACTGATTTCTCATCTTTTCCTCACGGGCGAGCACCCCAGGAGACAGGAATTTCGACTATGTCCACCTTTCAGACGGAAAACTGAGGCTTAAGGAAGTGACATGTCTCCTAAGGCCACAAAGCTCATGGCTGAGTAAGAGCCGGAGACAGCATAAAACCCAGGTAAGTCTGGCTCCAATCCTGTGATTACTTTCAGAGCTCAAGGAAGGAAAAAGTCTTTGTTTTATAGACCTTTTCCAGTATTAGCATATGAACAAATAGATAGGATTTTTTTTTCCTTGATGCCTTATCTAGGGACTAATGCAAACCGGCAGCATTAAATATAAGGTCATCTGGTTTCCTGGACTTGTCTTTTCCTTGTAAATTGAAGAAACTTAAAAAAAAAAAATAGGGCAGGGCCTGGGGGCAGGAAGAATTTATAGTTAGGCTGGCAAATTCCACATGCAATTTGGGAAAGTTGGAAAAAAAGAAAAAGGCATGCTGAAAGGTTTTGTGTTGTTCATTCCGCGAGCGAGGGCTAGAATAAAAACTTAGATGGTAATTCAGTGAATGGCGCATTAAGTAGAACAGATTGCGATTCACAGCAGCCTAAGCTTGTTTGGGGGCTGCTAAAATAAACAGGTTCATCTCCGAAGATACACAAGGAGGTGGTACGTGTGGTGTCAAGGTGCCATCTCTGCAGGGCTGCACGTTGCGCCTCCCCTCCCCCCCCCCACATCCTCACTCTAAATGGTAATCTGTCGTCGGGAGCCCTACCAAACCGCCACCTTTCCGTGAGCCTCCATCTCTCTCAGCAGGCAAGTCGCAAGCCTCCAAATGAGCATGTGGATGCCATTTCTAATCTGCCCCTGACAGGCAGCGAGCTGCCCCTCACTGATGGAAGGAGACAGTCATAAAAGAAGCTGCTACGAAGCCAATAAGAATCCCTCTTGTCTTAATAAGAGGGGACGTGACTCAGAGCCCTGACGGGTCACAGTTACCTTCGGTAGTCGTGGGTGAGAACTGCCCCACCATTTAGAAAAGGCCTGTTTCTTTTTTTCTTAAAAAGCAAGGGGTTTAAGCCATGGAGAGACAGGTAAGTGCAGACATGTGGCGGGGGCGGGGGGGGGGGTGAATTGTGCACAAACAGTGGCAAATAAAACCCTTAGAATTCTAAGAGCTTCTAAAATAGGGCAGGCTATTAGAGAAGGAACCTAGACACTGACAGTCATTATTAACTAGGAAAACCGAGGCTGGAGAATTAATAAAAGGTTTTTTGTTTGTTTGTTTGTTTGTTTTGGAGAATGCGTAACTACCTGACGGCAGCTCTGATAAGAATCCAAGGATCTCAGGCCAGAGCTTTGCCCACACAGGAGAAACGGACTACGTGTTAGGCCAGTCCTAGCATAGATGCATGGGACTGGTATCTACAAATAATCTCATTAATCTTCAAAATGACCCTGTGGTAAAGGTACCATGAAAATCAAACACGCACAGGGCAAGTCATTTCCCAAAAATCAGAGTTCGAGTGTGGCTAAGCTGGGATTTAACCTTGGGCTATATGACCTCAGGATTCATGTTCTTTCCATGTTACCATGACGCCTCCATGACTGGTGTGTGTCTTCAGGTGTTACATTTGCTGAAAAAGCAAAACAAAACAAAAAACACCCATGGCCGCTCCTTTGAATGCTGACAACATATAAGCCAGCCTTGAGCGAACCAGACCTTCCCTGACAGCGGATACAAGAGCACAGGCCAGAAAACAACAATCGTGTCGGGGGTGCCGAGAAAGGACGATCAGCCCCTGCCCGTGAGGACTTAGCTTCAGAGGGAGAGCGCCGCAAGTACCCAGGCCAGAAACACTCACCATAATAGCTGCCACTTATGGCGCTCCTCCTCGAGCCGAAACTATTCTAAGCGATTTATATATATTAGTTTATTTCGTCTTCCCTGCAACCCTTCAAGATAGGTATGATTATTCTCCTCCTTCTGATGAAGAAAGTGAAGTGGCGTCAAGATGTGGGTCTGTGCGGGGGGGGGGGGGGGGGGGGGGGGGGGGGGGCTGTAGCACGCGCGGGGCCCGGGGGGCGGCGAGGGCACGGGCGGCTTTCTGCAGGAACCGGCCAGCAACTCGAAGCAGCGTGCTTGGAACGTGGTACACACTCAACATGCATTTACCGCCTGGCTCCTCTGCCAAAGCTCTTAAGGACACAGAGGACTTTGCCAGCTGTGGGAAGGGGTGAGGGGAGGATGGCGCAGAGAGGTATTCTGGGCAAACAGCAGAAGGCTCAAGGAAGCAAATGTTCCGCAGGCCCGAGTGGTATGGAAGGGCTTTTGCACATCCCCCACGGAGGGGCGGCAGGCAGGGCCCGAGTGGGGAGAGCCTGGCAGGGCCCGGAACGAGTTCAGCGCACAGCCTGCAGGTAATGCAGACAGCGTGTACTGGGTTTGGGTAGGAGAGTGCCATAATGTGTTGTGATTTTTAGAAAATCTCTGGTTACCGTGCAGGGAATGAATCAGAGAGGACAAACCCAGAGACAGGGAAACTGGTTAGCAGGAGGGCGCGGCACTGACACAAGAGGAAAAGACGCTGGCTGCCCGAGGGTGCGCAGCGGCAGCGAGGACAGGGAAGCACGAAGAGCCCAGACAGGGGATGAGGTGGGATGGATGGATACCAGATGGATGCATGGTGGGAGGAGGAGACAAAGGAGGAAGAGGTTGATGCCCAGGTCAAAGTGGTGAGTGGCCCTGGCACGGTGAGGGGGGAGGTGGATGATCCTTGGTCAGGGCCACAGACTGGCTTTGGTCTCCCCAAAAGCCTACAGGTGAGGTCCTGCGGGAGTGGCTGAGAGTCTGCAGACACTTGGGGAGTCACCAGAACACGACTCGGATCTTACGAGGCCCACATCAAGCCTGTGAGGCTGGCAGGGGAGAGCCCACAGACCCAGTGACACAGGGGGTCAGGGAAGATGAGGAAAGCCGGAGTGCGCAAGCCCACACAGCAAGGTCAGTGGCAGCGGCACAGGGACCAGAGCTGAGCTCCTCTGACTTCCCCTCCCGGGCAGGTAGAAAGGATGACTGGTTGGGAAGGGAGCAGGCGGGGGGCCACGGAGGGTGAGCAGGCATGTGGCTAAATCTGGGTGTCTAAGGGAGAGGAAAAAGCACCAGGAACACCCTCCCCCACCATCACTGGCTTCTACTGTCAGCCTCGTTCTGGCAAATTCATGGACTGAGAAAGTTTGGGAACTACTGGTTTAAACAACAGCTGAGAGGAACTCTCAGCAAGATTCTCCTTTTTTAAAGCATGTCCTGGAAGCTTCCGGCACAGTTAGCATAAGAATCAATGGCGGTCTCCTACTTATCCTGTCCACATCCTTACCCAGTGCTGTAGGACCACGTACCCCACGCATCCATTCCTGTGCTCTACCCACTTCTGTACAAATCTTTAAATGAGTTTCAGATGCTAAAGAAAGAGTCCAAGTCTGTTTCAGACATCAAGTCCTGTGGATACTGCTTCATTACAAGGAGTCCATCTTCCTCTTTCCAGGATGAAGCCTAGAATGATTTAACTGTGGCAAAATTAGCATGCAATTTGTAAGTCATTACGGTGCAAAGTATGTGGTGAGAACACTTTATTGAATAAACCTGCTGAGTATAATTTTCCCAGGAACTAAAAAAAGGGAAACCTCTCCGAGGCTCTCCTCCCTCTTTTAAAATCCCTGCCAGCACCTATATAATTACGTCTCTCTCCTGACAGTCAGAAGCTAGGCATCTCTGTGCATTTAACCAACAGAAGCCAGAAGGAACCAACGAGAAGTCCAGACAGCTTCCCATACCAGGGGCCTTGGCGTTCTCTGGGCTTTGTGTTGTCTGGAGAGTCGGGAGAAATCTGCCAAGACAAGCATCCTGCATATTTACAGATCACACAGAACTGCTGCTCACCAGAAAAGTCTAAGAATTAACATGCCCATGAAAAGTTCAGGTCACATCTTGTAACCAGGAGCCCCAAGGGCACGTCCAGATACACTGTGGCCCTGGAATCAAACAGCCGCAGAACACGGAAGCAGTGGGTCACTGTGCTTGACGTGGAAGTCTGTGACAGTCACAGATCGCTGCAGGAATGGGGTTCGAAGTGAGTTTGTGTAGAATTACCAGGTTGTCCCGCAGACGCTTAAGTCAGACTATTTTACCTTGTTGAACACTGTCACAGGTGGGCCACAGAGTCTACGTGGATGTCCTTAGGTGTTTTTGATGATGGGGCTAATTATAAATGTTTATGTATTTTTGAGAGAGAGGGAGAGAGAGAGAAAACGAGCAAGTGGAGGAGGAGCGAGAGGGCACAGATGATCTGAAGTGGGCTCTGTGCTGGCACCAGAAAGCCCAACATGAGGCTCGAACTCACAAACTGGGAGACCATCCCCTGAGCCAAAGTCAAACACTCAACTGACTGAACCACCCAGGATGATGGGGCTGATTACAGAGCAAACAAAAATTAGGGCTAAAAATGAGAGTCAAGGAAAAAAAAAAGAGAGAGTTAAGGAATAATGTGGAAAAAACCTAGGACCCTCCATTTTCCTTCATACCCAAGGACAAATGTTAATTTCATCTCACGAGCAATGGTCTCTATCTACTGCTTGTCGGCCACTCTGTAAGTCCTGAGAACATGATGAACAAGAGAGATTGCAACACCAGAGGCACAGCCAACATAACTTATGACAGGTTATGAAGAGGCACCGGGGGTGGGGGGGTTGGGGTGCTACTTTGCATACGGTGATCACTGGAAACCTGCCCGGGGAGGTAACATTTAGGCAGAGACCTGAAGGTGGAGGGCAGCATGCACACGAGGAGAGCCAGGACAGAGGGGAGATGCAAATGCAGAGGCTGCAGGGCAGGAAGGAGGGCACAGTGGCAGGAGAGGACATTAACGAAGTGGGGAGCACTCAGATCATGCAAAACCTTGCAGCACTAGGGGAGTCAGAAAATGTGAGTGTACATGGGGCAGGTACAACAGGCCTTAGAGACAACTCGAGGTTCTCTGGGTGCCAGCCATGTGCCAAACCCTGTGAAACGGCTTTCTGCTTTCACCAAACCTCCTTTTGTAATTCCCCTAAGTACACATGTTGGGACACACACCTCAAAAAGAAAACCGTACCAAGGAAGACAACAAGGCAGGGAACTCAAGCTACTGGTCCAGCCAGAAAGGAGAAAGGAGCCGGGATCTAAAGCCCATGCTCCCCCTTCTCACCCTTTGCTCCCGTGGTTTAACTCAGCACTCACCCGCACTGGTTTCCCACTGCCCCTCCCGGGCTCCTGCTCCTCTTCAGCTGGGCATGCCTGACACCTCTCTATCTTTTAAGGTGCAGCTCAAATCTTGCCTCATGCACGAAGCCCCTAGGCACAGCCGACGCCGCCCCCCCCCCCCGCCCTCACTCCCCCAGTGTGTCCAGTCCTCACAAGCAGCACCGCCCCCCGGGGCTCCTTCCTCCACCAGCACCTCCGACTCTCACCCGCCACCCCCCCCCAACCTGCGGCTGGCCCGGCGCCTCACACAGAGCATGCGTCTGAGGAATATTTGCCAAGTGACTGGATGCTCTCCAGTGAATCTTGGTCAATTGCAAACCACGGCCATGTGCGCTGTGCCCAAGGAAGTCTGAAGTTTAGAGGGAAGAAGGGGGCTCTGAGACAATACAAACGCCAATACCTGACCCCCATCATCTGGGTCAATACGTGACCCCGTTATCTAAGGTCTTTTTTGTTGCAGACTTGGTGACATGTGTGAGATATTTATTCATGACTGATCTCACAGTCAATGTCATCAAATGCCTGAGAAATAAGCATTCAATTCGAGTCAACAAATATTTGCTGAGTTCCCAATGGGTGTAGGACACCCGAGTTTAATGGCGATAGGGTGGGGCGAGGCAACAGATTGTTTATGACCTAAGAGAGAGGGCTGCGTGTGGGAGAGGTGAAAAAGAGGTCGTTCTGTCCCGCGTCCCTGTACACCTGCGAGGCGGCTGCACTGGCCACGTCGGGCCGGGGTGCTGGCAGAGGGCACGGCTCACACGCTCATCCCTCCCCTCTTCCCCCTGCCCGTCTCTCTGAGTGGTGCCCAGGCAGCTGAGCACTAATGGCCTGGGAATGTTTGCCAGTGCCCAGCAAAACGGCCTTGGCATCAAGGAGACAGATGTTTGTCGGGGAACGGCTGTGGCCCCAGTGCCCGGGGCATGCACACGCTCTGTGCATGCCAGGGCAGAGCGGCCACAGCGATTACTAATCAGTGTCACACCCTCTTCGATGCTGATAATAGATGATCTTGTGGGCAGCAGGCCAAGTTTCCTGACGGCCACATGCAAGCCTCCCCAACAGCTTACTTGGTCTCTGTCAGCAAAGCTATTCCAGCTTTTTCTCAAATGACGCAGATAACAGTGCCAACTCTGGTCTGTCAGGGGGACTCCTTCTGGGACAGATGGCAAGGGGGGCACCCTCAGGAAAAGGACTGCCCGACTAGCTTAAAAGTTGCACAAGAACTGAGAAGGAGGCTAGGAGCACCGAGTATATATATAAAATAATAATATATTATATATTATAATACATATAAAACAATATATATTCTCACAAATTTAGCAAGATGCTTACAAATTTAGTAAGGTGCTCTACATACTTTATGCTAGTCTTTATAATAACCCTGAAAGGAAGTGTCATTTCCATTTTACAGATGAGAAAACCAAAGTTTAGAGAGGTCAGCTCATCTGTCTGAGGTCTCAGAGCCAGGATGTGGTGGAGCTGGAATTCAAATGCAGGGTCCCATGACTCCATGCTACTCTGTATCAAGGACAGCTCGGTCACCCATCAGCCTCTCACTGTGCTTCTCCTCCATTCTGCTGCTAAAAACCGGCAGAGTCCCCAAATGATGTTCACTTGAACCTGATGCACCCCTCTGAGCTGAGGAGGGCGTGAAAGGTCACCTTTGCTGCTACCACGTTACAGCTAGGGAACAGGCTACACGAAGCAGGGTGATAAGTCAGGAACTGAGAGGCAGTGCCTTCCTAAAATCCTAGGTCCCCAGACTCCCAGGTACTCTTTCTACCCCTGAAAATCTCCTCGAGCAGATAACACAGGTCTTGAGCCAGAGCTGGGGTTCTAACTGTCTCTGGCTGTGTCCCTCCAAAAGTCCAGGGAAATTTCAGTTTGTTTCTAATTATCATTCAGATGAATAGAAAGAAGACATCACTCTGGCACGTAAGTGGTCCCTAAGTGTCCATCCTGCACAAGTTACCAAAAGGGAAGAAACGATGGAAAAGAACCTCAATCAAAGGACAAAACAAAGGGAGTGGGAGGGTGGAACGAGGAACTGTGTGTGTAACATGCTGGCACCTAGTCCAGCCTCAGGACTCAGTCTCGGCCTTTTATCTTGCAGTGTATCAGTGTATAAAGGAAGCAGGTCCCAGGCAGTCAATTCGATCAATCAGCAAACATCCGAGGACTTCCTAGGTTTAGGGAAATCACAAGAATGATAGCCACAGCTACCCATCCACTGGCACTCATAAACAGAGGTGCATATTTTGTGAACGGGGAGGGCTGGATACGAAGGGGTGGAGAGAAACGAGACACAGACAACAGGGTCATGGTCTCCCCCCAGGCTCGGCTCTGACTCTGGCCTGAGGCCTAACTGGAGGGCAACTGCTAGTGTAATTCCCGGTGCACGTGGCTGGTCCCGAGGCTGGACTGGTCCCAACACAACGGGACCACCAGTGAGGGTCCAAAGCCTCAATTGCGTCTTTAAGGCAAGAAGGACAAAAAGAGAATAGAGTGATAAAGCAAATCAAGATCACAAGGAAAATGAAGCCTATTACAGACTTTGGAAACAGCAAGGAAAGGCTCCTTTTGCAATATGACCAAAGACTGGGAAAGGTCTTGCAGGGGTGAGAATGCAGACTGACATTAAACAAGACATGAATCTCTGCCCCAGTGAAGGAGACAGAGGAGAAAGGTGGAGGCCAGAGATGGCAGAGAACAAAACGGAAGCAGGTGGAAAGGTACGAAAGGCAGGACACCAGCACAGCAAACAGTCCCTCAAGACAAAAACCTAACAAATTTCATTTTCTGCAGCTGCCAGCAGACAGAATGAGGGCCGGTCCCGAATGTACAAAGGGACCCAAACGGAATGCGAGTCAATAGCCGGCAAAAGATAGGCAGGGATACGTACGTGCTTTTCCCCTTCAATCTTCTTGTCGGCCACCTGCATTGCGTCCAGGTATTTAAAATGCAACTCCATCAGTCTGTCGACCTGAAAGAGAGATGTTTCAGACATGAGTGAGGAGGGAAAAGACACCAGGGTGAGAGAACAGTGGAGCTCCTCTCCATTTGCTCTCACCGTCGCCCCTTCCAACAGGAGGCCCCTCTACCACTTCCGGCGTGGGCGACTAGCGCTGCTCAGGAAACGGACCCCTGGGGCGGATGCAAGCTGAACGCGGGCCTGGTCCCACAAGGAGGCTGCATTTCCAGCCTGGATTCAAGTGGTTAAATATAAATAAATAAATAAGAATGCAAGTCCCTTCTTGCAAAGAGAAGGAGCTTGAAGTTCCATACTTGATATTCACTTAGAACTTTACAGAAATTTTTTTTTTCGAACTGAAACCTTTCATGTTCAGATTCTACCCCAGAGCTGATCTTTTTTTAAAAAGGTCTGAGTAAAATCTCTTTAGTTGCTTTCGAGCCAGAAGAGAGTACCAGAAAAAAAACACTCTCTCAGCAACTTAAAAAAACGCCCTGACTTTTGCTCAGCAATAACTTAAAAATCAGTTTTCAACTAACCAGAAGTCATGCTTCAAACATGGCCTGAGGAGCACTCAGTGGGTTTGAAAAAGTTGCGTTTTTCCCGAAGACTTCCAAAAGACTGAAGAAACACCGTGAAGCAGCCTGGACTTCACCTCTCTCTGCAGGAAGCTGGCACCGCCTGGGCTCCTGGCTGCCCGGGTGTTTACCACGAGCTCACAGCGGCTACCGCAGATGGTGCTTCAGCACGGCGTCGGGGTCCAGGAGGACTGGGCCCAAACCCCCTCCGGATAAGACCGACGGCCCCCAGACCTCATATATTGCACTTTACCGAGCATTTTCGTGTCCATTATTTCCTTACACCTTACAAAAGCCTGAGAACGTGGGCAGGAAAGACAGATGGTGACCCTAATATTAAGGATGAAGAAACTCAGGTGCAGATGTTAAATGACGTGCAGGGCGACGTGACTGCTAAGGTGCTCTCGCCTAACTCGATGGTGGCCTGGTCCCCATGCTGCGCTGCTAGTGAGGCTGGAGAAAATGGTCAGAGACACTCATAATGCTCTCTCCTAAGTACAACAAACTTTCAGTCTTACCCTGAACGTGGGAAGGGAAGAGATTATTGAATGTTATAAAAGGGACTCTGGTCATTCACTGCATGCATCTAGAATGATCTAACCTGTGACTAGTGAGTGGTGTGATCATGGTAGACAGTGATCGTGGGCAAATGACACGTGCCTCTAAGCTTCAGTTTCCTCACCTGCAGATGTGACCTATACCTGACCAAAGGGTAGACGACTTGGGAACGTACACAACAATGTAAGGGACCTGCTGAGCGACCCATCCCACAGGAATCATTAAATAAATGGTGGGTCCTGGTACCGTTACAAATTTTTTTTTTTTTTTGGTATATGGCATGCTAAATAACAACATAAAGTGTCTATCTAATCTCATGTATGTGATCATTCCCATGTTCCACAGTCCCTCCAGGGACAGGCTCAACCGTTTCCTTATGTCCACAACAGAGCCTCCATTTCCATCACCACCGCCTAGTAAGGACTCATCTCATCTCCCTCTCACTGACTCTTCTTCGAGATGGGAATGGATGTGTCCATCCTACAGACAGGGAAAAGGAGGCACTGAGTGGCACTCATTTTGAAAAGAGCAAAACCGGGTTCAAATCCAGATGTCGGAATTCAGAGCCTATGTTCTTCATCACTTTGTCATGCTGTGCAACCCTTAACCAAAATCCTAGGACAACCCACTCCGCCTGGGTCTAAAAATCTCCCAAAGGTGCCGGCTGCTGCCACCCTGAGGTGTTACTGTGCCCAGAAGGACTTGTGTGGAGATGAGAGGCAGAGTCACCTGGAAGACCCAAAGCAATGCTGGAGAAGGTCGCTAAAGGCAGGGGCTCAGCTCAGCACCCCTCTGCCCTGCCGGCCCCGGGCCCCTCCTTACCGCGTGGCGGGCACCCACCTTCTCGCTGTCATTTTCAGTGAATTTACTCAGAAGCCGGGTTCGCTGCTGTCCTCTCAGGTTCCGCAGGAGGGAGGCCAGGATCGAACAGACATGCTCTGGGTTGGGAAGGAGAAGAGAGAACACGCTGTGATCAGAGTGGTAATTATTACCTCTCTTCAAGCCTGGCCTGGTTCTACTGGATGCGGAATCAGTAGGCCTCCCTGACTGCTGCTATTGATTAATAAGACTAGAGCCTAAATTGTGTCATTGCGAACCTGAACTGATCATCACATCCTGCACAAGAAACATATTCAAAGGGGATGATACCCTCAAGGACAACTTGAGCAAGCGAATCAAAACGAAGTTAGGATTTCTAGTCTGCCTGGAATTAATGGACTTTCAGCGTCCACAGCAGAACCTTAAATGAATCTCCCGTTTGCAGAAATAACCTGTGGACAGAGTACGAATATTAGCTAGGAGATGGGTATATAAAGAACGTGTAAAACACATTCCATCATATTCTCAAATTACCTTATTCCTTCCCCAAGTAAATATCCCAGAATTAAGTAAGAAATATGATAGGGTCCCAGTCTTGCCACGTTCATTCTGGTGCAACTAAAATTCCCCCTTCAAGTTCAAAAGCAGCTGGTCAGTAAGTACTTCAAAATGGTAACAATGCTTTTTGAGTTCACATAACCTGTGGGCTTCTATTATGAGCTACAATTTTTCTACCTTGGGAAGAAGAGGGTAATTGAAGGGTATATTATAGGCTTCAGCTGTGAAGAGATTCTTTTCTTTAAAAAGAATTTTTAAAAATCAAGAATAATGACCTTGAAAAGGAGGCAGCAGAAGTCTAGTCATGGAGAAATGGCAGAGTGAAGTTTATTCTGAAATAATGCCCGCTGTGTGGGCAACAAATATTCTATTTGGAAAGGGACTAGGAACACGTTCGCATGTCAAACTTCCCCCGAGTTCTCAGAAAGTCACTTGACTATGCATTAAAGCCGCAGGTTGGCAACTACCGTAGCGCGGATGGAGTCTGTTTTCCTTCACGTATGTCAGAAGTGTTCCCTGCCTCTTCACGCCCTTAATTTCTTTCTCTCTTTTTAAAATGTTTGTTTGTTGAAAGAGAGAGAGAGAGAGAGCAAGCGCATGCAGGGGAGGGGCAGGGCAAAGAGAGGGGGGTAGAGAGAGAACCGCAAGCAGGCTCTGCACCGTCAGTGCCCAATGTGAGGCGCTATCTCATGAAACATGAGATCATGACCCGAGCCGAAACCAAGGTGCACGGTTAACTGACTGCGTCACCCGGACCCGAGGTCCCCAATCTCTCAATGCTGGAGGCAGTCGGCACTTCCCTGGGGAGGCCCATGCCAGTCCCGTGGCTTTTAAAACTCTCACATGTGGATGGCCCCCCAGCTTGGGTCTACGGGCCAGTCCTGTTCTGGGAACACCCTCCTACCTGCTCTCTGCACACGGCTGTCAACAGCCCCTTTTACACAGAACGTGTCCCAAATCAAGCTCCTGGCCTGTCTCCTCAAATCTGTTCCCCGCAGTCTTTCCCACCTAGCTAATGGCAACCAGGTTCTCCAGTTCCTCAAGCCGGAACCAGTGGAGAGGCCCCTTATTCTCTTTTGTCATGTGCTTCAGGAAACCTTGTCAGCTTTACCTTCAACTCACACCTGGAATCTCATCTCTTCTTTCTGCTGCCCCCACTGTGGCGCCTCTGGTCCAAAGCACCTTCACCTCTGGCTGGAATATTCAAGAGTCTGCCCATGGGTCTCTCGGCTTCTGCTCTCGTCCCCTCTGGCCTGATCTCCAGAGGGCAGTCAGCATGACCTTTTACGTTATAACCCAAAGTCAGAGCCCCTCATTCCTCTGTCTAAAACCCTCCGATGGCTCTCCAACTCAGACGAAATGCTCTTTCTAGCGTCAGGCACCCCGCTGCTCTGGGGCCCCCGTGCCTGCGGTCTCCTCTGCCTGAAATGCTCGTCACCAGGGCGTCGGCACGGTTCAATCCTCACACGCAGTGTAACTCAGCTGTCATCTTCGCCATGAGGCTTCTCCTCGACCACCTCACTGAAAACACTCGTCAGCGCAGCTAACTGGGGGAAGAGGCTCACTCACTCACACACTGACCACGTGCTTGTCTTTTTGCCTGGCAACCACTTGGTGCTCAGGGCCCCCAAACAATCAACACGTTATCCGTAACCCTGAGGAGCTCCTTATCTAGTGGGGAAAAGAAAACAATAATTACGGGGCAGCGTGACAAGTTCCATCACTGCAGCAGGCACGGGGGACTTGGGGAGCACAGAGGAGGGAGAGCTGACCTAAAAGGATTACCGGGGGAAGTAACACACAGCCAAAAATCTTGAAAGAGTCCAAAACAGCCATGGCTGACTAGGTGGAGAAAAGGAGAGAGCGCTGAAGGTAGAAGTCACAATACATGCAAAGGCCAGTGTGGATGGCGTGGCATTTCCACACGGAGGGCGGGGGGGGCAGGTTAGGTGGCAAAGGCTGGTTCATGAGAAAAGTGGCAAGAATCCACCCATGAATTTTAAGCTGGGGAGGACAAGACTAAATTGGAGTTTCGACCAACCCTTAGCAGCTACTGTCCTTTTAGAAATGAAGATCAGGAAAATGTTTCTCTTTCCTGATGAATTTTTTGTGCTTCTTATCAGGGTTCCCTCTTTGCCTTGGCTACTGGGAAGCTCAAAGATGAGTTTATGTTCGACTATAGGAAACAATTTCTCATACTACCTTATTAGTGATTCCCTCCTTGCCCCACCCATGGATTTTAAAACAAAAGTAATGGATGTACATGGTAAAAACCAGACTATACACAAAGTACAAAATGTATTCAACAAATATTTATTGAACACTTAATATCTGTCTTTTCACATACTCCTCTCACTACCCTTTTCCTCTCTACCAAGGGAGAAAAACCTACAGGGTAGGTATCTTGCATACATTCTTATTGGAGAGGAAAATAAATACTAGATCTTTCTATATCAGCACATATTTAGTCTTTTTCTAATGGCCACCTAGAACTCCACTGATCTTACGTATCAGAATTTAACTAGTGCCCCACCCAATCATGACTGCTTTAGGTGGCTTCCAGTTTTCGGTTGTTTGTTTTGTTTTTGCTATTAGAAACTATGAAGCAATAAACATTCATGTACACGTATTCTGACAAGTGTACTTTTATTTCCGGTAGGAATACACTTCTGCATGTGTGCAAATTCCTAAGAGTGGAACTGGGGGAGTCAAAAGGTATTCGCATGTGTTGAAAGATGCTGACAAATTATTTGCCAAAAAGGTTGTCTAGTGGCCTACTCTTAGTGTCTATGCACACACATACAGAGAATGGAAGCAGAATGACATCTATATTATAAAAGAGTATCTGCTTTCCCATATTCTCACTCAGATTGGGTACTATCTAACTTAAAAATTATGACAACCTGGAAGGTGAAAAACGGGATCTTTTCTGATTAGCATGTTTTTGTTCTTGTTACGAACAAGGTTAAGCACTTTTTCTGATGTTTGCTGACCACCTGTATTGCTTTATGGGTGAACTGCCTGGCCTTATCCTTTGCCAATTTGATTCCTATGAGCGCTCTGTAAATTAAGAACATTATCCTTTTGTTGTGTATGTTGCAAATCTCTCCCCTAGCCTGAATGTGTGTTTTGACAAATTCTTATTCAAAGCTAAGGTTTAGTACCACCATATTGTTTCGCTGTATGCGGCTTCAAATACCTCGTGGCAAGTAAGTAGGGTATAAAAATAATTGTCACCTATGGTGTATCTACAACAGGCTTATTGGAGTCTGTACACAATTTTTTCTGTGAATCATCACTGTTAAGATGTGCGAAAGGTACTATTCTCATCTTATAAATGTAGAATCCAAGGCTCAGAGAGGTTAGTTAACTTACGTAAGGTCCATGTCCTTCAGTCAGTGGTGGGAGCTTAGGTTTGACCCCAAGATGCCTGACTATAAACAGTACGCTTCCTGACTATGTTGTTCAATGCTTCCTACATATAAAAGGTAATCATCAAAGCTTGTATAGAAGATAAAAAGACGAGAAGCTAAACCACGCAAAGCCTGACAATGTACTTCATGTGGGGCTCACTGTGTCCAAAAGATTGGCACTATGTAAATGTGGATTTAAAAAAGAACTCAACAGTTTTAATGAGAGGAAAATGAAGCAAAAGGCCATATGGAGTAAGACATGAATAACAACCCCTTTTTTCTCTCTTCTACTGAATTACTCTTTCCAGAAGCGATTTCCACCAGATTCCAAATAAAGAAGAGACTTTGGGTTTTAGGCAGCTCTGCAAATACTGAACCAGAACTTCTCAATTTTCCCTCTTAATCTTGCTGATTAAGATGGATGGGAAAGAGTTGCAAGAGAATGTTCTCTACATACCTGGGCAGGATGGGAGGGTGGGGGGCTGGTGGAAAGGTGGGGTATCAGGAGCTGTGCTTTTCAAAGGGGAAAACGTAATACACAGAATAGTCCCCTTTTGGGGCACTAGATCATATTAGCATGCATTCCTCCAGCCTGGAGCAGGAGATATCTTGATTCACTGCAGGGGTATATACTCAGAACACACGGCATTTACCTATTTGTTTGGGATTTTAAGAGCAGGTTGTCAATTTCAGGAGCCCTGAAGCTGCACACGGACCTTCCCCATGTCTGTCTCTGGGTGCTGTGGCTGGCTGGTGCCTGCCAGGCAGGAAAACACTTCAGCTACCCCAAGTTTTATACTTATACACACACACACACACACACACACACACACACACACACGCACGCACGCACGCACACAGTTTCATTAGCCCCTAATAAATGTAGCTTCCCTAGGAACAGATTTCGGCCCAAGGTGGTGTCAATTTTTCATGCACCAAGATGGGGAGAGCTGCTGGCACGGAGAGCAGGGGAGATAACAGGTCTATCTGCTGGCCAGACCGCTCAGCCACTCGGTCACTGCGACAGGATCAAATGGAGCGAAGGACGGCTACGGAGCTGTCAGGCACATGGGGTGGACGTGGTGACTCCCCCTGCAGAAAACAGCCTCGAAGGCAGGGCCCAGGGCGAATAGAACACACACACACACACACACACACACACACACACACACACACACACACTAAAGGAATCCACAAGGCTCCCAGTGGGGAGGCCCAGAAAACCTACATTTTCAAGTCACCATGAAGGGAGGTTGGGGTCTTAGTGGAGGATTACTGGGCTAGTATTGAACTTGTGCCAGTGCGAGCCCCTGCCTGCCCGGTGCCCTGCTCAACAGTCAGACAAGGGCCAGCCTCAGACACTAATTAGTGAAACTGCCTATGGGGAAGTCCTGGCTCCTCTTCCCTGGTTCAAATCTCTTTAAGGGCCCTTCAAGGGTGATTAGACACTCTTCTAGGAGTTTTGTAGCCACAGAACAATTAATTACAGGGCAAGAAGTAGTGCATTCCTTTTCTCAAACTTCTCAGTACCTACTGTGTGCCAGGCAATGTACTAAGTGCTGGCGCTACAGCGATCAAAGAAGCCAGTCCCTTCGAGAGGAGCCCATTACCCTGTGAGGCAGGCTAAGAAATAAACAGCTACAATGGAGGACATAATGAACTGGCACGTGTGGAATACGCAGACGCCTATGTCAAGTGCCCTAATTCGGCTGGAGATAGGGTAGGAGAGAGGAGGGTATGGGGGCGGGGCTATACAGACTGAGACAAAAGGAAAACGCGTTTCTTGAGACCCCTGGGAGTGACACAGGGCTGTAGCGCTATGCTAGGAAGTGAACGGTTATGAGCTCATAGCTCCAGGTTTTCTGTGCTGAAGTTGGTAGAGACAGTGGCCAGGATCTGGGATTCTATGGACACATTTAGTTCTTACAACACAGGTTGTAAGACTGTATTCCTGAAGTCAAGGATAAATGGACTACGCTCCATTAACAGGTCTCTGAAGGTGGGGGTCAGGGTGGGGTGGCGAACAGGGGAAGGAAGGTGACAGGGAACACAGCAGTGATCGCTAAATGACTTCCTTATCCTGCTTGCATCTCTTGAAGTTTCAGTTCCATGGGTCCAGGGAAGATTACATTCACCGAAGAGGAAGAAGAGGCAGCACTGGGCCACAGGAGACAGCCTCCAGGGGGTCTCAGCCACGGGAACTGTTATTCATAAAATAGAACCTCACAATGTATATGTAAGATCCAGTGTTTGAGAACGAAGACAATCAGTCACTGGTTCTTCCCTCCAGGTTGCCTGTGGTCTATTATGTCTAAAATTACTTGATAGAAAGTGGTAGTGAATGAAAAAGAGGCAGAAACTACTGAGGAAGCAAATACTCCCCTAGCCCGGGGTATCTGGGAAGACTGGTGGGCCAGACAGCACTGAGCTGAGCCTAGGAGAGGAGAAGAAAGCAAGAAAAGAGCCTTGAAGGGAGAAGGGGGCAGCGGGAATAAGGGTATGTATGCCAAGCAGGTGGACAAGCACGAATCGAAGGCATCAGGCTGGAATGCACAGGGTGTGGTGTGGACAAGGGGGAAGGATCCCTATCTGGTGGCAGAGGGAAGGGAGGATGAAGGGTGAGGAGGATGGGAAGGTGGGAGAGAAGTACAGATCATGGATAAATACAAAGGCTGACCGGGGCTCCTGGGTGGCTCAGTCGGTTAAGCGTCCGACTTCGGCTCAGGTCATGATCTCACGCACCGTAGGTTCAAGCTCCGCATCGGGTTCTGTGCTAACAGCTCAGAGCCTGAAGCCTCCTTCAGATTCTGTGTCTCCCTCTCTCTCTGTCCCTCCCTGCTCATGCTCTGACTCTCTCTGTCTCAAAAATAAATAAAAAACATTAAAAAATTAAAAAAAAAAACAAAATCCAAAGGCTGACCAATATCCTGACAGCCTGGCCTTTAAATACTGGCCCGGCCTGGCTGGTTGGACAATGAATTCAGGATCCCTCTGTCCACCCAGCCTCAGAGCCCACGCCTGCCTTCCAGCAGCCCAAATGGTAAAGAAAGATATGGGTCAGCCAGAACTCTATTCTTAGATAGAAACGGCCCCTGCACCTCAACCATCGAGCCCATGTCTGGGATGATCTTGCAGGCCACTTTAAAAGTCAAGGCCGTGCCACAGAGCTGCCTTTGTTTCCACGGAACATCTAAGGCCATTAGCTCTTTTGTTCTAAGGAGATCCTTTGGAAGTGGTCTTCTCTCATTTCTTAAATTAAAATCATCTCTGTTTTATCGTCCATCCTTGCTGCCCACCTTCCCTGAACTCCCCCAGATGGACAGACATCCTGCTTTCTGGTAGGACTCGCGATGCAAACAGGATGTTTAAAATACCCTAATTAAACCGATCTTGACTTCAGCAGTGGTGTGTCAGAATACAGATTAATCTGTTTCATGCCTGGCACCAGCAGCTGAAGTAGCAGGAGGCCCTGTCAAATCAAGCCATAACATTATATTCCTCTGCCTTTATTATTATTTTTTCCCTTTTTACATTTCATTATAATGGACATCTGCCTAGCAGGGGGTGTGGTAACACGAGAAGAGTCACGCGCGTGTGCTCAGCCACTCCGGTTGAATATTGATGCAAGTCAAATCCAACACTCTTCTCAAGACAGATGGGTCTGTGTCAGCATCTATGTACAGCCCCTTTAAACACATATACAAAATACATATATTCCTACTCTTCACAAACACTTACTGAATCCCGAATACGTGGCAGGCACGGGGCAGGAGACCGGGGACTCGAAGCGGCAGTATTTGTTATGAACCTACTGTGTGCCTCTGTGCGCTCCGCATGCATTACTCTGCTTAATTCTCACAGCAATCCTATGAAACAGGGGTATTACTCTCCCCATTTTATAGATAAGAAACTAGAGACTCAGCCAGGAAAAGAGGTTTGCCTCCTAGAGATTCAGGCTAGGAAGTGACCTAATTAGTTCCACTATAATAAAACTTGATTATTTTCCTCTTGAGTTGAAAATACCCAATAAGCATATTCAAACAGCATTCAACCTCACTGGTACTGCAGATAAAGCCATGAGGTAGTTTCATCTGATGAAATGTTCAGAATACTTGTCATCTATGAGACTGTGGGGAGGCCACATGAGTACCGAGGATGCAGTGCTGAATGAAACCTCCTTGCTGTATGGATCTCCCCAATAACGAACGGTAAACTCCTCAAAAGTGGGGCCCACACCTGATTCATCTCTAGACCTTCAGCATCTGGTCTTGTGCCAGGAAAATTCAACTAATAATATGACATCCTATGAAAACACCGTAGTTTAAGACTTAGCTATCAGAGACATATGCATAAAGAAGGAGTAACTGACTCCTTAAGAGGCTCTGGATGAACTAAGGAATCTTCAGAGTTTCCTCTTTAGAATGAGGAGAAATTTATCAGGGAGGCAAAGGGGGAATGTCATTCTAGACAATACACAAGAGATTTAAAGACATGGAGATATGGGGTGCCTGGGCGGCTCACTCAGTTGAGTACCTGTCTCTTGATTTCAGTTCAGGTCATGATCTCAGAGTCATGGGATCAAGCCCTGCTGAGCATGGAGTCTGCTTAAGATGCTCATTCTCTCTCTCTCTCTCCTCATCCCTCCCTTGCTCTGTGCCCCCTACTCATGCACGTGCGTGTTCCCTTTCAAAAAATAAAAGCAGAGAAAAGAGATAAAGGCCTAGAGATACACAGGAACACAACACAAGAGAGGCTGCAGGGAGTGGCAATGGGATGCAAGATGAGGCAAAAGAAGCAAGCAAGAACTTCGCACACTCAACTGCAGAGTCAAAACTTTACCCCATAGGTTCTATAGAACATGTGATAGAGACTATGCAACATGATCAAATTTGGGTCCCAGAAAGATCATTCTGGAAGATTTCTTGAAATGTACAGTGGAGGAGAAACAGGGCCATATTCAAATGATTACAGAAACATCTGAAACAAACACAGCATTTGGGTATATCTAACTGTTACTTCTCCTTTGGCAGAAACTGAAACATGATTTTTCAGAAAGAAGCCCCTTTCCTTGCTCCCTTCTCAGGGGAAGTCAAGTGTGACATAAAGAACACCAGAATAGAAGTCAGAGACAGGAATTTCAGTCCAAATTTGTGTTTTAATGTTTATGTATTTTTGAGAGAGAGACAGACAGACAGACAGAGCGTGAGCAGGGGAGTGGCAAAGAGAGAGGGAGACAGAGAATCCCAGTCCACACCGTCAGCACAGAGCCCGGTGCATGGCTCAAATTCACGAGCGGCGAGATCATGACCTGAGCTGAAGTTGAATGCTTAACCGACTGAGCCACCCAGGTGCCCCTTCTAGACCAAACTTTGAAAAAAAATCTTCTATGTGGCTCTGAATAGGTCTCTTCTCCTGCTACTCTCTGGGCCTCAAAATCCTTGTCTGTAAAAGGAGAGAAGTGGCTTTATGGGTCCTCCGTTAATTGAATTACAAGATCTATCAAAAAGGGATGGGAACAACTACCAAGTGACCTAGCAATTCCACTTCTAGATAGTTCCTCAACAGACAATGAAAATACATGGCCGCAAAAAGACTTGTACACAAGACATTCTACAAAAACAATGTTCACAGCATTGTTTTAATGGCTCTACTGGCCATAAACTTGAAATCATTTGTCAACAAGGAAAATGGAAAAATACACCTACATAATGGAAAACTACACAGTAACAAAAAAGGACAAAGTATCGATGCAGTTGACAACATGGGTGAATCTTAAAAACAGTACGCTTCGTGAACTCTTTATCCCCTAAGAGTATTCACTGCCTGAGTCCGGGATGTGAGGCTCTTGCTGAGGCTCAGCTGGGTTATGACGAAAACCAAACAGTGGATGCCTCTGTGAGCCGGGGAGGGACCCCACTAGGGAAGGGCATGAGGGAACTTTCTGGGTCGTGATAATGTTCTGCACCTTAAAAGAACATGTATTTGTCTAAATCTGCCACATGGTGCACTTGAGATGTGTGCATTTCACTGTGCGATTTTATGTTATTTTTAAAAATGGAAGTCAAGGCTAATGATACTCCTCCTGATGTGTTTATGATGAAGCATACTGATGTCTGCAACTTATTTTCTGCATCAAAAAAATAAAATGGACAGATGAGAGAGACGGACAGAGGTGACAAAGCAAATACAGTGAAATGTTAACTAGAAAGTCTAGTGGTGGGTGAGCATTGACTGTACGGTCCTTTCAACTCTCCTGTATGTTTGAAAATTTTCTTAAGAAAATATTAGGAGGAAGAGGCAAGAAGAAAAGGGAGAAATGAGCACTTAGAATATAAATGATGAGATTCCTAAAGGTTATTTTTCCAAAAAGCAGTTTTTAATATGTCTGTTGTTTGAAATTTTGAATGCATTTTCCATTGAAATAGGCCCACTGAAACCCATTTAACCTGAAATATAGCCAAAATTAATTCAGTATTCTCATTTTTCAGTTGCGATGAGATTCCACAAACACTGCCTAATCACCTACTGAGTGCAAGGCAGTATGATAGGTGTTGCTTTTGGTTGATTTATTTCCTCTTTCCCATGGGATTTCCCCCCCTCCTTGCAGAGTCTGAGCACCACTATGGATTTCAGAAAGTGTTTAAGTGCTAGCTTAACTAATTTACAGCCTTGAGTTTGTGGGGAAATATGCCTTGCAGCAAGAAAGGAATATATATGCTCAAAAAACACTTCTTTCGGCTACAGGACTATTCTCCATAGGCTCAGAGAGAAAAGAACAGAACGAAGTGGTAGCTAATACTCCCTCTCAGGGTTTCAGCTGAAAGCATGAAGCTCCCTGGGTCTCGGGCTCATGTATCGGGGAAGGCCCGTATCTCAGTGGGTTGAAGGAGAGGTCCATGAGGCATGAAGGTCTGATGCACACACAGCCATCTCCCACTGCAAATGACTCCGATCCGTAGTTTTCTATGGTTCTCACAATGTGCGTTGTCAGTGAAACCAACCCCACTGCTCTGGAGGCAGTAGTGTGGACTAGAGAATGAAGCTGGTTCTGGGGGGCACCACGGAGGATGAGCTGGCCATCACGGACTTCAGGGACTCTGTGAAGGACAAACTTGGCCCAAACTTGGTGTTCTCTTTATACCAAGTGGCGGCATCCTGACTAGGTAAGACTGCCGGTTACCCGCCCATTTCCTCCTCTTATTCCTTACTAATAGGACCTGTATATATTTGGTAATATACCCGGCTTAAAGAAATGAAACCAAAAACCCAAACTACAGCTTCCCTTATAGCTAGGTATTGACCCTGTGACTCGTTTTGGGTCAAGACTAGATAAACTGCTATTTGGAACTTCCAGGAGGGGATGTGTCCCCATTCAGCCCTGTCCCCTCCTGTTTTTGCTTTCCTGCTGTTTGGAACCCCAGTCACCACGGAGACCAGGAGGCAATCTTGAACATAGAAGCCAGGCACATTTATATGGGCTTGGGGCACATTAACAAGCAAATACCCCTGGCCGTGTGATGAGGATGGCAGAACTGAATGACAGGGGACTTGGGTTTCTGACGACATCTTGAAGCTGCTGGTCCAGTCCTGACTTCTGGACTTGTTTCACATGAGAGAAAACTAAACCCCTGTGTGTTCTATTTTATTTAAACCATGTTATTTCCCGTCTTTGCTACTAGCAACCAACTGCATTTCCTGACGGAAAACACTAATCCAGTAAGTTCTTCTCTAGGAAGTCCAAAGATACACTGTGTCCTAGAGTTCAGGTTTTTACTCCAAGAAAGCTGAGTGTACAGCTTCACCTGCTTTTGGAACTAGCCACACATCCCAGTGCGGGAAATCCTAGAACCGAGGGGAATTGCTAGTGAAAAGTACATTCCCTTCTTTTCCCGTCACTCTCTCAAAGGGTCTTCCACTATATTCTGGAGAAAACCTGGCTGGAAGGACTAACTTAGCTGGGTTTTCTGTCTTATTTTTTGTTTTTAATTATCAGCCCTCATCCTTGTGATGACAGCAATAAATGCCTGGCTGAAGTTTCAGGACCTCTGTTTTCTCTCAGCATTCCCATGGGTCCTTAGGTTAGTAGCGCCCACACCCGGCCGCGCTTTGAAGTACTGGTGTGAGACGGCCTGGGTGCAGGGCTCCTGACTCACCCGACAGACACCTCCAGTGGCCCCTTTGACGAAGACGCCTGAATGTCAGGCAGGGCTGGTTACAACTTATTTTCTGGCAGGGTATTACTTTTAGGGGTATTTCACCTAAATTAAACTGATTCTTTGGCCTAGAAGCTCTCTTGGGGTTTGAAAATGCCAACATACAGTCACCACTGTCTCCCTACCCACACCCAACAAAACATATTAAAAAAAATCTCTTTGGATCTTAAAATGCAGAAAATCCCCCTGAACATTTGTGCTGTGATTTTATGTTTTTAAAGAGTCCTTTTTCACCAGTCAGTTTACTGTATTCTCAGGTGGTCCTGAGGCTGGGAAGGCACAGCACAACCCGGGCGCGGCCTGAACCCCCCCACCTGGGTTCAGATGCACCCAGGGCCACGAGTGGGTGCCAGAACTCCTCCGTGTTCTCCCCTCCCCAAGACCTCTCCACTCTTCCAGTTCCCACTTTCCAAGAATCCACCTGCCGAGACGCAGCAGAGCTGATCATCACGGCTCCAATGCAGGGGCGGTGTTTTCACACCATCCCTGGATGACTGCTTTAGATTAGAAATTCAGGTTAGAAAAGAAAAGAAAAAGAAGAACCTGTTTCCCGGGCCTTCGGGGAATGATCTAAACCTACCTCTTCACTCCTTTCATGTTGCTCACCAGGCCTGCCTTTGCACTCTTGCAGCAGCCCCGGGCTTCCCCTCCCAATCTGCCTGATAGCCGTGCGCCCTCCTCCCCCTCCCCCTGCTCCACCAACTGCTGAGCTCCACACACTCTTCCTCCCATGCCAGGGCCTCAGCTGATTTCCACAGAAACCAGGAAACCCTGCTTGCAGACCCAAGACGGCCGTATGTTCATTTTCTTGAAGTCTGACTTCTTAACCCCTTTCCCATCAGCCAAGAACACAGCACGGCGGAAAGACAGAACTCAGCGCTGCTTAACATAGTCCTTCCATTTCCAGTTTGAGGCTGAGGGACTCAACTCTTCTACAATCTCGCACACACAAAAACCACTGCAAACACATGCAGTGATCTCTGTGAAAATGCTTCCCGATCATATCCTAACAGGGAGGACATAAGGAATCTGGTTACGCCTAAAAAACACTGCCTTTGTGAACGACTCCATGCTCTCTTTTACCAACAGGAAATAATCAGCACCTGGCACATACATGAAGTACTCCGCCATCATCACCTTCTCACACGCTGCCCTTCCCGTACACCCAGTGCAACCATTTTATAGTTGTACAAAGAATGAGGGGCCTGAGAGCTCTATGTGCCTTTCCCAATGGGTCTTTCTCAGGAGGAAAAAAACACTTATCAGTGTTATGTGCCTGGTTACTGTGCTCAGTGCTTTACATGCTCTTTCTCACTTAATACTCAAGACCACCCTTAGAGCGAATTATTCTCCTCATTTTATAGATGAGAAAAAATAAGGCCCAGAGCGGTTATGTGCCTTACCCAAGTTTTCAGTGCTAGCGAGAGCCAGAGACCGATCCGACCCCCAAGGCCAGCTTTCTTTACATTGCCCCAGATCTGCCTTTCTAGTGGCGAACTAAATTGACCAGCACCCGAATTTCCGGAGTACTTCTTAGCAAACGGAGTTGAGAGAAATGAGCAGAGCCTATTCTGAACAAAGCTACAAACTGAAACACCAATGTCCCTTTGCTTTACATGAAACAGATGGTTTCTGGCAAAAACTGACTTCGGAGTAATTTCTGTGAAACAAACCTTGTTTGTTTACCACTGTGGAACCCAAGACACATTCCCAAGGAAAGAATTCCCAGGCCTGCTTCATCGTAAATATTTGGTGAGGGGGAATGAGGAGCAGCCTCCGAGGACACTGGACATGGCAGCAAATCAGCAGCCGCGTGTCCCTGTCGGTCGTGGTATTCCAGAACTCCCCTGGGCCTTGCCACGTGATCTTCCCTACTCAGGGAGACCCCCCTCCCCTCCCCCAGCAGGACCACAGGAGTTGTCCCTGGTCCTGGGAAGCCTCTCGCATCACCCTGGTAGCTCTGGGTGACTCCGTGTGGTAGAGTGGGACACGCACCGGCACAGAGACAGGAAAATATTTTATCCTCAACATGATACTTGTAAGCACAGGAATAATCAGAATGGCACGCTTCCTGTTGGGGACTCAGCTTCCCCAGCTGTCTTCTGAATAGTCCCTTCAACTCTCAACATCTACAAAATTCTTCTCTCTCTCTAGGCCACTGGTTCTCAGTGGAGGGGTGGGGTGAGAGGAGAAGACTGCGTTGTCTGAGGCATTCTGCACATTTTATGCGCGTGTGCTTGTGACAACTGAGGGGGCCTACTGGCACCTACTGGGTAGGCCCAAGAATGGCGCTGAACACCCTACAATGCACAGGACAGCCTCCTACCACAAAGGGTGATCCAGTCCAGACGGTTAGTAGTGCCAAGTGTATGAGAATCTCCCCAGTCTATGCTACTTCTGACATCAATTAATATGAGGCTCAACTATCAACAGATCTCAATGTTATCATATATATTCTAGCTAGAAAAGTGCCTAAATCCAAGGCTCTCATTCATAGAAGTTATTAACTGTGTAGATTACAAGTTCCCACGTAAAGTCAAATTGTATAATACCTACTGTTACCTTAAAATATTCCAGGAAAGGGGCGCCTGGGTGGCTCAGTTGGTTAAGGGTATGACTCTTGATCTGGGCTCAGGTCATGATCCCACAGCCATGAGACGGAGCCTTGCACTGGGCTCTGCACAGAGCAGCGTGGAGCCTGCTTACGATTCTCTCCCTCCTCCTGCCTCTGCCCGCCAAGCTTGTGCTCGCATGTGCACATGTGCTTGCTCTCTTGGGGGGGGGGGGGAGAATTCCGGGGGAAAAAAGAGGGGAATGAAACAAGGTCGGCAAATGTTAATTGCAGAAGTTGGGTGATGGGTACATAAAATTCAATGTATAATTTTCTCTACCTTGTATTTTTGAAATCTTTCATAATATAATTTCGTTTCCTTTTTTAAAAGCTCCACAGCCAACGTAAGGCTTGAACTCATGACTCTGAGATCAAGAGCCCCATGCTGACTGCTCAGTAGTCAGAGTCTACCGACTGAGCCACCCAGGCATCCCTGAAATCTTTTATAATAAAAAATATTTTCTTCTGAATGAGTTTTTATTCAAAGGGATATCAAAGATAAAAGGGATTCCTCCCTGCCCCCTCTGCGCCTCAGCATAAGACATAGCCGTTGCCCTGGCAGAGCTCACAAATGAGGGGAAACAAGTCAGCCAACGGCCATGACACACAAGGAATGACACTGGGAGCATCAGGGATCGGTCTTAACACACCTGTGGAAAATCAGGGCAAGCTTCAAGGAGGCAGCAGAAGTGGGAGATATTCCAAAGGAGAAGTCATCAGTCACAGGAGAAGGGAGTGTAGGAGCATCTCAGTCACAGAAAGCACCGAGTGCCACATGGAGGACAAGACAAGGAGGAACTGCAGGCTGGAGATAAGTGATGTCATCAAACAAACTCCGAAGAGACAGAGGGGTTTGCCTTACAGATACCAGAGGTGGGATTAACACAGAAGGATCTACAAAAGGTCTAGAAAAATAAAATAAATTTCGTAGATTTACCAACGACAGCCAAGGAAGACTGCCATATGTGGACTGTGGCTCCTTTCTTCCTCAGTTTGGGAAGGTGTGAGGCACGAAGGGAGAGGGGCTAGGAAGCTGTGCAGGAAGGTCTGCTCCAGTTGGTTCAGACGGCCGTCCTGGCCCAGGTTCTCGGCCCTCTTGTCACCCCAACGGGTCTCCACAAACACAGCCAGCAGTCTGGCCCACTGTGCTTAGACTCTAACCCGAAGACCACAGCACTGAATGCCTGCTTCTTCCAGAGCCCCGCACCTCATTCTCCGGTGCCTCTGTGTGTGCTGTTCCCCCTGCCTAAAAGCTCTTCCCTCTCTTGTCCACATGGGCTTTCCATCTTCCTAATCTCTTCAAGGAAGAGTTGCGAGTAGACTGGAAGCCTGGTTCTTCCTTCAGTGCTTCTCACTTGTGCCTCCATGCCGCCCTCCCCTCCTCCCCCCGCCCATCTCTAGGGCATCCTCATCATTCCTTGCATGTGGTCTCCCCACCACAGGTGAGCACCTCCAGGGCAGGGAGCCTGCAGTGGGTCGTGTGTGTCTTTTCCAGGGTCTGAAAGTGCATCTGGCACCATTAGGGATTCAACAATATTGCTGAAGAACCGAAGAGTGACAGAACTCCCAGGAGACGGCAGGTGAGGCTTCCTTTGGGCCACCTTCCAGGCAAAGGTTTTCAGAGTTCCTAAAGGGCAACCCGTTCCGGGTGAGCACCTTCAGGTGAGCCTCCAAAGCCATCAGGCTATGTTCAGATGTGGCATCTCTCATCTTAAAGCTTAATCCTGAGCTTATTACTTGTGGAATGCCTTCTGTAGCCTGGGACTTTAGACAGAGACAGAAGACATGCCGGGAATACGTAGTTCCAGATGCACTTCTTAAATAAAGCCACCCCCACCCCAGTAAGTTAGCAAGAGAAGGGAAGAGTGTAGAGGGTGCTTTCGGGCAACAGGCTTGAGCAATGGAAACCTGAGCAAGGCAAAAGGGCCTGCGGCGAGCCCTGAGCTGACCCAGGCTCACCGAACCATAGGCTCTAACTGATGAATGGGCTACTTACAATGGGGCACAGATACAAAAAGGGAAAACTTCACATGTCCCCAAACTTGCTCTGTTCCATAACCGTAGCCCCTCACCACAGCTTCCTGGCAGACAGTCTCTCCTTTGCTGTCCTGCCCCATTGCTCCCTTGCAGTATATTCAAGCAAACTTCTGTCTCTTGTTCCGCTTTGGGTGAATTTTTTCACAGCCTGTCCCGCCGGCCCCCACCCAATTAAGCCCCACAAAGATGGCTAACATTTGTTAAGCACCTGCTTACTGCATGCCACAGAGAGGCAGAGAATACCCCATTTTATGGATCCCTGCTGCTCAAAGTGTAGTCAGAGGACCACCAGTGGTAGCATCCCCTGGGAGCTGCTTAGAAATACACAATTTCAGGCCTCACCCCGACCAACTAAAAGCAAAATCTGCATTTTAATTTTTTTTAATGTTTTTATCTTTGAGACAGAGAGACAGTGTGAGCAGGGGAGGGTCAGAGAGAGACAGAGTCACAGGATCTGAAGACAGGCTCTAGGCTCTGAGCTAGCGGTCAGCACAGAGCCTGACGCGGGGCTCGAACCCACAAACCATGAGATCGTGACCTGAGCTGAAGTTGGATGCTAGTCGGTTAAGCTTCTTGATTGAGGCTTCAGGTCGTAATTTCACAGTCATGAGATAGAGCCCTGTAATGGGCTCTGAGCTGACAGCACTGAGCCTGCTTTGAAGTCTCGCTCTCTGCCCCTCCCCCGCTCGACTCAAGTATGCACTCTCTCAAAATATATGAGCCTAAAAAAAAAATGTAATACAAAGAAGGTTATTTCAAAAGTTTAGATTAAAGTCATAAACACCATTACAAAATACACTTGCCCCTAAAAAAAAGAAAAGAAAAGAAATCTCACATCCCACATTTCCAAATATCAAAAGACTTGGTAATAGAACTTTTCTGCCCTGCCAGTATTATAAATTTTCCTATTTTATTTTTAGAAATAACTAAAGTTACTGGATTCTTGCTTTGGTGACTAGAAGTCATTTAACTTTTTGGTTTTCAGATGTCTCCTTGGGAAGCTGAGGGGCAGGATCAAGTACATGGGCTCTGGGTTCCAGCAGACGCTGGTTTTAAACCACGTGCCCGATCTGAAAAAGTACTTAACTTCTTTGGGGTGTTTCCTCAGTCGTACGACAGGCTAATGGTACCCAGCGCGGGGCTGATGGGAGGAATACTGACAGCACGTATACATGGGAACGCAGCGAATACTGCATACACACAACCCGCCGCCGCCACCTCGGGCAGCAGTAACCTCACACTGGCCGACACATCATCAGGAAAATCGCCTGTTACCCAGGCTAGCAAACATTGTTATTCCACAGGTTTGCCGGCCAGAAGGCGTACTTAACAGACATGATTTATTAGTAATCGATACATTCAAGAAAGTTGTAGGAATATTTTTTAGTGATTATCAAAATGAAACGCTTAATTTATTTTATGGTAACCCTGCAGCAGATAGGGAACAAATTAACAGGCCTCTCCTTCTAGTTTGGAGCCAGGGAGAAGGAAGAGAAGTGTTAAAAGAAAACAACGTGAGGAACGTAGGAGACCAGGGAAAGGCCACGTAATACACGCCACCACACACTGTACGCTGCGTAATTCTGTGGTATACAAAGCACTTCCCCCAGACGTTATCTTGTCCAGTTCTCACTCACTGAAATGTTCTTGTTTCCTTCTTAAAGGTGGGGAAACTGAGCTGCAGAGGGGGGCAAACGACCTAACCCAAGTCACAGGGCCTGAGCCTGCGTTACAGAAGAAACACAAATCCAAATCCTCTGAACCCAGCCCAGAGCTCCTTTCTAACAGGCTACTCAAGGGACTTAAAGTTATTATGCTCAGAGAGGCACTGGGCTGTAGAAAATCACCCCCACGGTGGTTCACAGCAAGACTCCCCAACCCCAGCCCCAGGCCCAGTCCCAGTCCCAGCAGCCATCTCCCCAGCCCGCACTCCGGTCCTTTAAGAGACCCACACCTCAGAGAGAAAAGAGCTGCTACTCCAGGACTGGATCCCTGAGAATAATTTCTGTTTGGGGACCCTTTGTTTGGCTACCAGAAAAGAATGTTCGACATCTTTCCAACCTCCTTCTTATGCTAATTACAGCTCATCAGCATCTGGACACCCACAAGCAAAATCAATCTGACTATAAAAGCCATAGACATTTTCTTACCATAAAAACAAAACAAAACAAATAACAACCATGAAAACCAAGTAAGAATGAGACATGATTAAATACACAGAGCATTTCCCCAGCAGCCCACAGGCTTGCTGCATATCAAAGTCACAACCAATAACACAAGAGTCCAGCAGGTGGACACTGACAGACACTGCACACATGTAATTGTATTCTTTAGGAAAAGTGACATGTATACAAGTTCATTTTCAGTTTATCCCCTTCCACATTACATCTACTGCGGGATGCCAACATGTCTAACACATTCAAACAGTCACATGTTAAAAAGAAAAAAAACCTTTGAAAGGCCTCTTGACCTCCCCTTACACTGTAACCAAGTGAACTCAGACACGTTAGTCTCCAGGCTGCACCTCATTTCCTCCCCATCCTGAAGTCCCAGCCTACGTGGGAGAGCCACACTCACCACAAAGCACAGCTTGCCTTTCCGAACCATCACCTCTATAACCTGATCACGTAACCCGAAATCTAGCCTGCCTTCTATGAATACAGTCTAGCTTCCTAACTATATTGAAAGTCTCACCCTGACAAATATGCCCAAGACACACTGAGTCAAAACAGCAGCTAACAAAACAGCGTATACACCATGATTCCACTTATGCAAAATTATATGCACATACATACCGCCCCTCTCCCTAACACGGATGTTTGAATGGAAGGTGTCCACGATGTTTCCACTAATTAACTCTGGGTGGTGAGACTGGGGGTGATTTTTACTTTTCCTCCACCCTTTTCCACATGCAAAATTTCTACATTAGGTTATTTTCCTTATACTCTGAAAAAGCAACAAAGCCATTTTTAACAAGCCTCCCCCGTGAGACTGACCCAGGTTAAGAATCTTCTCTTGGGACAGAGAGAAAGCAAAAAGGATGCTTATCTACCCTTGTGCTCCGAACATTCCAGCCAGGGGCTCTCAGCACTGGCTGAGCAACAGGCTCTGAGGCTTTTTAAAAATACAGATGCTTGGAGTACCAGTCCTCAAAAATTCTGGAAGTGGGGCCCAGTGATACGCATCAGTGGGGATCAAAACCCTACAGATTTATGTCTCATTTGCAAACAGGGCCCAGCAGAGGGAGAAAATAGACTGGAGTTGCGTGAAATGTCTAAGTGCAGGCAACTTCAAGGTGAGCCGTCAGGAATGTTTGGGAACAGAACCGAAGGCCCTGGCCGTGCTGAGCTGCAGGTCTGAGAGGCCACGAGGGGAGAGGAGGCTATCAGTAAGAAGATCACACTCAAAGATGGAAGCCAAGAAGAGGCGAGTGAAGTGTGGCAGGGCAAAACGTTGGGGACTGAGAGGCTGAGCATATTGATTTATGCAGTACTGGGGCAGGACTACTGAGACCTTACAGAAACTGAATAGGAAAAGACAGCAAGCGGGTTAAATCAGGCCCGCTACTGGTGAGCAGCCCTGATTTATGTTTAAAAGAAGGAGAAGAGCCCTGCGTAGGATTCAGTTTTCAGAGGCCACAGAAAACCCTAGTAAAGGCTGTGTACTTGCTGTGTGATTTTTCAAGACAACGACTTCTCGAAGCCTCACCTGTAAAATGTGGGTAATAACACCCGTTTCATAGGGATATTGTGGGGCTCAGGTAAAATGAGATAATGAATGTAAAAACCTTCCAGAGTACTCAGAACTAGAATTGCCCCCAAATGATAACATCATGAAGCACATCCAACAAAGATCATATGTTGAATTTTAATAAACCAGGGCCCACAGTTGCTGCCTGGCCCCTAAGTTACTTCCTCGTTTTGGCACCACCTAAATATGCTGGAGAAATCGCCTAAAAAGGTTTGGCTCCATCCTCTCTGTTGCTTCTACATTCCTGGTATTTTTGTCTTACTTCTATAAAGGAGATGCACTGCATACTAAACTATTTCTATAAAATTTAATCAAGATTATAAATGAAAACCAACAGAGTTCTATTGACAAAATAATAAATGTACTGGTGGAAAATTCTATATATCCAAAATAAGAATTCAGTGAATATTGCCAACTAAAAACTAAGTTTCTACCTGGCAAAATGAAAAACACAAAAGAAAACCAGGAATGACTAAATGTCTCTCCTTCATCCTCTCTGCTCGGGACCTCAGTATCAAAACTGAATTTGTGCCAAATTAGCTGAGATAGTCAAAATAACTCAAATTACTACTGTATCTAGGAGCTATAAAACTTTGGGAGAGTCTGCTTAGTATCGCAGAATGAAACGAGATCAAGGATTCCTACCAACATCAGTGAATGCTTACTACTTACTATGTGCCCGATGCGGTCCCAAGTCGGGCCCCACAGCGGCTCCGCAGGACGCGAGTCAAGGTCTGGCTTCTGCTTAACCACCTAATCCCTGCTTCTCTGTGCTTCTCCCCTGGGGCTGGTGCCGGACTAGGCTTGGAGGGCACCCCTGGGAAGTCTAATAGAAATACGGCTCTGCCGACATTATGCAGACCAGCGGAACTGGGAAGTCAGAGCACGTGCCCCAGAAGGTTACATATATATTTTTAAATTTTTTAATGTTTTTATTATTTAATTTTGAGAGCGAGAGAAACAGCGTGAGCAAGGGAGGGCCAGAGAGAAGGAATCACAGGATCTGAAGACAGGTTCCAGGCTCTGAGCTCTCAGCATAGAGCCTGATGCGGGGCTTGAACCCACGAACTGTGAGATCATGACCTGAGCTGAAGTCGGACGTTTAACCGACTGAAACACCCAGGCACCCCCAGATGATTATATTTTAAACAAGATTCCAGATGATTCTTCTAGGCAGCTAGGTTTAAGGCTCCTTGCAATCTGTCCCTTCCAACTTTTATTTTAGACATGCTACTTTTTTTACTTGACATTCCTTCACTTAGCTAACTTAGACCCAAGGTTGGCTGGAGAGCCACGTATTGGAAGTGGAGCAGTGTCTAATCTCCCCGCCTCGCTCCCTTACCACCCAGGACACATGGGAAGCCCTGCCCCCCACTCCCACAGTGCCTCACACTTGCCTCACTTTTCACGCTGTAACCTACATACCTAGCTGGGCTGTGGGCTTGTTCACTTTCCATCCACAGCACCAATCTGGCACAGAGCAGGGGCCAGTGGTCTGTTAACAAAAGAATGAATGAAGAAACCTCACTGACCTATGTTTCGGGCTCTTCTCCACAGAAACAGACCCTCTACATGTGAGTCAAGCTGTAATCACAGCGTCTGACACCTCATAGGAGACGCAGTGTATTTTCCCAGGGCTAGCGTCACCAGGATTATAACTGAGGGTCCAGGTGAACAGGCCACGGTGATAAGCAGTGGCTGTCCTATCTCTTCGGTAGCTCTTTTTCTGACCCAGCCTGTCCATACACAGAGTCCCACTCCACAACTGGGCTTTAGCCCACAAAAGCTAATTAATTGGCATCCTACATGTAAACCTGAAAAACGCAAGAGGCAGAGATGACTGTTTTTGAAAGGAGACTATGCAGTGGCTATATTATCATTTATTAAACTGTCCTATGCTAGGCCACATATGATGCTCACGATCCTTATTTTTCACACAATTCTTTGAGAAAGGTTGTATCAGGCTTGTTGATTGAAGAGGAAGTCAAAATCCAGAGAGAATAAGATGCCCAAGGCTACCTGCTAATTTGGGGGTACAACCGGGATGTGAAGCCACGTCTTTTTGCCTCCAAAGACAATCCTCCCTCCCCTGCCCTGTGTTGCCTCTGGATGTCAGCCAGAAGACCACTGGAGCCACCATGGTGTGGGACGGGAAGGAGCTTTGGAAGCAGACGTAGGGTCAAATTCTGCTTTTGTCATTTACTTGCTAAAGGTATTTGGTAATTAAACTCTCTAAGACTCATCTCTAAAAAAAGAAGATATATAAGAATGCATAAATGAAGCAACAGAAAGAGAAATTTAAAAAACTGATCCCATTCACAACTGCATGAAAAACCATAAAATACTTAGGAATAAACCTAACCAAAGATGTAAAAGACCTGTATGCTGAAAACTATAGAAGACTTATGAAGGAAACTGAAGAAGACACAAAGAAATGGAATAACATTCTGTGCTCATGGACTGGAATAATAAACATTGTTAAAATGTCATTATTACCCAAAGCAATTTACACAGTCAATGCAATCCCCATCAAAGTTGCACCAGCATTCTTCTCAAAGCTAAAACAAATTATCTTAAAATTCGTATGGAACCACACACACACACACAAAAACCCAAACAGCCAAAGTAATATTGAAAAAGAAAACCAAAATGGGAGGCATCACAATCCCAGACTTTAGCCTCTACTACAAAGCTGTCATCATCAAGACAGTATGGTATTGGCACAAAAACAGACACATGGACCAATGGAATAGAATTGAGAGTCCAGAACTGGACCCACAAGTGTATGGCCAATTAATCTTTGAAAAACAGGAAAGAGTATCCAATGGAAAAAAGACAGCCTCTTCAACAGGTGGTGTTGGCAGAGCTGGACAGAAACATGTAGAAGAATGAAATTAGACCACTTTCTTACACCATTCACAAAAATAAACTCAAAATGGATAAAGGACCTGAATGTGAGACAGGAAACCATAAAAACCCTAGAGGAGAAAGCAGGAAGCAGCCTCCTTGACCTCAATCACAGCAATTTCCTCCCTGACACATCCCCAAAGGCAAGGGAATCAAGAATAAAAATTAATTATTAGGACCTCATCAAGATAAAAAGCTTCTGCACTGCAAAGGAAACAATCAAACTAATAGGCAATCGACAGAATGGGAAAAGATAGTGGCAAATGACATATTATAAAAAAGGTTAGTAACGAAAATCTACAAGGAACTCACTAAACTCCATACCCAAAAAACGAATAATCCAGTGAAGAAATGGGCAGAAGATCTGAACAGACACTTCTCCAAAGAGGACATCCAGATGGCCAACAGGCACATGAAACAATGCTCAGGGTCACTCATCATCAGGGAAATACAAATCAAAACCACACTGAGATACCACCCCACACTGGTCAGAGTGGCTAAAATGAACAAATCAAGAGACTATCAATGCTGGCAAGGATGTGGAGAAACGGGGACCTTCCTACACTGTTGGTGGGAATGTAAACTGGGGCAGCCGCTCTGGAAAACAGTGTGGAGGTTCTTCAAAAAATTATCCACAGAACTCCCCTATTACCCAGCAATAGCACTGCTAGGGATTTACCCAAAGGATACAGAAGTGCTGATGCATAGGGGCACATGTACCCCAATGTTCATAGCAGCACTTTCTACAATAGCCAAATCATAGAAAGAGCCTAAATGTCCACCACCTGATAAATGGATCAAGAAGATGTGGTGTATATATACACAATGGAGTATTACATGGCAATGAGAAA
>NC_043711.1:85410998-85568787 GCF_006229205.1 Suricata suricatta | reverse complement strand
TTTTTGAAAAAGATAAAAATGCCCAATTCAATAGTATGCACACCTGTAAAGCCCTGAATGTATAAGCAGATGCTGAATAAATGTGAGCCGGCCATGAGCTTCTGTTCCCTCTTTCTCCCACAAAAGAGCAGTTTCTTCGAGGATGGCAAATCAATCCTGTTTCACGGTCTTCCTCGCTGGCAAACAAGTAGGTTGTGCTCTAGTCGGGAAAGGCCTGTGGGTAAATCCTTACTATGACTGGGACCAGTTAGCAGACCAGATGTGCAACACTCAAAATCGTCCCCTCAAGCCTGATGAAAGGAACCCAAACACATTGCTTATTTCAGCATCCCTACATTTTATCATCTGAGGTCAGGAACGAGACAAGCAGCTGGAGGGAGAGAAAAGGAATTGATCCAGAAACTGTTCAATTATGAGGTTTTCAAATAGCAACAAAAACAACAGCAAGACATTTCCATCCTTGTTTAACATAAAGTGCCTGTTAGTACATGACTTAATGCTGTTCTTAAAATTAAATACCGTTCACTCCTCACTTGCTCATTGCTCTGACCTCTGTCAGCAACCCTCTGTGATTTTCAAACTTGGGGAATACGGAAAGGGGGGAATCTTTGACTTCTCTGTTCATAGACGATCGGAGCAGTGGCAACATGGGGCTCCCTGGTATGTCTTCTCTGGGGGACGTTTTGGTCTTACATTCCACCTAGGATTGACCTCTATGAATAGCAGATTCAGGGAGAGAACATTTCTTTAGGAAGATACTCTAAGAAAAGGAACACAAATAAAAAACCCACCTTCACCCCAGCCACTAATGTCAAGGAAGCAGACACTGCTAAGCGCTTGATCTGTATTATTTCATTTAATCCTCACACAGCACCCTTCTGAGATAGATTCCAGTATCCTCCCAATTTCACATTTGAGGAAATACAGGTTCAGAGAGGTTAAGCAACTTTCCTGAAGTCACACAGCTAGTAAACAACAAGACTAAGATACCAACATAAGTCTTGTCTTAATCCAAAACCTGTATTCTCAATCATTCACATTACTATAACTAGCTGCATAGGCCCTAGTGCTCACTGAACCCCTCTGCCACTCCCCGCACTGGTATAAGAAAGAAACAGTATGTATCTTTCTAGGAACACTCAAATGCCATCTCTTCTCTCTTTTTTTAAATTTAAATTTTAGGTAACATACAGTGCAATATTGGTTTCAGGAGGAGAATTCAATGATTACCATCTCTTCTCTTAAGCGTTCCCAGAATCCCTAGAATGCTTCTTCCTCTAGGCTTCTACAACCTCGAGTGTAACAAGTATTAGTATAGTATGATGTCTGGGCTCCTCACTAAAATAATAATCCAGAATAAGCGAACATTTCTCACGCACCCACACTATGGCAGGCCTGCATGAGCCAGCCCATCTCACAGTGCTCCTTCTCACACTAACCCTATTCTCACAGATGAATATGCAAATATGTTTTGATTTTTTTTAAGTTTATTTATTTATATTTTGAGAGAGAGAGAGAGAGAGAAGAAGAGAGGATCCCAAGCAGGCTCCATACTGTTAACACAGAGCCTGAAGCGAGACACAAGCTCATGAACCAGGAGATCATGACCTGAGTGGAAATCAAGAGTAAGATCCTTACCCGACTGAGCCACCCAGGGGCCCCACAAATATGTTCTAAACACGACTATGGGACAGAGGCTGAGGGGCCTTGGAGGAGAACCATAAATTGGTTAACATGGGAAGAATCCTTTGAATTCTGCAGTGCTCCTAATTACTGGTATATGCCTCAATCCTGACTGTCGATGGCTAATGCTACACTGGCATTAAATAAATTCATTTATTCATTCAACCAATATTTACTGAGCACCTCCCATGAGCAAGCCCTGTGACAGGCACTAGAAATGACTAGACACAATCTCACAGAGGCATTTTGCCATTCGCTCCTAATAGCTTGGGCAATTTGAAAGAGTCCCCACCGTCACAATGACCTGCCCTGGGGCAAAGCGCCAAGATTAGAACCAAGGTCTTCTGATCAAGAACTCATTTCACCAGCAAAGCAACCCAGAGAAGAGCAAGCTAACCTGGACCCGGAAGGGCAAATACTGATGGTGTGACTTCATGAAATGAGGGTGACATTTGTGATCAGAAGCTGAGGGTCCGTCTTAGTTTAGACACCCATCATAAGACTTGAAGTCATGATTTCCTTGAGTCTTATAATTTCCTCATTTTCAGAATGAGAGAGAACACACACTTTGTGGGGTAGCGGTCCAGACTCAACATGTCCAGGTGTGTAGACACTCCTACAGATGCCGGATACAGGTAATAACAAACTGGTAGGCTGGAATCCTGGTGCCGTGTGTGTTTAGACTATGCCCTCATCTGCCTTCCACCAGAAGTGCCTTCCTCGCTAAGCATTCCTGTTCTCCTGTACCCTTTAATAATGAAGTAATTCTCGTTAGGTATATTTTTGTACTTGCTAAGATGGCTTTTTGGTAACTACATGTGAAATTGCTTTATTCCCCATGATTATTTCCCCCTTCCATAAACTGGAAATTTACAGTTGAGGGCTGAGGGTATCTCTCTCACTTGGGGGGTGGCGTGCAAGACAGACTCTGAGAGGACAGGAGAGCTGAAAAGGCTAAGGGAGAGAGACTTATTCAGGCTGCAGTGATAGCTGGCAGAGGTGAGGAGGGCAGAGTCAGTGGCACTGGAAGGGACCGAATAAGCCAGAGTTTATAGGAACTCATGATCAATTACCTATGGGGACTATGAGAGTTAAGTAAGGCACGTGGATCTCTGCCTTGGGTGGCAGGGTGGAAGGCGGTGCCATGACCATCACTGGGACAGGAAAAGCAGAAAAGCCTTGGGCAGCGAAGGGAGGAATGAGTATGGTTTTGAATGAGCTGAGCTGGCCTGTCTGATTGAGTTGTCTGCCAGTTAATTAGCTACAGTAACACACACACACACACACACACACACACACACACACACACACACTCTGGGGGAAGACCCCACCAATCCACGCAAAAATGAACACTTGGGGGACAGGTACAAGCCATGGCAAAGGATGAGATGGAACACTGGGGAAGAGTAGCCTCCCTCAGGATTTTGCTCCTGTCTCTGTTAAATTTTGAACATAGCAGGAGCCCAATAAAAAGTGGCCTCAAATGATGCCATGTCATTGCCATGGCCTACCGTGGAGGCATTGAAAAGGTATCTTTTTCACTTATGCTGGCCAGACTCCGAAAAGTCTTGCCATTCCCCTCGTCCAAACGCTGGTAGGTGGCTGGAGCTCTGGTGTGCATTTTCTCAAGGGCTGGGAGTCCAAGAAGCACCAGGCACCCACACACTTCCGGACATGTAGAGTCCACCAGAATCACTTAGAGTTCTTTGGAGATGACAGAAAAATATTCTTTAAAGCACTGACCTGTTAGCAAGTGCTGTCACTCTTGATGAGGTGGAGTGTGCGCATCTGCCTCGCATGCACACTGCACACCTCCGCGAGGCTCCGCAGCAGCTCACCCCCTTGGAGCTCCCAACAGCCTCCAGGGGAACCATGTTAAAACAGCGCAATTAACTAGAACTGCTACAAACTCAATAGCTCACCTACCTAATGAAGCAATACGAGGGAAATTGGACCTATTTTAATAAGAATTTTAAAAGAGACAAGAAGGAAAGGTCAAATGCCATTTCTGGATCCCAGCTCTTTTCTTCTTCCCTCCCATTCCGCAGCATTTAATACCAAGGAGACCGCGCATACTGTACGAATCCTTAGAAAACCAAGGAGGTGGCCAATCGTGCTATTATGCCCAAGGGCAAGTTTTTTCTTTCCAACCCATCCCCCCAAGCTAAGTGCCTCCCCTGATCTATTTCTGAAGGTTTTATTATGCAAACCTGGAAGGATTTCAATTACAATAATTCTTGTCCTTCTCCAGCCCAGCTCACAGAAGCGGAACTAAATTACCAGCAATTCTAGGGCTTAAGGGTGGTTTTGCTTCTTACCTCCTCTCTAGAGTCAATTTAATCTAGAGATTCTCCTCCCGCAACCCCTTCCTTTGGGGAATGGGTTCCGCCTGGGGAACACAGCTGTTTTACGACACCCCACTAGTAAGCACGTCCTTCACCCCGCTAGTAAGCACATCCGCCACCCCACTAGCAAGCACATCCGGCCGCCTGATGGGCTCCTCCAGAATCCGCTTGCCCACCTCCTGCCCGCTCTCCTGGAGCAATTACACCGCAGACAGTAAAATCCACTCATCCTCACACTCTATCCCGCTCCAGCCAGGTGTGAGCCGCCTGGCTTCCCAGTGACCTCTCAGGAGGATGGGTGCGGGGGGGTGGGGGTGGGGGGGGGAGCGGAGAGGCAGAACCGGAGGCAGGTCTGGTAGAGGTGAGAACCCATACTTCTACCTCCTCCAGTCTGGGGTCTACGCTAAGTCTGAGTGTGTTATCTCACAGGACCCTCACAACCACCCCATGTGGTGGATCCAGCATTTCACAGTCGGGGCAACTAAGGTGCAGGGAGGGTAGGGAGATTGCGTGGTTGATAAGCGGGAGCTCCCTCTACCACGCCAGGCGCTGCTGCTGCCCTAAGAGTCCGGGGAAGGTGGTGAGAGGTGCCGAGTGAGGAGGCTGGACCAGGATGAACGTAAAGCAGCTAACTCTCACAGCTGACAAGTCCCTGGGGTCTGGCCATAAGGGAGGAGCCCAGGGCAGTCCTCCAGAGGCTCTGGGCTGACAAGCTGATGCCCAGCCTGTAGTGCTTAATGAGGAGTGGCTGGATTACCCAGAGCAGCTTGTCACAGGGTGGCCTCTCTTAGGTAAGGATGTTCTATCCAGAACATGTGTTAATCTTACGAATAAAACGATCAGTTACTTTACCAGAACAAATGGGCTTACTCAGGAACAGTAGAGAATTGCAATTCAAGCCATTCAAGCTATGGCAAAACTACAGGCAAGTCCGGAGAACAAAGGAGAAAAACGTTCCTTTAAGAGGGTAGAGGGGGTTCCCAGGGGCTGTTATAAACTGAAAGTCCACCAGAATAAAATGGGAGTTTGAAACGTAGTGGCTTTTCAGTGGCTGGGCTGTTGCTGGGCCGGGAGAAAATTGTTCTTCCTCCTGCTGGGGTAGTAACAACATACAGGCATCTTCCTGTGGGGAGAGCAAGATAGGTCTCTTCCTGTTGGGGTCCACAGTTGATGAGGACTGAGGGGCTGTGGGAGCCTCACTCCATTTTAAATCATGTTTTCTTTATTCGATTTCAGATATGGCTCTGAAGACCGTTGCTCTAAAGGGGGGCTTCTGCCATAATTTCAAAACCAATGAAACAGAGTAAAGCTTATGGTTGGCAACCGGTTTGCTTTGACTTCCAAACAAGACAGAGGTGACAGACCACTCACCAGGTTTATGACTGACCATCAACCTACTGAAGTCAACTGCCCGGACTTCACCTTGCTGGGTTCTAGGCAGAGCCCCAAATTCCATGTCTGTTCGTACTGATCAGTCCTTTGGAGAAGTGGTGGTCCATTCACGTGGTCAAGTTAACATGTACTGTGCACCCACCACATGCTGAGCACCAGGCTCAGCCCTGGCACCCAGAGCTGGTAAGGCTAATGGTTCTATAATCTTAGGGCTATGAAGGAAGGCAAAGTCATGGGACCAAGATGCCATGTAGCAGGAGGCTCGATTCTCATCCAGGGGCTCATCATATGCTCCCCTGAGAAAGTGACCTCAAAACCAAGGGCCTGGAGGATGACTAAAAGGTATGCAGGCGGACAGGCCAGAGAAAACTGCTGCAGATGGAGGGAAGGGGACAGCGGAAACCTGGGGGCAAGAATGAGCTGGGCCTGTCTGCAAATACTTACTCCTGGCGCTCCAGGCTGCAGTGTTCTGCTCACCAAACAGACCGGCCCACTTGGTCAGGAGGGCCAGCACAGGGAGAAGAACCCAGAGGACAGGACAGGACAAAGAAACCTTGCCCGATGTGCCCCTGTCCTGCTCTGCCTCCATTCTCACACCCCTGTCAGGGCTCGAGGGCCAGTCTGCCAAGAGCAGCAGCAGCTATCAGGGGCGGGAGGGGGCCCGGGCCTGCATTTTCTCCTTGGGACTCGCTTCCTCTCTCTGGGTGCTGGTGTATTCAGAATGCAGAGTCCATCCTCACTAGCCATTAGTCCAAACATGCCTTCCAGGAGCTGTCTTCTCAAGCCATTGCCCTCACTAATATAATGTTATCAAATTTCTAATGTGGGTACTCTAAAGCAAATGTAGTGTTACCAGCACGCCACTGGGCACGTTTTTCAGAAGGAAAACAGCTGCTCACTGAGTCTGTCACTTTTCCTCTTCTCAGTGCTATGCAAACAGAGCAAGAACCTGCTAAGGGCTCTTTTCCTGCCCCTTCTTCAAGCACGCTCGAGATGCAGCATCGGGTCTCGCCAGAACCCAGCAGGCCAGCCACGGCATGGTTCCAAGGACTTTCCTGGATCACAGGACAAAGCCCGGACAGCAAGCGTCTGTGCCTTAGAATCTTAAGCTACAGACACAGAGCTTCCAGTTCACTGGGCTGGTTTCCTCCTTTTATAGATTGGAAGGGAAAATGCAGTCCAGAGAAGTTAAGTAAAAGGTCTGAAGTCACACAGCCAGGGTGCTGTGGAACCACGAGTTGGTTCCTGTCTCAGCTGATTTCCTCACCTAAAAACAGATCTACTTTGTAGGCTGTGAGGCCTAAACATGGCAGCCCTCACATAGCAGTGCCAGAAACGAAGGAGGTATTCAGTGAATGGTGACAGACTGCCAAACTTTGTCTCTTAGATCGCCAAAACAACCCATTCCCTTTCCCGGGGCCTCATTTTGCTGAATTCCCTCCCACTGGGGGTTAACGTGTTCATGGCTGGTGTTTGGCCAGCAACGGAGAGGAGGTGAACCAAACTCCCTCCTTGTTCTCAGATCTCTGGTCCCGTTCCCTGCCCTGTCAGATCCACCCCCGCCAGACTTTGTTGTCTCTGGAGAGCTGATGTGATCAGAGAGGACACCGCTGCCGCTGGAAGTGACCACTGAAGGGAGTCATGTCACCTTCCCTTTAGCCACTTGGAGTTGGAAGAGACTAAGCCAAGTCCATTTGCGAAGGGACAGACAAGCTTTCATCTAGGAGGGTGAGGGGTGCAAAAGATCCTGTGGAAGCCACACAAGTCTCCCAATCACTGACCGAAAACTCCCCCAAACCACAGGACAGATGTTAACTTCTGACAAGACAACTAAACTGGCCCATCAGCTCAGGTGTTTCTCCTCTCTCGCACCCACACCAGCTCCTCGGCCGCCTCTCAGCCCCCTCCCCACACTTTAAAATAACCATCCAACCATGTAACTTCCCCGGTGCAAGTGTCTGTTCATCTCCGACCGAGCTGTCAATGCTCATAAATCCCTGGCCTTCCAGATTGCACTGCGGCTACTTCCTGGGGGGAGGGGTGCAGCAGGCCACTAGACAATAGCAGGGAGAGATTGGCCGAGCGGTAACTACTCTGGTTACAGCATCGCAATTCATGGCGGCATTTTGCTGGGAGTGTGCATCATCAGGGAGGAGAAACATAAAAAGGGGAACCTGGGCTGTAAATAGTTTATTTCGGCAATTCCTGATGTTGGCTGAATCATACTTTAATACAGAAATACACGGAAGCACCACTCCGGAGGTGACATGTGTTGCCACCTCATTACTCTTTTCAAAAGGGTCTTCCATCAGTGAGACACCTCGCTACAAATTATAGTGAAGAAAACAAAACCCTCGCGCACAGACTTATTAATAGGCCCGAAGGAAATGAAACCACTAGGATTTAAGGAAGCAGAGAACCGATGCAACAGAGGCCATCAGTGATCTGGGGTCTCCGGGTGGCCATTCCACGCAGAGAAAATAGGATGAAAAGGAAAAGGCCGCACTCTTCTGCCTAAGAGTCTGCCCCTAAACGGCACATCGCCCTCCTGTCCCCCATTCCCCTTGACGCACCCAAGGTAGGCGGGCTTCTCCAAGGAACCCTACCTTCGTGCTCCTTCTCAGTGGTTCCCACTTTCTTGATCTTCCTGGGAGATTTCATAAAGAGGGGAAAGATGGTTCGTAAGCCAAGAATATCAACAAACTTGTGGCAATTGTCCGTGCCCTCGGGTCCGATCATGGCATGGTCCAGCACCTTCAGGGCACTGCTCCGGGAGATCTTCTTTTCTCTGGGAACAAAAGAGGTTTCACGTAAGGCATTTCATGGGGATGCTCTGGTCTCAGGAAAAAAAAGCGGCGGGGGGGGGGGGGGGGGGGGGGGGGGGAGAGATATACTGCACTACTGATTATAAAGGAGGGAAAAAGAAAGAAAAAACCTCGATGTCCACTAGTAAGAAAATTACTGCATAATGGTAGATCTACACAGACTATTACACACTTGTTCACAATTAGAAAAGTCTATAATAGAATGAACGAGTTCTTATGGTCAGAGTGATAAGCACAAAAGGTAATATTCAAAATTCTATATGAGGCATTACCCCAATTATGTGAAAAATATGCATTAAAAAAGACTAGAAAGAAATAGATCAAAATGCTAACAGAGGTTATTTCAGGGAGGTGGGCTTAGAAATCACATTATTCCTTTTTCTTTTTTTAACACCTTTATCAAAATATACTTCACATACCATACAATTCACCCATTTAAAATGCACAATTCAGTGAACTTTAGTATATTCACAGATACGTGCAACTATCACTGCAGTCAATTAAAGAACATTTTTATTATCCCGACAAGAAATCCCCCACTCTTTAGCTGTCACCTCCTCCCCTCCCCATCCCGCCCTGGCAACCACTGACCTACATTCTGTCTCTAGGGCTTTGCCCATGCTGGGCATTTCAAGAGTAAGTGGTATCATACAATATGTGGTCTTTTGAAACTGGCTTCCTTCCCTCAGCAGAATGTTTTCAAGATTCTTCCATGCTCTAGCAGGTGCCAGCATTTCATTCTTTTCTGTGGCTGAACAGTCCATTGTATGGATGGCCACAATCTATCTGTCCATCCACTGATGAACAGTGATGGGTTTATACCTTTTGGCTATTATGAATAGTGCTGCTCAAATATTCGTGTGCAAGTTTTTGACTGGACACAGGTTTCATGACTTTTGGGTGCCTGTAAACCTAGCAGTGGAGTTGCTGGGGTATCTGCTGACTCTATGCTTAACCTTCTGAGGAACCATCAGACATTTTACCAAACTGGGGGCACCATTTGACACCCCTCAGCCGTGTGTAAGTGTTCTGACTTCACACCCTTCCCAACACTTGTCAGCTGGCGCGCTGGTGCCAGCCACCTTATTGGGTGAGAAATGGTGGTTTGGATTTGCATTTCCCTGAGATCTAATGCTGTCAAGCATCTTTTCATGTGCTTATTGGGCATCTGTGTATCTTCTTCAGAGAAATGTCTATTCAGATCCTTTGACCATTTTTAAATTAGCGTAATTATCTTTATTATTTCATTGTAAGAGCTTTTTATCCTGCAGACACAAGTCCCTTAACAGGTACGTGATTTGTAAATATCTTCTCCCATTCTCAGGGTTGCCTTTTCAGCTTTCTTAATGGCGTCCTCTGAAGCACACACGTTTTGGATTTTGAGGATGTCGAACTTACTGGTTTGGTTGCTGTTGTTGCCTGCCCTGTTGGGTGTCCCAGCGAATCCACTGTCATGAAGAGTTACACCTATGTTGGAGTTTATAGTTTAACTTCTGATATTTAGTTCTTTGACTCATTTTCAGTTACTTTTTGTAGGCAGTGGGAAGTAATGATACAACTTCACTTGCATGTGGATATCCAATCGTCCTGGCACCATTTGTTGAAGACTATTCTTTCCCTGGTTCATGTTCTTGGCATTCTTGTTGCAAATCAGCTGACCACAGACACATTTTTATTTCTGGATTCTCAATTATATTCTGTTAATTTATGCCAGTAACACACTGTCTTGATTACCAATGCTTTGCAGTAAGTTTTAAAATTGGGAATCCTACAGTGTTCTTCTTTCAAGCCTGTTGGACTATTCTAAGTCCCTTAAAATCAATTCCATATGAATTTTAGGATCGGCTTATCAATTTCTACAATGAAGTCACCTGGCATTTCGATAGGGATCGTGCTGGATCCACAGATCTTTTGGGGGAGTCCTGCCGTCCTCCATTTCTTAGCTCCTCTTTAATACCTTTCAACAATGTTTTCTAGTTTTCAGGGTATAAATTTTGCACTTCTTTTGTTAAATGTATTCCTAGCTATCATACTCTTGATGCTAGTGTAAATGGAAGTATTTTCAAAATTTCATTTTTGGATTATTCATTGCAAGTGTACAGAAATATGACTGATTTTTGTAACCTAATCTTTATAGTATCCTGCAGCCTTGCTGAACTCACTTACTAGCTCTAACAATGTTCTGATGGCTTCTTTAGGATTGTTGACAGACAAGATAGCATCATTTGCAAACAGTTTCACTTCCTCCTTTCCACTCTGGATGCCTTTTATTTCCTTCCCTTGCTGAACCGCCTCGGCTGGAGCCTCCAGTCCAGTGCTGAGTGTACGTGGTGAAGTGGCGTCTGGTTGCTGATCTGAGGGGTCAGCTGCTCGTCTTCTACCACTAAGTGTGATGTTGGCTGTGGGTTTTTGTAGCTGCTCCATATCAAAATGGGAGAAACTCCTTTCTATTCCTAGTTTAGGTATTTTTATCATGAAAGATGTTGGGTTTTGCCAAATGCTTTTTGCATCTTATTATTTCTGTTTCTATTTTTCATGTGTCTTTCAGTTTTCCATAATGAACGTACATTACTTTGAGAATTACAAACATTAAATTATTTTCAAGGAAAAATACAAGTGATTTTCCCCCTCAAGTCCCAAAGGTCATAAAATAATTATGCCACTATCTACTGCTCTTGCAAAAAAGTGCTCTAAGATGTATAATTTTCTATAACCTTACAGTGTTTTCTTTAACACTCTATGAGTTAGAGAGCAACAAGTCATTTCATATCTTGGTAAATCAACCAACCAATCCAATATTCAGTATTTACTGAGCACTTACTTAATAATGTGGTAGACACAAGAGAAAAACAAAAATTAAGACATGGCTTCTGCTTTCAAAAACATGTAAGTCTATTTAGGGAGACTCAACTAATATGAAATAATCAGGCAAAAGTATATGTCAACAAATAACTTTTCTCCCCATTCAATCTACAAACATTTCCTGGATACCCATGGAGCTTACACTCTTACCACAGGAGACATATGGAAAATCGAGGTACTTGATAGTGTTAAGTGTCATGGAAATACTGCAATGTAAAAGAATGAATGAACGGAGAGGATATTTTGAGTTAGGTTACTAAAGAAAGCCTCTTTAGGGGTAATATTTATATTGAGATCTGAGTGTTGAGATGAATTGGTCTTGTACATTTTAGGGGCAAAACATGAAAGGCAGAAGGAACAGCAAGTGCAAAGGCCGGCATGGCCAAAGAACAGACAGAAGGCTGGCATTTTTGAAGCATAAAGGGACAACATGGGCTGTATCAAAGGCCAGGCTACCTCGTCTTATATGATACAGTGAGGCCTCCATATAAAGAACTGGTTCTAGAAGTTAAGAAGATAGAATTCACCATGTTTGTTCTGAGACTATTATGTGTGAGCTACTTTGGAGGGAGACAGAGATTATGTATATTTGGGGGTGTACAGGAAAAGACAGATATGTAAATATTTGAAAGCAGGTGAGAGAGCAAGAGGGCTGACTGTGGGTTACTCCTAGTAAAGGCTGGAGAAGAAAGTCCATCAGCTTGAGGGGAAAACAAGGGTAAAAATTTTTAAAAATTTGTTATTTTTAAGAATATGGATAATTCAGTCATATTTTTAGGGTGTCAAGAAGCCAATGGTGATGAGGATACTAAAGATATAAAAGGGGAGAATGGACAGATGGAGTAAGGTGATTGTCAGGTGAGAGGAGGCAAGGCCTGACCAAAAAGGTGGTATTAACATAACCAAGCCCTTCACCTAGTTTCTCGACTAAAAGCCAAAGAAAAGGAATTGGAAATAACCTCCCTTTGATAGTCTTTTGCAAAGGACATACTATTAAGACATTGCACTATTGATGTGCTAATGATGACAGAGCATGCTTGTCCTAGGTCAGACCAGCCAGCCCAAACTGGGGCCCAATGAGTTAAGAGAAGGGAAGTAGGTAAAAAGCTTGTTGACAGAGCCCCTTGGTGCTGGCCGGTCCGTTCCGTTTCTAGCACTGAATGTACCACATCCAGGGAAACCTCTCAGTCCCAAGCAAATCAATATGGCCGGACATCTTACTTGGTGCTAACTCAAAAGACCAAGGGTGTACTGTGACTATTCCTACCTTCATTCCCCTGGCCACAGAGTTAATAAAAACAACCCGCAAGTACTCACAAATGACATTCAGCACCACTACTGACTTCAAAGGAAGAAATGGCAGACATGAGCTGCTAGGAATTACATGCTTCTTGTCTTTAAGCAATGTAGGGACAGTTAAATAAAAATAATTTCAAAAGCCCAAAGCGATAGAAATTAAGTCCAAGGAGGTACAAGGTGGAGATAATAATTTTTATCCGGGAGAAGTCAGGGAAGGTGTCAAATGGATCGGGTCTGAAGGAGGAGCATTAGTGGGTGGGGAGGGCGTGCAGCACGCACCAAGGTACTGCAGGCAGCAAGGGCTCACCACTTAGGGGACCAGAGGTAGCCGTGCACGACCTGGGTTGGAAGATGACTAAGGAGAGGCAGGCAGAGGTCGTGACAGGCCCTACATGTGCTGCCAGGCCCCTGGGCTCCATGCCATAGATGCTGAGAAGCCATGAAATGTCGAAAAAAAGGAAGACACTGGATGGATACACTGGAGCAAGCTTACTCCGGCAGCAGTGTGATGAAGGGACCGGAGCGACAGAGCTTGGGGGCACGGAGGTCAGTTAGGAGCCCCTGACAAGCATGTAAGTGAAAAATGATGAAGAGCTCTGAGTACCATGCTGGTATAAAAAAGGCACATTTGTGATACATGAAATCTTAAGCAGGGTAAACGGGGCTCTGCATTCAGCAGGAAAGGGGTTTTTTGCCCAAAGCTAAGTGTAGCGGGAAACTAGACAAATAATGCATTTGTTTTCACTGCAGCTGGACTTAAGCATCCTACTTTACAAACCTGAATTTGCAAAGGTCATGACTAGGGCAGATACTGATGGGAGCAGAAATTAGGAAACTGAGACATAACATCCTCATTGTTCAGTCACTCAGGAAAAGGGCCTCTCGCAATGAATGATGGTCATGTCCAGGGCACCTTCAGTTACCACGCCGCATACATTTAAACCATTTCACAAATAACACAGAATCGGTGGAAATACTAAAGATAAAAAGACTCTGATTGAGGCAAGGCCTGCTCTCTCTTTTTTCCTGCCTAAGCAAATTCAACAAACAAAAGATTTAAAAAGTAAAAGCCTTCTTCACAGAGGCAGTGTGAGACACGTTTAAAGGGGGCAGTAATTGCATATTGATCACCATTTAGGCAAGCTGCATTGAGGTGAACTTTGGAATATTCATTGGGCTTAAGTTCAGGCTTTTAGCAATCAATAGCTGTTTGGCCTGACTTTCTTGGGTTGACTTTATTTGAAATATTTATTCTACTGGAGGACAAGTAGTTTATCTTAGTCTTGTCTGGGTTCATCGGGTTGTCGATCACGCCAGGACCAAAGTGAAGGCTAGCCTCTACAAAAGTGGGTGGTTGTGGGAAATGACAGTCATCTATGCTCCTCATTCTGCTGAAGTGGACCTTCTGGTGAGGAGAAAGGGATGGGGAGAGGGCAGTTCCCACTGTTGTTTTAATTAGCTTGTTCTTTATTAAAGAAGAACGCTTTTGCAATGAACATTCATTCTGAGTATACTTTTTTTCCCCTGTACATTTGTTCTTTCATCAAATATTTATGGGGTGCCTAACACGTGCCAGACAGAAGCTGAGGACACAGAGGCAGGCGCGGCTCATGCCTGTGAGGGGCTCAGTTCACAGGTGAGACAGATAGGCAGACAACCGGTATCCCGAGAAAAGCCAAGCACCACAGTGGAGGTTTTATCCTACAAGGTAGCACACAAATGCGGAGGGAGGGCTGACTGTGTCTCAGTCAGGGGGGCTTCACAAAGGAGATGACGCCGAACCGAGCCTCGCTGGATGGCTTTCCCAGACAGGCAGGCAGGGAGAGGGGATTTCAAGCAGAAGGAAACAACAGCACGCACGCAGACACAAGTAGGCACAGAACGTTCAGGGAAGTGGTGCGTTGTACGGCTGCAATACCGAGAACAAGAGGGCCAGAAGCAGAACGTGAAGCCTGCTGACTGTGTGTACTGGAAAGATCACACTTGCCACACTGGACCCAACAGTATTTGGTGGCGGCGGGGTGCAGAAGAACAGGGGGATATGCACCATAGGCAGAGATGGGTAAAAAGGGCAAAGGAATAACGGACTAGAAGGGAAAAGGACTGAACTCAGACTGAACCTGAGGTGCCTATGAAACGTGGCAGTGATGTCCAGCTCAAACCTATGGGGCTGAAGTCCAGGAATGATGTGAAAAATGGGGGAAATTTGGAAGATTAAATCTATGGGCAGTGTCTAAACCAATGGTGTGAATAAGGCTACCCTGAAAGGATGCAGATAAAAGGGACAAAACCCTGGAGGAAAGTTACTTGAAGGGCGAGTAAAAGAGGTAAAGTCCACTCCTGCCCTAGCCAAAAGAGACTGATGAATGAAAAAAGAAAAAGAAGTGACAGGCAGTCTTTGAAAGATACTGTGAACCACAAACTAATCCCGCAAGAAACTTGGAAAACGTCATATGAAATCACTATTATTTGCTAAAATGTACATGATAAAGTTGACTTCCTTCTAGCTCCCAAAATAGAAGGTGACTTTCCAAGGTCCAGGAGTTCTAGGAATTAGACCATGAGGTCAGTGAAACTAAATTCAGAGTTGCCCTCACACCATCATGCCAAAGAACACCGGCGCTCTGGGGGACGCTGAGCCATTCCCCCACTGAAATAGAACAGTGGTCTTCTATGCTCTAGACACAGTTTTTACAATTTTCCATTTCAATTCCCATCCATTTTTCATAAACTGCTGGTACCAACCACTGCTTGACTGCCTGTGCCAGAAAATAAAACAAATATGTGGAAAACAGAGGGTCAGATTTTGGCTTGTAACACTACAGTGGGCCAGTTATGCAGAGAAACCTCTCACAGCAGGGCTGAGCTGACAGTACAGTAAGATGAACAATCACTGACCAAAGCCTAGGGCTCTAAAGAGCACAGGCTGGCAAACTTTATAGAAGGGGCCAGTCAGAAAATACTCTAGGTTTCATGGGCCATTATGGTTTCCGTAGAATCTTCTTCTGTGTGTTTGTGTGTGTTTTAAGATATATACAACCTTTAAAGATACAAAAACCACTCTTAGGGGTGCCTGGGTGGCTCAGGTGGTTGAGCATCCGGCTTCAGCTCAGGTCATGATTTCACAGTTCATGGGTTCAAGCCCCGCATCAGGCTCTGTGCTGACAGCTAGCTCAGAGGCTGGAGCCTGCTTCAGATTCTGTATCTTCCTCTCTCTCTGACCCTCTCCTGCTTGCACTGTCTCTCTCTGTCTCTCAAAAATAAATAAAAAACATTATTAAGAAAAAAAAAACACTCTTAGCTTACTGGTCCTAGGAAAACAGGGCTCGGACAGATTTGTTCCACAGGCCTTAGTGGCCAACTCCTAATAAAGTGGATCAACAAAGCTCAAATCTGGTTCTTCAAGAAGGCCAATAAAATTGACAAAAATTTGGCAAGAGTGATCAAAAAATGAGACAAGGCATGCACATAAAAATCAATAACGAGAATGGACAGAAGGGAAAAACACTACGTACAGAGCAGATATTAAGACAACAGAACAGAAGGAATAATTGCACGCCAGAAACTTGGAAAACTGGTGAAATGGACAAACTCCCAGAAAAATTTGAATTCCCCCAAATGACTCAACAAAATAAGAAAGAAAACCCGAATGGGTCTATAACCATTCAGAAAATGTAACCAGTAGTTTAAATCTTCTCTCAAAGAAAATTTAAACTCCAGAAGCAGTCTTTATCAAGTTCTACCAAACATTCAAGAAGGAAATAATTCCAGTATTAAACTCCTACAGAAAACAGGAAAATAGGACTATTATTCAACTCATTTAATAAAGCTAAAACAAACAAAAAACAACCTCTGATACAAAAAAAAAAAAAAGGGATGGGCTTCTACAGGAATGCAAAGTTAGTTCAACATCAGAAAAATCCATTCATTTTCCTCTATTACCATTAAAAAACCCACCTCAATAAATGCAGAAAAAGCATTTCATAAAACTGATTTATCAATTATGTAACATCTGTGACATCAGAAAGGAAAGACATTTCCTTAATCTGATAAATGCTATCTCCAAAAAACTCGAAACAAACATTATATTCCATAAAATATATTCCTTTTAACAACAGGAGTAAAACAAGTTTGCCCTTGATCATTACTCCTTCCTATTCAACACTGCATTAGAAGTCATCGCTAGTAATTTTTTCTTAAATGTTTATTTACTTTTGAGACAGAGAGAGAGAGAGAGAGACAGGCAGACAGACAGACAGACAGACATGGGGCTTAAATTCACGAACTGTGAGATCATGTCCTAAGCCAAAATCAAGAGTTGGATACTTAACCCACTGAGTCACTCAGGCGCCCCATAGCTATTAAAATTTACACACACACACACACACACACATAATTAAAATGAAATGTGATAGAAAATAATCTCGTTCCCATCTATTAACTCTCTATTCCCTAAAAGAAGCAAAAGCCAGAGGTTTGCTACTAAAAGGCTAACAACTAGCTCCCCAGGAAAACAGTGATTTGTTGTATTTTCCTACTTACATGGTGTAAATACTCCCACCATAGCTGATTTCAAGTTACCAATGTGATACCACCAACCATGGTGTTGGAAAGAGAGACGTATAGTCAGCTTTCGTGAGCCTAGAGTCAGTTCAAACATTTCACTGCTTATACATCCTTTCACCCACTATAGACCTCAAGCTTGGCCATGTGACTTTTTATGGCCAATAAAATGTAAGTGTAAGTAACATATGTGTCTTTAGAGAAGTATTAAGATTTATTGTATTATTCAGTCTTTTCTCTCTGCCACAAGAAAGTCACGTCCCACTGAACGCTGTTCCTTTAGCATGAATCCCAAAATAAAGACGTGGAGCAGAGCTTCAGATGGCCAGGGATAGATGTGTCTGGAGTGAAAAATAAACATCTGTCACTGAGAGTCCTTGAGGTTTCAGAGTTGTTACCGCAACAAAACCAGACTGATACGTGTCATAGCAAAGTTGCTTAATGTAAGATCAATACATAGAAGTTATTTGTATTACTGTCCACTAGCAAGAAATAGTATGAAAATGTACATTAGAAACTATTTTAAAAAATATATAATATAATATGCTCTTGGACTTCCACTTTGGGCCAAGATGGAGTAAATGGAGTAAATTTATAACCCCTCTCACGCCCAAAATAAACAAAGGACAAAACATATAAAACCATGGTTTTTGGACACTTGACATCAGGTAGCACCAAGACAGTGATGCCTGAGAGAGGGAAACACACGCCATGAGCCCAACAAACCGCTTGGAGAGTTTCCAGGCCTCCGAGCAGGGAGGAGACACAGTGCAGATGAGGGGACACCAATGAAGGGGACTTCACAGGGCAGGTACCAGACCCATAGGGCAGCCATAGGGCACGGGGCAGAGCTGCACAGGGGTGTGCAGAGGACCCTCTCTGACAGAGTGAGTCCTCAGGCGAGTACCTACCAGAATATGTATGCAAGGAAACTAACCAAGGCTGCAGGAACGAACCACTTGATAGAAGAAGGGGACTCAATGCCCAGGACTCACCGAGGGCCAGGAATAGTTTGTGTTTCCGCCAGCTGGAGTGGAAAACCTTTCTGAATTCACAGGGTATCAGGTGGAGCATTAAGGGGGACACTGTTTCGGTCCTTCAGTCCTGAGGCAAAGTCAGCCATAGACTAAAGGCTCATCTGGTCCCACCTAACAGAGTTTAAAAGCAGGCCTCCAGAAGAGCAAACTACTCCCAAATTACTCTTTCCTACAACAAAGCTCGAGAATATTTACAAGGAGATGGACACACACAGACAGCATCCAACAAGGTAAAAGTCACAATATTTTAATTTTAGAAAACAATTAACAGGCATTTAAAGAGGCAGAAAAACATTAACCATAAAGAAGAGAAAAATAATAAAAACAACAGTGTGGACAGAATCAGAAGACAAGGACATTAAAAGTTATTATAACTACTCTTGATATAGCCAAGAAGGTAGAAAAAAGCTTCAGTGTGCTAACTAGAAACAGGGAAGATAACTAGAGAAGAAAAATACAATGTCTGGTGAAAAATACACCGAATGAGGATAAGTGCAGAAGAAAAGAGTGAGCCTGAATACATAACAATAGAAACTATCTAAAATAAAACACAGAAAGAAAAAACAGACTGAAAAATATTAATAGATTACCAGGGAATTGTGGCTAGACAACTTTAAACAGCCTGATATACATGTAACTGGCATTCTGGAAAGGAGGACTGGGGCAGAAAAAAATATCCGGAAATACAATGACTGAAAGATTTCCACATTTGATGAAAACTGTAAATCCACAGGTCCAAGAAGCTCAATGAACCCCAAACACAAGAGACATGACGAAAACTATGTCAAGGTACATCATAAACAAACTATTCCAAATCAGGGAGAGAAGATCCTAAAGACATCCAGAAAAAAAGGGGACATGTTACATACAGAAGACCTAATACAAGCGATCCAGAAAGTGTGAAGCAACATTATTAAGAGAATTTAAGGAACCATTGCCCCCTCCCCACCCCCAGTAACAAAGAACAAAGAATGCTATACCTGGTGAAAATATCATTTAAAGGTGAAGGCAAATATTTTTTCAGACATACCCAAGTTGACAAAAGTTGAACCCAACAGACCAGCAGTATAAGAGATGTTGAAGGAAATCATTTGGGAAGAATGATGTTGATAGAAATCTGGATCTACAGAAGAATGAAGAGCACTGGTAATGGCTAAGGTGTTCATAAATCTCTTTAAAACATGATTGAATATTTATGGGGCACCTGGGTCATTCAATGGGTTAAGCGTCCAACTCTTGATTTTGGTTCAGGTCATGATCTCTTGGTTTGTGAGATCAAGCCCCACATCGGGCTCTAGGGTGTCAGTACTTGGGATTCTTTCTCTCCCTCTCTCTGCCCCTCTCCTGCTATTGTGTGTGCATGCGTGCACTCTTAAAAAAAACATTAAACACAAAAAATAATTGAATATTTAAAAGATAAACAATTATTTAAACAAAAAATAAACATTAAAAACAAAATATAAATGATTATTTAAACAAAAGATAAACAATATGTATTGGAATTTATAACATACATAGAAGTTAAATAATATGACAACAAAAGCATAAAAACCAGGAGAGAGAAATGAAAGTTTACTGTTGCAAAGTTCTTACACTACAGATGAAACAGTATACACTACTTGAAGATGGACTGTGGTAAGTTAAAGATATATACTATAAATTTGAAAACAACCATTAAAAAAGCAAAGAGAAAGAGCTAAGAAGCCAAAGAAAATAACATGGACTAATAAAAAAAATATATGTTAATCTAAAAGAAGGCAGATGAAGCAAAAAAGGGACCAAATAAAAAGAGATGAGAAAAACAGAACCTGTAAGAGGGTAGATGTAAACTCAATCATATCCAGGTTCACATTAAATGTAAATGGCATAAACATCTCAATTAAATGGCAGCAATTGTTATGGGGTAAAGAAGACGCCAATGTATAGTGCTCACCATAAAAGCCACATTTTAAATATAAAGACACAGGGGTGTCTGTCTGGTGGCTCAGTTGGTTAAATGACCAACTCTTGATTTAAGCTCAGGTCATCATCTCATGGTTTGTGAGTTCAAGCCCTGCATCAGGATCTGTGCCATCAGGGTGGAGCCTGTCTGGGATTCTCTGTATCTCTCCTGCTGCCCTTCCCATGCTCGCTCGCTCTCTCGCTCTCTCTCTCTCTCAAAATAAATATACTTTAAATATATAAATAAAAAAATAAATATAAAGACAAATAGGCTTGCAGATGGCTATCTATCTTTTTACCATGTCCTCACAGGGCTGCTTTCTCTGTGTGCAGACCCTGCTGATGTTGTCCCTTCCTCTTCTCATAAGACCACCAGTTCTACTGGATTAGGGGCCTCCTCTTAGGACCCTATTTAACCTTAATTACCATCTTAAAGGCCTCTTTGGGAATTAGGGCATCAATATATGAACAGAGGAGGCAACAGAATTTATTTCATGATAGATGACAAAGGATATACTACACTTATACTAATCAAGAGAAAGTTGTGGTACCTATATTAATATCACACAAAGTAGATTTCAGATCCGATAACATTATCAGGGATACAGAGAGTCATTTCATAATGATAAAAGAGTCAATTAAGCAAAACAGCATATACTCCTAAATGTTTAACCACCCAAAAGAATTTCAAAATACATAAAGCAAAAAAACTAATAAAAATCAAAGGAGAAAAAGACATACTCACAATTATGGTCAGAGGTTTCAACACTCCTTTTAACAACTGACAGAATAAGTACACAGAAATGTTTAAGGATATAGAAGACTTGAACATCACCATTAACTTAACCTGACATTTACAGAACTTTCGTTTCAAGTGCACAAGAAATATCTAACAATACAGACTATTTTCTGGGCCAAAAGCCAGTCTTAATAAATTTAAAAGGATTCAGATCATAGAAAGTATGTTCTCTGACCACATTGGTATTAAAGTAGAAATAAAAACCAGAAAGATATTTGGGAAATCCCCACATATTTGGAAACTAAATAACACACTTCTAAGTAACTCATGGGTTAAGGATAAAATCAAAAGAGATATCAAAGTATTTTGAACTGAAAATACAATATATCAAAATGTGGGGGCACTTGGGTGGCTCAGTTGATTAAGCATCTGACTCTTGACTTTGGCTCAGGTCATGATCTCACAGTTGTGAGATCAAGCCCACCCTTGGGCTTTGCACTGAGCTTGGAGCCTGGTTAAGATTCTCTCTCCCTTCCCCTCTGCTCCCTTCACCACTTATGCTTATGTGTGCAAACTCTCTATCAAAAAAAAAAAAATTAAATGAAAGTGTATGACAAGGCATAAAGCCTTGCTTTATAAAAGCATAAAGCAACTCAAGGAAAATTTATAGCATCATTATGTTAAAAAATAAGATCTCAAATAAACAATCTCAAATTCCCACTCTGAGAAATCAGAAAAAGAATAGCAAATTACACCCCAAGTAATCAGAAGAGAAAACAAAATGATCAAAGCAGAAATCACGGACATAGAAAAAAAAAAAAAAAACCAGAGATAAATCAATCAGAAACCCCAGACTCTTTGATATGATCAACAAAATTGATAGCCAGACTGGTTAGGAAAATAAAGAAGGCATCAATGGCCAACACTGGGAATAAGGGAAGGCCCATCACTACAGAGTCTATAGATTTAAAAGGATAATAAGGGAATATTCATGAACAACTTTATGCCAATAAGTTTGTCCACTAAGATAAAATGAATCCTTGAAAGACACTGACTACCTAAATTTACTCAAATAGGAAAAAATAGAAATCATTGGAACAACTTTAAAAATTACATTTCATCAAAATTTAAAACTTCTCAAAAGATTACTTTATGAAAATGAAAAGGCAAGTTATGGGCTGGAATAAAATATTTGTGAAACATAAGCCTGGGTGGCTCAGTCAGTTAAGCGTCCACCTCTTGATTTGGGCTCAAGTCATGATCTCAAGATTTGTGGAGTCAAGCCCCACATCAAACTCTGCACTGACAGTGTGGAGCCTGCTTGGGAGTCTCTCTCTCCTTCTCTTACCGCTCCCCTGTCTGCATGTGAGGGCGTGCACTCTCTCACTCAAAATAAACATGGAAAACAAATTTTTAAACATGTATCTGACAAAAGATCATATCTATGATATATAAAGAATGGTTATAATTCAAGAATAAGACAAACAATCCTCTCCCCCAACCAAAATGGGCAAGAGATTGAACAGACACCACCGAAGATGACATGTGGGTGGCCAATAAATCACATGAAAAGACAACCAACATCACTTGCCACAAGGAAAGAAATGCCAATTTTTTTACAAGTTTATTTTTTGAGAAAGAGAGAGAGAGAGAGACGAGTGAGCACAAGCAGGGAAGGGGCAGAGAGAGAGGGGGAACAGAGGATATAAAGTAGGCTCCATGCTGACAGCAAAAAGCCCAATGAGGGGCTTGAACTCACAAACCACAAGATCATGACCTGAGCTGGGTCAGACACTTAATCAACTGATTCACCCAGGCGCCCTGGGAAATGCAAATTAAAAGCACCAGACACCTATACATACCCACTAAAATGACTAAAACAAAAAACAGTGACCATACCAAGTATTAGTGAGGGTATGGAGCAAATGGAAGCCTCATACACTGTTGGTGGCAATATAAAAATGGTATGGTATGACAATTTTGTAAACAGACTGACAGCGTCTTAAAAAGTTAACCATATACCTATTATGTGACCCAGACATTCAATTCATACGCATTTATCCAAGAGAAATTAAAAATACGTGCACCCAAAGTTACATACCCAAATATTCATAACTTTGTTTATAAGAGCAAAAAACTGGAAGCCCAAATGTCCATCAACAAGTGAGTAACCAATCTGTGATATATTTATAAAATGGAATGCTACCCAGCAACGAAAAAGAACTGTTGACATACATGGAATGAATCTCAAAATAATTATAGTTGGTTAAATATGCCAGACCAGAAAAAAAGAGTACACATTGTATGATTCTATTTGTATAAAGTTCTAGAAAATGCAAACTAACCTATAATGGTCAGAAAGCAAATCAGTGGTTGCCTGGAGACGTGAGGGGGAGGGAGAGGAGTTATGGATTACTGGGGGCACAGGAAACATCTGGGTATGACAGACATGCGTGCTGTCATGCTTAGGGGGCTGATATGATAGGTCTCCACACTCTGCAAACCTCATCAAACTGCATACTTTAAACATGTGCAATTTGCGCTGGAAGGATGAATAGCTATGAAGTCTGACGGAAGGTCTCGGGCAGGTCCTCCGCCGTTTCCTGACAAGTAATCTTGCTTCAGTTTACTCTGCCTTCTCAGCCACAGCACTTGCCATTTATGAAGAGGGAGCGCCAGCCTGAAGGGCTGTTGGAAGGATTACTTTGTGCTCTGAAGCGTTTTTCTGGTTGCCAGAGAACAGGTGCAAACACTATTCTCCGTCGAAGACAGAATGGTAATATTCAGTGGGCGGAGACAGGGAACACTTGCTTGTTGGACAAACAACCAGCAAGATGTGTGTGTGCAGCTTGGGGCACAAACCCTACACAGGCCCATCAGGAAGCACTGCTGATTTCTAAAACGTTTGCATGACTGTTTTGCTTTTGCAGTTGAGTCCCAGAGACTGAAAGTCCGAAGAAAAGGCTCTAGCTCTCTAAAGCAAACAACAAAATCCTGAAAAGGACCATAAGGATAAAAATGCAATCAAGTTTGGCCCTTCGCAGGTTCATGAGGAACAAAACCAAGGTGGAACAGCTAAAAAGCAAGGGAATAAAATTTCAAGGTTAACAGGAGTTTCCTGGGCTGGCCTACCTCCCTTTATGCTCTGGTTCAAGCCCACAGTCCAGAACCGGACCTGCAGGTGCTCACTCTGCAGGTGCCAGACCACTGTCGTTTTATTTATGTTCTTTGTCAGAGACAATTTTCTTTAGATTAAAGAAAATCTTACTGAAAAGCCTCAGAGGAAAAAAAATTGGTCGTTCCTAAAGAGATGTGTCTATGTACCCTTTTCTTTCTTTCTTTTCTTCTTTTTTTGGTCTATACAGTTAATAACCAAGATGGGTTCAGTTTCTGCTACACACCCCCAGCTGCATTGGTACACATCCCTTGGGATCGCAGTGGTCTCTTCTCTTTCTAACTGGAATAGGGTTTTACAACAGAAGTAATAAGCTTCATGTCAACATTTTCAAGGAAACTGACAATGTAATTCTGCTGTCTCCCACTGGCTTTGTTTTTCTTAAAGAACACTGAACCATTTGAAACAAGGACATACTGTTACAAAGTGCTTTGCAGTGGCAAGAAGCAAATGATCTGGAGTACAGTCTATAATTAAACCTGATGTATTGAAATCCTCTATTTGCAGCAACCATCTTACCAAAGACAGACATCTGTAACCGAGAACGTGGAAATGGCACACCGGTCTCCGTCCACGGGGCGACGAGGGCACTTATAGCTCAACCCTCATGTCTGGATAAATTCTAAAAGGGCCATCCCCATACGTCTATGTTATTCTTTTTTTTTTTAAGCTTATTTGTTTTGAGAGAAAGAGAAAACTAAGGAGGGGCAGAGAGAGGGGGAGAGAGAATTCCAAGAAGGCTCCGTGAGATCTCACAAACCAAACCGTGATCATGACCTGAGCCGAAATCAAGAGTCTGATGCTTAAATGACTGGGCCACCCAGGCGCCCCAAAGTTAGCCTTATTTCTGTGAATTTGGACTCTCTGAATCTGATCGTCCTGTTAAACTGCACAATAAATTGTGATTTTCCTAATTTTTCTTTGGCTCTCAACTATACCTGACTACAAACAGACCACTTGGTTTCATTATTCATATCTTAACCCTTCCGATGCCAGCCAACAACCATGCAAACATCCTCGCAGTGCTATAATTCTTGACCAGCACAGCAAAAGACGGAGGCCAAGCGGCCTGACCCGCAGGGAGCAGTACTGTCTCCACCAGGGGAATACGGACAACACACACACAGCATACGCCGCCCAAGGGGTTCTGCACCTTCCACCCTCACCCCATCTTTTCTCTTCCCTTATCAAGACCCTGTGACTACATGAGAAATTCCTTTTTGGGGGGTTCTATACTCTAGGATGGCTACCCGCTGCTTCTTCTTCCACAGCATGAGTTCCATTTTTAAATAACAGCTCAACAATCTTTTCCAAAATGGCTTCATCTGTCCTTTGACAGAGAAAAGACAAAAAAACAAAAAGCTTTTTTTTTTCTTATTGATTCTGTCAAGTACTGTAAAGTCCAAACACGCTAACACAGGAGTGAAAAAAGAGTCACCTGACAACTAAACTAACACCTGGTGGGAAGGTAAGGCAGAGGACAAAGGCCTGTCTGGTACGGGCAAAGAGGCAGGGACTTCCTGACAGTTCCTACGAACAAATGCTGAGAGACCGCAACTCTGCATGAAGGAATTCTCTGGACAGTGAGTAGAAAGGTGGTGAGAAGTGAATGCCCCGACCGTAACCCTGAAACACCTAGGAGGCTGCTGGAAGAAGAGCGTTGAGAGGTTCAAGCGTCCCCAAGGAGGATAAAGTGACGTGCGGACACTTGTGTCGGCTTCTGCTCTGCTCTGCTCCGTGGCACAGCACAGGCCAACCAGGGCAGCGAGCCCAGGACTCCAGCTGATGCCTGGAGCCTTGAAGATGAGGCTCGCAACCACCCGGGAGCCTGTGTTGTGCTCTTCAGGCATTAAAACATCTGATGGAGAAAAGCAGCACCAAGTATACGTAGGCAGAAGACTGAGCTCTCAGCTGGATGGTTTTTACTAAGTCACTCCTCATTCTCTGGGTCTACGCATGGCGTTTGCTAGAAATTATAGAATTTCTAACAGCAAAAATGTTTCTCAGAAAAGATTTACTGGGAACCTAACGTGTATCTGTGGCTAGGCACTGGGGATATGAAGAGGTGGGCGACCTAGTTTCTCATCTCAAGTGTCCTACAGTATAGTCTGAGACAACAGATGCCTACAAGAGGGTAAGTGCTCCCACAGAGGAAAGCATAGGGCGCTAGAGCCTAATCCTCAATATCTGAGAACAAGTAGGTGGGTATGAGGACTGGGCTGGGCAAGTGACTTAGGGGGAGAGGATTCTTTTTTTTTTTTTTTTTTTAATTTTTATGTTTATTTTTGAGAGACAGCGACAGTGCAAGCAGGGGAGGGTCAGAGAGAAAGGGAGGCCCAGAATCCAAAGCAGGCTCCAGGCTCTGAGCTAGCTGTCAGCACAGAGCCTGACGCAGGGCTCGAACCCATGAACTGTGAGATCATGACCTGAGCTGAAGCCAGACGCTTAACCTTAACCGACTGAGCCACCCAGGTGCCCCAGGGGAGAGGATTCTTAAAGAACTTTAGCTTAATAACATCAAGTGTTGAGAAGGACACGGAGCAATTGGAACGCTCATGCACGGCTGCAGAGGAAATCTAAAATGATACAATCACTTTGGAAAACAACTTGGCAGTTTCTAATATTGAACTTACATTTCCAATATGACCTAGTCATTCCACTTCTAGGTATTTACCATAGAGAAATGAAAATATATGTTTCTCTAAAGACTTTTAAGCAGCTTTGTTAACAAACAGCAAGAGACTGGAAACAACCCAAATGTTCGTTAACCAATAGGTGATTGATTAAAAAACAGATGCACTGGGATGCAGAAATATAATGGAATACCTACAAACTCAAAGAAGAACCAGACTACTGATAGTCACAAAATGAACGAATCTCAAAAACAATCTGTTGAGGCTAAACAGAACACATACTAAGTAAACTCAAATTTTAAAACTGATACTTGATTCAGTCATTAGTAAACATTTAAGTCTGGAGAAACTCAGGTATGGGAATCTACTTTTTCAACTGTAAATTGTACGAAATCTAAATACAAAGCAAGTACGTTATGAGAATTTAGCACTGAACTGAGGTGTAAATACGCAGTGGACTGCACGGACCTAGGATGGAAAAAAGTAAAATGGCTCAAGAATGTTTGTTATCGATTATCTGTCGAAATGAAATGTTTTTGAGATTCGTTCATTTTGTGACTATCAGTAGTCCGGTTCTTCTTTGAGTTTGTAGGTATTCCATTATATTTCTGCATCCCAGTGCATCTGTCTTTTAATCAATTGGGTTAAATAAAATACATTATTAAAATTAGTTTTGTTTCTTTTAACCTTTTTACCATGCTACTACAAAATATAAACCTGTATGCCGGGCTTGCCCTCCATTTCTATCGGGCGGGGCCATGTTATACCTTCATTGCACTGAAAACAAAGATGCATTCAGCTGTCAAAATTAAAACTGTACATTTAAAATGGGTGTGTTTTATTTTAAATAAATTATGCTTCACTAAAGTTATAAATATTAAATTGGGTACTATACACCTTTGCATGGGTGTATAATAATGCGTGTGTGCGTAAATGTCTATCTTGCTGATGACCCTTCCTTAACCAATAATCAGAAATGTAAAAAAAAAAAGAAAATTCAGACAGGCAAACTATCAAGAGGAACAGTTCACTGAATGCATTCAATTATCCTACAGTTCTTTAGTGTCAGCCTTACTAGCGATGGAGTTTCTTGAGGGCAGAATCCTGTCTTGTTCCTGTGTCAGCCTCGCACTTAACATGGCAAGTTAACATAGTACTCCGACGGTGTTTGAAGAGCTGCAGAATTGTCCCAGGCACTTTACATATAGTTTAATTTCCACAAAATCCCTGCAAATTTGGCATTGTCACTCCCATTTTTCAGACGAAAGACCGAGACTCAGAGGTCAGAAAGGTTAGAAAAACTCACCAAATATCCAGAACTAGTAAGTGAAAGAGCGATGTTCCAAGCCCACATGTACCTCCACTCCAAAGCCCACTCTTCCATGCGGCCCCACACTGCCACCTGTCCAGGCGGACATTTCAGGACCACTGAATGCCTGAATCACAGTAAAGAGGGGTACTCAGCGGCATCGGAACCACAGACATTTTCCTGAACTTCTAGAGTTACAACCTCCAAGTTCTGAATGGGCTTCTCTCTAGACGGAGAGCAGCCTGGCAGCTCTTGCTAGAAGATCAGGATGAATCTAGTAGGGGAAAAAAATCCCTCCCAATTAAACTTTCCATTTGGGAGTCTGAAGAAGAAGAAGAACACAGAACAAAGGGCATGGGAAACAGAAAAAAAGGGAATGCTGAATCTGCTAAAAAAAAAAAAAAAGCTAGTTAATGCAAGAGAATTTATCTAACAGTAACTTCAGCATTCAAAAATGAAAAGTTGGGAGATCCTGCGGAGGTACAGTTTCTAAGGCTCTGGGAGCACCTTCTTAATTAGGCTCCCACAATCTCAGCATTCCTTTTTGAATAATCCATGTTTCTGGTTATTTATTCAGCTCCCCACTGCTGCACATTACCAAGCCATATGCTACAGGAATACATCACTTCATATTTGCGCTCAACCATCCAAAGACGCTGGCAGTTCAGACCTTTAAGAAGCTTAGGGGAAAGTCCCCATAGAGTACAGTTTTAAGGTTAGAAGGCCCAGGAAGCCAAATGCATCTTCTTTATATGCTATTTACTTGAGAGAAGGTGGGTCATTTCAACAAAAGGACAGGCAATTAGAAGGGTAAAGGAGATAAACAAACAAAAGACTCAAGAGAGTAAAGCTAGCAAAAATCAGCTGAACACTAAAGGCCTCTGAACAATTCCAATGGCCCTCTCTGCACTTTAAAATGGATTTTTTAAAGCAATTCCACACAGGAAGATTTCCAATCAATGCGAGGTCTGGTTTGCGCTGGACAAACGAAAAGGTCCACTGTGCCCCACCCCGCCCTACGCAGGCCTTTTCAGAGGACATGGTTTAGAAGCATATCCCTTGATAATCTTAAACACAAAAATAGTTTTAAGCAAAAGCATGGTCATCGGAGAATCTGTGACAATATCAAAACAATGGAAATAGTTGTGATATCACGAAAAGAATGCCAAGAAAGCTCTATCTCCTTAGAGTCCGTGATGCAGCTGTTGCAAATTCTCACAAACGTTATGTCTCAGCACGGGAAATGCCATGTTTAAAAATTTAACAGGAAAGAGTATAGAAAACTACCTGTGGGGCAGGGCTAAAAAGCTGGTAAAAATAAGAAAATAATTACAGGAAAAAAAAGAGTGAAAGAAGTGAAACATCCAAAGCTGGGTCGTGTTTGGGTGGCCGACCTGTTTTTTCAGCTTCTTGGAGGCAGGAATCCTGTCTTACTCATTTCTGTGTAAGCGCAGCACTTAACAGGGTACCTTATCAGTGTCTTTTAACAGCAGTTCTGCATGTCTATATTCTAAATTCTCTTTAATACATATATCAAATTTATTAAAAAAACTTTTTAAAGAAACAGCTTCTCGGAGTTTTCAACATACATGAAGAGAAGTATTAAGACCGCAGACTCTAGGTCAATTTCAGAGTAATAATGATTAGAGTCTTCTGGTCACACAAACATGCTCCAGCGTCTCTCAGTTTGAAAAACAGTCCCTTGACCACACACCACCCCCATGTCCGGTCACCCCCTACTCCCATTTCTCTACTCCCTTTCCTAGCCACATTTCTCAAGAGTTAGTGATACAAGCTACCTTCTATTACTTCCACCGTTAGGATTCTATGAAATATACTAAACATGATATCCACTTTAAATACTCTAAGGAATTAGAGCATAAATAATAAGAAGATACATAAGCAAAGTACGGCAAAGAAAAGTCCTAAAACTGTCTTGCACATGTACACTTTTATCTCCTATGCTAGCCACATAGCACATGTGCAACTCATAGAAAATAATATATAATGAAAAATATGTATAAATAAAAAATATGATATTCTTGTGTCAACCACAAAGACACCAACATATGGCGTAGATAGGTCTAAGAGGGATATGAGGAAAACTAGGCTAAGTGTAGAAGTTAACATAGGGTATGTTTAGAAGGTCATAACGAGGCTTCCCAAAACCAATGTAGTAAAAGAAGAAGCAAAAAGACACGTCCATTCAATGGAGTGGTCATATTACCAACTGACATGACAATAGGGCACAAACAGACCGAAATGTACTTTGTATTCACCCACTCTAACTTGGGAGCGGACAGCACGCAGGCACACATGCACCCCCTGAAGGCCTTATTGTTTTACGTTATCTAGGAAACTCAAAGGACTAAAAGACCACAGGTACGGGTTCGGGAATTCGGACAACAGTGAGGAGCTGGACAAAAAAGACGGAGCACCGGGAGAGAGCCGTACCTGAGCATGAGATTCATCAGCTGGAGGCCCTCGCCCTTCAGGAAGCGCTCGCGGTTGGAACTGAGCATCAGGCAGGAACAGAGGGAATCAAACAGATTCTCCATCATCTCCTGCTCCTCGGCTGTGCTAGGATTGTGCCTTTTAAACACCTGTCAAAGACATCAGAAAGCACGGAGCCTTGAGAGATGTCCTCCCATCAGCCAGTGCGGCAAGTCCCAAAGCCTTCTTGTCACGATAGCCCCAACCACTGAGGAAACGCAAGCACACCATCCGAAATTCGCTTCGGTTTCCATTTTAGAGAAACTGAACCTTCTGATTCACGGGTGTTAAATAGCTACCAGGTCATACAAAAAACCAAAACACTCAACAGACCTCTGGGTCCATGAGTGATCAATAGTTCCAAGGAGCCAGATCAAACACACAGGCACACACACCCCCCAAAACCAAACAACAAAACCCTTTTACTATGAAACAGAACACAGATATTTAAAAAAACAAATCCCGTAAGAGACACATATATCTGAAACTACCATCCAGGTCATGAAACAACTTTGCCAACTACCTCCAAAGCCCTCCCCCAACCCACCCACACCCCACTGCACACCTTCTGAAAGAAACTACATTAACGGAAGGGCCACAGCTTGAGGAAGACGTTCCTAACCGTCAGGGCTACTGAATGGCCTCACACAGCAGCTGTGGCTCCAAGGCGCGGGAACAGCTTAAAGCAGAAGTTCTGTCTCTGCCAGAGATACACGGCATGTTGAGAGGAAAGCCTTTTTAACAGTGTGTGCATACCCAGAGAGTCTACTACAAAATGATCAACAATCTCGCAGGAACAGGACTAAGCACCTTCCCAGAAAACTGGAAACTGATTCGCATTGCGAAGCTCTAGTTTTTGGGGTGGAGGCCAAGCCACGCCGGCTGCTGGCACCGTGGCGGCAGCTGTATGCAAACTGACAGCTCAGACACTCCCCGCACTCCAGATTTTATCCAAATGATCTATTTTCAGTCCTGGTGTTGGAATAGCGCAGATGAGATCTGTTAGAAGAAATCTTCACAGTGTTTCTAGAATGCCAGCAGGACAACAACGTTTCAACAAGATTTACGTTTCTCTCCTGGAGGAAATGGCATTTCCTGACATCTTATTCCAGCTTCTGGTACCGCATCTGCACCCCCTTCCGGGCCCCCACCCCCACCCCCCGTGACCTCTGTCCCACTGCACTGGAACTGGTACTCCTTGAGCTTATCTGGATTCTAAATGGACAGAATGCACTTTACTGGCAGACTGAAAGGAAAGGAAGTGGGTCAACTCAAAATAATTCGGGATTCTTGGCCCAAGAATACACACTAAGTAGGAAGCATGCTTCTTTCGGACTGACAAATACCAGTGGATGGGCGTGGGGGGGTTGTGGAACCTACAGCAGATACACTGTGATTTCTGGTCAGAAGGAGCAAATGACTAAGAAAAGGAGGCAAACGATGCGGCTCCGATGCAACCTCAAACCTCAAACCTGCCAACGTCCTCCATATGGCTGGCATCGCATGGCTTGTTTCTTCCCACAATTTCCAGCTCCACCTCCCATTTAAAGCAGGCCATGGATCTTCATGGCAGACAGGAAGCATAAGAATTACTCACAGATAACTGCTGAAGAAGCACATCGATTCCATCCAGCTCCCCAAGCAATTCCCTGTTTTCTAAAAGGGGAAAAAAATAGAAGGAGAAAAAAAATGAAGCTAACTGTCAGATTTTACAGCCGTCTAACACTGATACATCAGCAAACAAAATCAATACAGCTTGACAGAGTACAAAAGCTGCACAGAGAGCGAGAGGGAGAGCAAGGGGATGCCAAAGGCAAGAGAGCTTGCTGTCATGATCTGAAACAAGCCTGGCTCCTATCCTAACAGAATATCAATACCGAGAGGGAGCCTTACCGTCGTTGTCCTGGAGCAAGATGGCCAGCACTTCACTACAATACAGTTTGTTGGCATCGAAAGGCATCTTTGCCTGTGGGGAAATAGGAGAAATGAGAAGAAGAAGAAAAAAAAAAAACGTTAAGGGGCATTCCTCCCTTCTCCAGGACGAACTGTTGACAAGAACTAGGATCTAAGATCTAAGTTCGAGAGAAGTAGAGCTTAGAAAGTCAAAAGACAGGTTTAAGGTAAAAAAAAAAAAAAAAAAAAGAGTCTGCCACGGCTCTCAAGAGATCAGACTCACATACTACACAGTACAACCGTAAATGGCACATGTACACAATGGCTCTCACATTGCTAATGCCCAGTAGGAGAGTCACCTCCTCAGTGACTCCTTCCCAGATTCCCTCCCCATTACGAGTCCAGAGATGATGGTCTAGCACATAGTATATACTCAAACGTGAACTAGATGAATGACTAAAAGTTTTTAACTTCTAAGGCTAAAATCCATTATGAAGCTTCGTTCACATATTACAGTCATACAATTAGGCTATCAACCAGCCGACAGAAGATGAGAGAAGGTGAAAAGAAAGCAAGTTCTTGTTTAGCTTACTTGAATGTTTTTGTAACAAACTAGTTCCTTTTGGGGTTTTTTAATGCTTAAAATTTAATTTGAAATCATAAACCTATCTGCTCATGTGCCATAATCTGCCTACTATTTAAAAAGGAAACCACATTAAAAATGCAGAACTGTGTTAATATTTTAACACCCAAATTACTACCCACAATTCCTTCCCCGCTGCACGGCCTGGTCCTTGGTGTTTCTGAGGGGACATATCTGCTGCAGAGACCATCTTTTACGGCCGTCACAGTGTGGCTTCGGTCTTGAGACTCAAATATCTCACCATTAACAAGGCATCTTTGGATAAAGGTGCACAGAGAAGAACAGACCTCATCGACGTGTCTTTATTTACCGTACCCTTGATCCCTAAAATGTGGGCACACCGACAACAGTTGCTGATCAGCAGCAGCCTTGTTACCCACCCAGGTTTGTTGAGTGACAAATAATTTTTGTGCCTGGAAAGGACAGGGAAGTGTTCATCTTGGAGCTAACACTCCATTCACCTTAGTGTTATTCGCAGTGCTGTTTGGACATTGATTTTGTACTTAGGGAGGAAGAGCAGCCCCTGATGGAGCAACACCCAGCAACTTTTCAGTTTTCCACGCACGTCTTCCCTGTCGGGCCTAAGTGCACCCCACAGGGTTGCAGGAAGCTGACCATCCTAGGTTAAAAGATCTGTAAATGCAAAGTCTTACGTGTACTGACTGCTAGGTATGCTCCCTGGGCAAGCTTGAGGCCTTCTTCCAAGAAATTCAGTAGAACAGCCAGAGTTTAAATGTAATCTGAGGTGTGTTTCACTTTAAGGGAAGTATAAAGACCAAAACGCAACAAAAGTGAAAGGCCAAGCAGTGAGCATCTCCACCAGAATCAAGGACTTGCTAATCAGATTACTTACTCCAATTATTTAAATGACAAGTATTGGTATTTTAAATGATTTAAAGCCACACTAACTTCATTACTTGCAGTTATTCAAGGGCCAGGGTTCTTGTCTGAAATAAGATACACTTAACTAAAAGAAGGCAAAAGACATCAGGCCACTAGAATCATAGCCTTTTTGTGGTTTCAACGCCTCTTGTCCTTTATTTGACTTTATAAATCCTGTCTCCACGGTAAGGGGGAGATTTCCTCTTTTTTTCAAAGTATATTTATTGGGCACCTCCAATACACAAGACAAAAGGACGGAACATGAAAGCACACAGGTAAATTGGAGGTGAACCTCGTCCACTGTTAGGACATGTAAAGATATTACATGAATGAAAATTAACTTCATTAAGTGATACAGTCATGTTGAAAAGAGAAAAAGAACATGAATCTAGGATCGATGCACCTCGGCATGACTCATGAGCACCTATGACCCATTGTGACAAATCTGCAGTTTCCAAACTGCGAGCCCAGGTACCTGGGGGTGTCAAACTGAATTCACAGGGGCACCGCGGGATTCTTGAAAATTTCCAAAGAAAGCACGGTGACACGTGACACCTGCTGAACACTGCCCTGACTACCAGCTCCAGATGCACTCTTTGATGACCTCCTATCTTTGTGCAGCTGGGTTGTGGTGGCTGCTGTTAATAAAAGCACAGTGTGACAATCAATGTGGCGGCGGGGCGGGGAGGGGTGCGCCTGGGTGGCTCAGTCATTTGAGCGTCCAACTTCAGCTCAGGTCATGATCTCACAGTCTGTGGGTTCGAGCTCTACATCAGCAGAGCCTGGAGCCTGCTTCTGACTCTGCGTCCCCCTCTCTCTCTGCCTCTCCCCCGCTCACTCTCTGTCTCTCTCTCTCTCTCAAAATAAAATAAAGACATAAAAAAAAATTTTAATTAAAAAAAAAAAGAAAGAAAGAAAATCACTGTGGAACAGGAATGAGGGTGGTGGTGGTGAACTGAATTCCAAGGTTTTAGAAGTTGTGCAGTTACTCCAAAGGCACACGTACCGATTAGTAAGTAAGTGTGGCACTTAGGTCGAAAATAGAAATAGTTTTTCTTTAAGTGTTTACTTATTTATTTTGAGAGACAGCAAAAGTGAATGCACGCAGGAGCGCCAAGCAGGGGAGGGGCAGGGAGAAAGAGAGAGAGGGAATGCCAAGCAGGCTCCATGCTGCCAGTGCAGAGCCCAACGGGGCACTTAAACCCACAAACTGCGAGATCAGAACCTGAACCGAAACCAACAGTCAGACACGTAACCATCTGAGTGGCCCAGAAGCCCCAAAATACTTTTTCTTTTAATTCATGTGCATTAGTTTTTCAAGTGGCTACTAATTTGTCATGACATAAAGACATATTAAACTATTTGGACCTAACTATTTAATAAACCAGACTGTTAGGTCCTTCCTGGCTATAGGGGCACTGTAAAAAGGAAATTCCCAAGACACTGAGGGCATCATGAGCTGAGAGTGGGCAGCTATGACCCAAGAAACATTTCTCAGTCTCCAGTGTCCTTGTCTGTAAAAAGTAAAAAAATAAAGTAACAACGTCTCAGGGGAGTTGCAGTTCCCCTCTGCTCAGAATTCCTGATCCCCGCCAGGAATTCTCTAGCTTTTGCTCTGACACTTCAAGGAGGTCCAATTTGCCCAAAGTAAAGTTTTAAAAATCAAAATCATAATTCCATAACTTTCTTCTGTTAAAATACAGTTCCTTTGAAAAACTGGCATGAAGAAGGAACTGAATCAGAAAGTCAAAATGATTAGGTCCCACGACTCCCCAACACTGAGCCCTGAAATGCTTCAGAGTCTGAAATGGCTACCAGCTAGGAAGTCACTTGGCAAGAGGGGTTGGCTTTGGAGGTACCCAGGCCTACGTCAGCAGTGGGCAATCACCTTCCCTCTGTGCAATGCTTTTCACACCTGTAAACCGGGGACAGCAGCACCACTTGGAGGCTGTGTGTGAGGGTAAGAAATGACGTATACGAGAGAAGCCTGGGTGGCTCAGTTGGTTAACCGTCCGACTTTGGCTCAGGTCATGATCTCACGGTACGTGAGTTCAAGCCCTGCGTTGGGCTCTGCGCTGACAGCTCGGAGCCTGAAGCCTTCTTTGGATTCTGTGTCTCCCTCACTCATGTTCTGTCTCTCAAAAATGAATAAATGTTAAAAAAATTTTTAAATAAATGATGTATGTGAAGGATCTAGAATAACGCTTTCCACCTCGTGAACAGCCAATAAACGACACTCCCATCGGAGAGGAAAACTGCATGGTGATGATGATGACAACCAAGTAGTTTAATCTTGTGATAAAAGAAAGTGTAGGAAACCATGGGCCAGGTGGGAAGGAGGGAATCTAATCTTTCATGTCTGGCTGAAGTAAAAAATCACCAAGGAAGTTTTATTTCTAGTTAAATCTCAGCCAGAGATGGCCTCCAAGTTTACGAAATATCCAATTGTCCAATTACAAGGACATTTAGTCAAAATCAGGAGAAAGGATAATGCATGTAGTGGCGTAGTCTCCTGGAGTATGGAAAGTTAGCCAATGAGACTTGAAACTTCTGGGTTCTCTTCTATCGAGGAGCCTGGTGATCCAAAAGCTTTCGGCTGTTGGAGTAATTACAGAGTCAAGCATAGGTTTGGACTCGGCACGTACTAGCCTCGAATAAAATTAACCCTCATCTTTTTTGGGAGCTGCTGCTTTTTGGGAAAGTACAAAACAATTATGCTACCACCCGCGGCCAGAGGCTGCAGATTAGGTCTGCAGCTCACCTCTGGTACCCGGAACGCACAGTGGGGTTTGGACACATCTACGGCTTTGTGCAAGTGTTGGAGCACACTGTGCCCTGTAAAATCGCAGCTCCTGGTCACGGGAGGCTAAGACCTTCCCATCAACCAGTTGTACATGGAGTATAATGTAGCCGATTCCCAATTCATTAGCTCATATGCTGAATGTTGTAACTGTTTCTGAAACACTGATTTAATTGGGAAGCCAAAGAGAAGCTTAATTTTGTTTCTTTAGAAAAGAAAAAAATAAAACTTGGGGTTTTGGTGTTGTTTTCAAGAGTACACGAAATCTTAACAAGTCGGTATTCCCCATAACAATGAACTGTAATGCAATCTCTCTCACTTCTGTTATCTGCTCACCTGCTAAACCATTTAATGCAATCATCTGCAATGGGTTTCATCCTCATTAGGGCAAATTAGTGACATTTCATTCAGGGAAGGAATCTATGAGTATCTCTATATACTGCTAGGCTACCAGCTCAAAAAGACGACTCACCAAGGTGCTGCTCACTGAAGGATTACCCAAAGACGACTGAATCAACATGGGATGATCAGTTAAACAGCACAGTTTAACAAGCAATGTAATCTTAAGTATTCCAGGACGGTGGCTCTCAGATGTTAGCGTGCGTTCAAATTACCTGGAGGGCTCGTGGAAACAGAGTGCCAGTCCACCCCAAGATGGGCAGATGCGGCGGGTCAAGGGGGAAGCTCAAGAATATGCATTTCTTAAGTCAGGCAGAGAAGGACAGATACCGTATGTTTCCACTCATAGGTCTAACAGGAGAAACCTAATAGGAGACCATGGGGAGGGGAAAGAGGGGGAAAAGAGTTGGGGAGAGGGAGTGAGGCAAATCATGAGAGACTTTTGAATGCTAAGAACAAACTGAGGGCTGAAGAAGGAGGGGAGAAGGGGAATGGGGGTGCCGGTCATGGAGAGGGGCACTGGGTGTTATATGGAAACCATCTTGGTAATAAAATATTAATAAAGAAAAATAGTGCTCACTTCAGCAGCACATATACTAAAAAATAAATAAATAAAACACATTTAAAAAAAAGAATCTGCATTTCTAACAAGTTGCCAAGTGATCCTGACGTTCTGGGTCCTGGTCGGGAACAACACCTTGAGAACAACTGGGTAGAGATGCAAATATGGATGAAGACACGGTCCTTGCTTTTTAAAGAGTTGAAAGGATATTTAAAGAAAGACAATGAGCCCACACGATGTGAAAATCTGCCAGGTGATGGAGAAAAGATGCTTCGTGAGGAGAAATGTCACACAGTTACAAGCACATGTTAGAACACAGATTTGCTAACTCTCACAAGAGAACTAGTATGGAGAGAGTTAAAAGGTTAATATTCAGAAAAGAAAGAGCATGGTATGGGCTGGGGGCAAAGGAGTGCCAGGGAAAGGGTGCAGGGAGAAAGCCTGGACTTGTGGGTCGAATTCTAGCTCTATCTCTAACTGGATATGTGAAGTTGGGCAAGGCACTTAATCTCTATATGTCTCAACTTTTTTTTTAATCTACAGTAGAAGTTATACATTTCCTTTTAGTTCTAAAAACGATGGCAGCTACATGGAAGAGCAGGGATTTACACTGGGTACGGAAGGCCATGCAGAGCTTAGAAGTATATAAAAAAAGATGGGAGTCATTCTTGTGGAGCGAGGAGCATGAACAAAGACAGACACAGAGGTCAAAATAAGTCTGACCTTTGCAGAGCAGGGGCAAGCTAAAGAAGATGTCTGTCTGAAAGGTAATAAGGCCAATGTTTAAAAACTGAGACGTGAAAAAGCCAGACCAGGTATAAGGGGCATTTTATTTTATTTTTATTTTTTATGTTTATTTATTTTTGAGAGAGAGAGCGAGCGAGCAGAGGAGGGGCAGAGAGAGAGGGAGATAGAGAATCCCAAGCACGGACAGTTCAGAGCCTGATGCAGGGCTTGAACTCATGAACTGTGAGATCATGACCTGAGCTGAAATCAAAAGTTGGACACTTAACCGACTGAGCCACCCAGGCGCCATAAGGGGCCTTTAAAAGTAGGGAGAGAAGGTGGGATCTGATGTAAAGGGCATCAGCATGTATGGAGGGAAATTCTTGATAGGGAATGGCACACTGAAAATGGAGTTTTAAATCAGTCCGGGAGTAGGGCAGAATAAAAACAGGTAACGAAAATGTTCTCCTCTCCAGAGAGCAGCGGCTATTAATGAGGCTTGTCCATTAGAATCACAGGTGGACCTTCTCTCAAAAAGAGACAGAGAAGACAGAGGCCAAGACAATGGGTCTCGAAATCTCTAGGATTTTAGAGTTCCACTAGTGAAAATCAGGATGTAGGTCCAGCATTCAGATTCAATACATTTATGATGGTGGAAATTTTAACAAGCATTCTCCCAGATTATGAGGAAAAAGAGCAAGGCACTGTTTTTAATAAAAATAGGCCTTCCTGCTGGCCTCGCCCTTAAGCAAAATTCTCATTCATGTTCTGGGCAGCACAGGAGTTTTCTAAGGGCACTTGCTTACTAATAAAATAACCAAATGGCATTTTAATGTTTAGATGCCCTGAAACCTTGGAAAACTGTTTTTAGAGACAACAACATGCCTATTTATGCCCCAAGGATTGCATAAACGCTATGCCTAAAAGCAAACAGTCAATAGCTTGCTAGACTATCAAACGGGACTCTTTATTACTCTCATAAGGAAAATGGAATCCAAGCCAAAACCCTAGAGATCTCAATTCTCTTTCCTGTTACCAATTCAAAAAAAGACTGGCAAGTTTCAACACCTTTTGAAGGACAGAGGAGGCCTGACATTCTGATTTAATGAAAGATCCCTGAAGCAGTACCAAGTCTCCAGAACTGAAAAAAAAAACCAGTCTTGACTTTCGAGACAAAAGCTATTGGATTATTTTGTGATCCAAACGTTTGGGGCTCTCACCTACAGCCACCCTACCAACTCCGGTCCTTGCCATCTATCCCATCTCCTCAACTCGGTTCTGCTTTCCTCCCCTCCCCTCCTCACTCCCAAAATGCTTTAAAGCTTTGGAGAATAAAAACGTGTTGAATGCTGAGGAAAGAAGACACAGAGAATTACATGGGAAAACAAGTCTAGTCCTAAAGTCAGAGGCATCAGGCTCATGAAAAGAGGCCAAAAGGAAATTAATAGAGGACAATGCATGAATTCATCAGACCTGATTTCTTCCTGAAAGGAAAGTAAGGGTGTGCAGGTGTGCACAGGCACATGCACTCGTGTGTGTGTGTGTGTGTGTGTGTGTGTGTGTGTGTGTGTGTGTGTGGAGGGAGTTACAATCTACTGAGGCACACACTGAGTCAATACTCTGCCAGGCAGATGTGCCCAGACCCACTGATGGCAGAATCTGGGCTGGGTCAGGTTACAGCAATCCATGTTAGAGATTTCAGGGGAAAAAATGGTTCAATAAGGAGGCCTGGAAGACTTAGGTGGTCAGAAAGAGGGGAAACCATGGGGCACATGCTGTCGGAAGCAGAACATTCTTCCTGAGACCTGCCAAGGCAGTGGGGGGCAAACCTGACCTGACGTACCTCAGACTTTCTGGATCTCTATGACACTCTAAAGCACAGCAGAGCCATGAATATTTAGAGAATTATTTTATCTATTAACAAAGGCCTCCTTCTCACTGGAAAGCTGGGAATCCTTGCCTGCCTGAGGCAGTCCTAAACTGCCTCTCATCACACCTCTGGTTAAAATACTCTTTTAAGAGAAGCCCTTGGCCCTCTCATTCCTCATTTACTCCATGGGACACCACTAATTGTTAAAAAGATAGTCAAAAGGACTATGCTAATAAGAAATCCACCAGAAATGTAAATATGAACAAAGGATATAAATAGTAAGCTGAAAGAAATGAATATAAATGGCTAATAAGCAGGTGGAAGCCAGTATTCTTGCCCCGATTTAAAAATTCCAAAATAAAATAAAATACCAGTTTTCATGGAGATTGATACAGTTTTAAGTCCGACAGCACCCAGTGCTGCTGGAGGAGGCAGACGCTCTCAGGTCAGTGAGGCAGCCTTTGTGCAGGACAGTCCCAAACTGCCTGCAATATCCTTCAATCTATCAATTCTACTTCTAGAAATTTATCCTGAAGATAAACTAACATAAGTGTGCAGGGAAAAAACTGTGTGTGTGTATATGAGAATATTCACTGCAGCACTGCTTATAACAGTAAAAACTCGTTACACAACAGTGAAAAACTGTCCTAAAAAGGAGAATGGTTAAATTAATTTTGGTATATGCATAAAACAGAATACCAGGCAGCTATTCAGTGAAAAAAAACCAACCTGCCAAACAAAATATTGTAAAGCTCTGTTTGTGAAACACACACACACAGACCTATACACACAAAATACTTTTGGAAGGATGGATAGTATGCTGCTAACAGAGGCTGCCTCTGGGAAGTGGAACTAGAAAGAAACTACTGAAGGGAGCTTTCACCTCATGTTATGCCTTCTGTACCAGTGAATTTATTTGTATTTATACAATGTTCATATTTTCAGAGGTCTTAAAGGTTACTTTTATTTATTTTTTAATTTTTTTAATGTTTACTTAATTTTGAGAGAGAGAGAGACAGAGTGAGAACAGGGGAGGGATAGAGAGAGAGGGAGACACAGAATCTGAAGCAGGCTCCAGCTCTGAGCTGTCAACACAGAGCCTGACGCGGGGCTCGAACTCACAAACCGTGAGATCATGACCTGAGCCAAATGAGGCACCCAGGCGCCCCATTAAAGGCTACTTTTAAAGCCTCTTCTTTTGGGCTGCCTGGGTGGCTCAGTCGGTTAAACAGACGACTTCGGCTCAGGTCATAATCTCACGCTTTGTGGGTTCAAGCACCACATCAGGCTCTGTGTTGAGAGCTCAGAGCCAGGAGCCTGCTTTGGATTCTGTGTCTCCCTCTCTCTGCCGCTCCCCAACTCATGCTCTGTTTCTCTCTGTCTCAATAATAAAAACATTAAAAAAATTTTTAAATTAAAAAATAAAGCCTCTTCTTTTGAAAAAAAAAGGGGGAGAAGAAAAGAAAGAGGCAAGAGGTCCCAAAAGATTCCCAAAGCAGATGCCACAGCAAAGGGATAAAGATGTGTGGCAGCGAGCCGGTTGAGCTGCGCCCAGAGCGAAAGGAGGCTGGAGCTGGAGTCCCACGTGTGCCAAACTTACCTTCAGCCTCTTCAGCAGCCACTGCAGGAGCCCCTGCTGGGCGGCCTCCGTACACATCTCAGGCCGGAACTCTGCCATGTTTTCCACAATAGCTGGAGGGAGCACAGACGGCAGCCATTAGGGAGGGCAATTTTGTTTCCATCTGCAACACGCTTGCTCCCCTTCCCAAGACAGCCACCAGATTCCTCTTCCCACTTCCTGTATGCCTCCAAGCCAGATGCTGTGTTGTCATTTTTAGATTAACTAGGGAGATGCTATGGGTTTGGTTTGGTTTCTTTTTTTTAATTCAAGTTATGCTGCAAGTCAACGCGTAACTGAAAATGACGGGAAATTCACAAAAGAAATAAGTGATGGAACACCACCAGAGCAGAACACAGAGAAAGGTGTGTGTCTGCCTAGGAAGGCCTTAGTCCTCATGGTGCTGGTGTCCCAGAGATCTGTAACCAAAGGGACAGGGGACTAGGCAGGAAGCCTTAGTAGAAAATCCAGGGATGGTGAATTCGAAATCTCTGCCTTTCCAGAGTCATTCATTTTCAGTCCTCTTTCTCTGGACGTTTCAAGGGAAGCAAGCATGATCTTCTTAATTGAACACAATAATGTGCATAGAGGAAAAGGCCATGCAGGCAGAGGAAACTGTCAGGTACACAGAAGCAAATATAATTGGTCCTGCTATCTTTCAGAACAGCCAAATTGCTGCTTAATAGAAAAATTAAAACTTAGGAGGCCAAAGGAAAATAAAGTTACTACATGACTCTGATACTAAAAAAGGACACCTTAAAAAAAATCGCCTACAGCTCCATCCTAACACATCCAGTGCTTTCATTTCCTTCAGGGCCCCTTCTGCTCCATAACCCAGGATATGTTACTCTTACAAAGGAGACAGAGTTAGTTCCGTGTTCTCTAAGCCCAATGCCCAGAACACATCGGGTCTGAGTTTTGAAGGGGAAAGAGCTGAAGAAATCACCATGCTTCTTCGGTTCTTCCTCACTCCTCTGCCCCTGTCGCCCTCACCAGTGGGAAGTTACCGACCCATGGGCAGCCAGCCCCTGTCAGGGAGTGGCCTACAGAGCCACAGAAGCAGAGTAGCAACAGGACCCTGAGAGACAAGGGTCAATCACTACAATACCCGAGGTTACTTTCCAGGAAAACCAACTCCTTCATATTAATCTTCGATGCCCTTACCTATTCCTCTGCTTACACTTTAGATGGCTTCCTGCCGCCCACTAGAGTAACATCCAATCATCTTGCCTTGGTTGACAAGATCTGCCATGATCTGGGCAAACTCCCGCCTCTGGTCCCCTCTCCTTAACACTGCCAGAGTACATTTCCACTCTTTCCCCAAAGCCCATGCTCCTTCATGGCTTTGCACATGACTCTCTCCCACCCAAAGGCCCTTCTCTCACTTCTCTGTCAAAACGCACCCGTTTTCATATTCAGCCCCAATAGGCAACCTTTGCAGACCCTCCCCTACTTCCATCCTGCTCTCCACTGACTCCTATTATACCATTTCTCGCTCTGTATTGTCTTTCCTTTCTGTTCAAGGCTTTCCCATCAGTCTGCTTCTGAAGGACTAGGACCATACCTAATTCCTCTTTAATCTACCCTAGTGCCTAGCACAGTGCCTCAAGTAGCAGGTGCTCAATAAATGAGAGAGGGATAAATCTCCTGGGCTACTGGTGGGCAACTGAGCCAAAACTACACAGATCTCTACAGACTGCCAGCCTGGTGCTTTTTCCATTATACCAGGACCTTTTTTATTAACAGTCAGTTGAAACTTTTGATAAGCTTTCCATTCAGCAAAATCCAGCACCAGGCTAACAGATGGTAATGCCAAATTCCAGCTCTAGACTAAAGCCGACCCCCAAGTTACAGATTGCTGTGTTCTCTCTTCTCTTACTCCCTAGGTACTGTGTCTCCCCTCTTCTTTATGATAATGCTCACAGAAGAGAGTATAACACTACAAGAGGAATCTGTGGAAGACAAAAAGAGCTGAGAGAAAAATCTGATCTCATCAAAATTTCTGCTTCAGCTGAGCCTCATTCATTTCTCAAGCTCTGCTTAAGATATGTCATCCTTTGTTTTTATAAGACAATGACTAGTGATAAGGAGGACTACCCAAAAGCACAATTTCATTTTTTTTATTTTTTAAAAAAAATTTTAATATTTATATTTGAAAGAGACAGAAAGAGAAGGAACCAGGAGGGGAGGGGCAGAGACAGAATCCCAAGTAGGCTCCAGGCTCCGAGCTATCAGCACAGAGCCCAATGTGGGGTTCGAACTCACAAGCCGTGAGATCATGACCTGAGCCAAAGTCGGACGCTTAACCGACTGAGCCACCCAGGTGCCCCGCAAAAGCCCAATTTTAAATAGGCTAATGGTTCAGCAACTTTACAGAGAGAAAGACCTGGGAGATTCGAGGAAAAGGAAGGAAAATACTGCAGAGGAGTCCACTTCCACTAACGTTAGATGAAGGAGCATGCACGTTACCAGCAGTATCCAATCAGTTTACGTGGTAAACTACACATAAGACAAAGAAACACTTAACTCTTTTTCAAATCAACTGCCTTATAAAGATGGTTCCGTTAAGTTTGTAGTCCCATTGAAGGAGGAAGAAAAGCCAACAATACAGGGCTTAAAAATGGTAAAATACACACTTTCTACAGCTAAAAAATAAAAATAAAAATAAAAAAGCCTGCTAAAAGGAGCCAGTTTTGGTCCAGGAAGGTTACCTACTTGGTGGAATCCTGTTTTTATTACCTGCAAGCCAAACCAGAGCTGCAGGTATATGAAATTGACACAAGGGTCTTCATTTCTGGAAAGGGAGTCTGGGAGAAGGAAAGAAATCGCCTGCTGTTGACTCTGTTATGAAGGAAGATAGGAAATGAGCACCAAGCCCCAAAACAAACACAGACGCCTCAGGACCGGCGGTCAGGCCGCCCCTCACCGAGAGTGTTGTGGACGCCGTCCGCCTCTTCCTTCACAGACTCATCCAGGCGCTCCAGATTCTGCACGAGCAGCGCTACCACCTGCCCATCCACCTTCAGCAGCAAGGAAGCAAGAGGAGAGAGGGACACGTGTCACAAAACAGGCCCCAAATGTTCCCGGATTCACTTCTCACCCGGATGAACAAAAGAACTAGTGGGCCACCTATGGTTGCCAGTGTGCTCTCCCAACCCGGTATCTGAGTCTTGAAGTGACCCCCAGGCAAAGAAAGGCCAGGCGTCATTATCCCGAACTTAGGATGAGTAAATCAAAGCATAAGGAGACAAAGTAAAATTTCAGGTTACAAAGTTGGTGAGTGCCGGCGCCAGCACCTGAACGTAGGCCTTCCGACATCAGGTTCAGGGCTCTTTCTACTTCCTTCTCTGTGGTGTCTAAACAAACACCTTGCAGAAGTCCCTCCTTAAGTCAGGTCCACAGTTTGTTCAAGTCAGAAGTGTGTTTCTAGACCACAGCACCAAGAGATGTTTAGCCGGGAAGCTTACTTGCCATGATGGACACTGACCTCAAAATTTGGGGTTAAACTCAAAACATTCCTAACGTTCCATGCTAAGCCATAATAAACTTTAATAAAAGTATTTAGTATTCAATAATACTTCTGATGAAGGTCTAATTCCTTCTTGAGAAGAATATTCACATAATAAAACGTCTTAAATTTTATTACATTTAATGCATAAGACAGCAATTAAGTTTCTCTAATTTGATTCACACAACCTCATAGGAAACTTCCAGTAGCCACATCATAGAGCTGCTATTCAGAGATTAACAGCTTAGCCAAGACCAAACTGCTACTGAGCAGTGGGAAAAAAAAAAAAAAGCAAAACCAAACTTCCTTCTTCGGTGAAATAATGCCGATACTACTTTATGCTTCTCTCAGCACAATCTTAGGGAGACTGCCCGTGAGGTAACCCTGACGCACACCAAGGACAGTAACTAAGGGAACTCCTCATAGTCAAGAAGTGATAATCCATCTGGTAGTGAATTTCTAATTAGTAGCCAGTAAGTAAACCTGTACGGGAAGATATGACCTGCTGTGCACCTGTGGTGTATCCTCTCTCTCACTGCCTCAGTTTCCTCACTTGGGAAATGAGAATAACTTATAAAGATTAAATAAAATTATGCGGCATATCTTACGCTGGGTTCTGGATCAAAAACTGAGTACAGAGTTGTTGTTTTTTAACATTTATTTATTTTGAGAGAGAAAGACAGAGCATAAGAAGGGGAGGGGCAGAGAGAGAGGGAGACATGGATCCAAAGCAGGCTGCAGGCTCTGACCTGTCAGCACAGAGCCCGATGTAGGGCGTGAACTCAAAAAGCATGAGATCATGACCTGAGCCGAAGTTGGATGCTTAACCGATTGAGCCACCTAGGTGCCTGTATGTAGAGTTTGAATCTAGCTCTTTACCCCTTCTGATATCTGATCATTCACTATTCATATCTCCCATGAACCAGGAAAAACCCCAGTTCTTTGAAGACAGTCACCAAAGGCTCACTTGTCATGGTCTACTCTTCCAAGTGTAGAGCATTGCTGTAAAACATGGCAGACACTCGGTCATTTGGCTGAATTCAAATAAACTGAGAAAACACACTCCCTTTGTGGACTGCACTCAGGTTTTTATATAAACTGCTCCAGTTACTCTCACGTAATCCTCATAAGTCCAGGGAGGTTAACTAGCCTAACCAAAGTCACAAAGCTTGGGGCCAAAGTGACTGACTCTAAGCCTCTATTTTCCCACCATACCCTGTCACTTTGGAGCAGGGAAAAGAAAGGAGAGAGGCTGACACTTCCCTGAGCACTTGTGAATAGGGCGTCCTATGACACAATTCAAACTAAGCCCACAATTCAAACTAAGCCCACAATTCAAACTGATGGGAAATGGCAAGAGGGACAGAGCTTGAAACAAGGCCTCTTTACTCTTTCTTGGTGATGCTTAAAGGAAGCATCTGGCAAGGGGGGGGAGAAGCTCTGAAATTACTGAGTAATCTGTGAACCTGAATCATAAACGAAGTAGAGTTTATCCCCTCGAGGCCCTTAATGGTGTGAAGAACAACAAGACACTAGCTGCAGCTTTGAGAGGATATGGACGCCAGAACTGAGGGCGCCCGTCAACACCGGGATGAGCTGTTTTCCCGTCTTATCCCAAGGAGATATGCGATCTTGCTCTCAAATCTCACAGCCAAGCAAGAGCCTCACCAAAGAAATCCACTGCAATGTTTTCCTTAATTAATTGGACAATTTGAGTATGTGAGAGGAAACAGAAAAACATCTGGGGGGGAAATATGAACCATGTCACAGTTTGTTTTTCCCTAAATCACCCTCATTGACTTATAATCTCCCTGAATCCTAAAGCAGCAAACACTGCAAATCCACTGGGTATCACATTCTTGTCAGTTCTGCAAACAGCTTCACCCATTTCAGTTGCTTATTGCTGCTTTATCTGCTTTATTTCTCCCCCTTTCCTTCACTCTTTGTTATGTTTCCCATCTCTGCTGTCTGGAAAACAGTGGGGGGACAGTGGCATAAGCAACACATTCAAGTCCCAGAACGGAATGGTCACGGACAGTGGGTGTTTGATTGGAGGAATATCTTGTCTGTGTGTGTGTGTGTGTGTGTGTGTGTGTGTGTGTGCACGCATGCGCATGCTATAGAACTCTAACTTCTAACAAGCAGCCTCTTCAAGCTTGCCAGGTGTAAAACTTTACGTTTGGCTGGGTTAAATGCAATTTTATCTGATTGAAGAAGGGTCAAAGCTGTCAAAATACATTTAGCTCAGAAAACCCCTGGAAAAATATTTATATTATGCATAGCTCTGGATATCACCTTAAGAAGCACAAATTAGCATTCTGACTAACTCTCTCCAGCCCCTTGGGTGTACCACTGTCATGCCAATTTTACCTGTGACTAAACCTGAAATGAAAAACAAATCCTGATCAGGGATGAAAGGGTCAGCCAGAGCCAACCCTGGCCCTAGAAATCACGACTGTCTTCGGCCTGGCGTTTTCTGGTAAGTCACTGGTTACGTCTGCTGGTTAGCAGATCTCCTGAACAATATTCCAGCAGGTCCGACTGAGACACAGTCCAAGGGATGATCAGATCCTTCTCCTCTTGACCAGGGAAGGTGGATACAAGAGAAAAGGACAAAATAAAAAAAGGACAGAGGAGAAGGTCTGAAGGATTCTCTTTCTATCTTGGATAGTCTGCCAATAAGCCTTAAGAGTTTGGAGTAAACTGTTGTAGCTACTCTGAGTTCTGGGAAGTTCATATTTAAAAAAACTAAGAAAAAACCTCCCACATCCCCTGAATCTTGATCAAGCAGTAAGTTTGGAGGCTCCATACGGTAAGACGGTCAGAACGCAAAATGTACGCCTGTTACCACCCATCGAGTAGTACTGTAGCTTCCACTCTGGCTCCCTCCAGTTCACTGTCCACACAGCTGCCGGGAGTGGTCTTCCTAAGATGTCAAGTCAGACGATGTCGCTACTCCCTTGCTCACGATCCTCCAGTGACTCCCCTTCGCACCGGCAATTTCACCCCAGCGTCCCACCCGGGCCTACAAAACCCTGAGAAATCTGGCCCTGACTCCGCTCTCTCCTCTCACTCCAGCTTTGCTCGCACAGCCTTCTGCTCCTCAACTCGGTCAGGCTCAGTCTTGCCTTAGGTCCTCTGCACTTGCCCCACCTTACCCGTGGTCATTCGGAACTGGTGGTTTCTGCTTGTCATCCCAAACAGAGGCCTCCCCTGACTATCTAATATAACGTGACTTCCCAGTCACCGGACATCACATCACTCGATTTTAATTCTTTATGTAACAGAGAATCACTATCTGCTCTCTGGTTTGTTTACTGCTTCTCCCTACACTGGATTTGAGCTCACAAAAGCAGACTCTGTCAGTCTTGCTCACTGCTACATGCCCCATTCCTAGAGTCCAGAGTATACCAAGCACTCAATAAACGTTCAGCAAATGAATGAACAAGTGAATTTTGTTTGGGAACAAATACAAATGCAGGTGAAGACATTACTAGAAATGGGGAGGGATAAAAGTGATAGGATCCAGAAACTCACATAATAAATACCGTGAGGGCAGCTGGAAGCCCGCCAGCCTCAGCCTCACCGGAGCGGCACAAACGCACGGCCCACCAGCCCAAGACAAACCACTGCAGAACTTGCAAGCTGAACATTTCACATGGGGTTAGCTGAGTGCAAGAACGGGTACGGAAGGCGGTTTCTGGACTCCCCAGACCACAGCCACTTTTGTGAAACTCCCTCTACCAGATGGTGGCTCCTAGCCATTATGGCCAAGGTCATGGCCCAGCCACATTTCCACCTCCACTGGCTGGGACACCGTGCACATCCTCCTGTGAGAGCCTCCCTTTGAGGCCACAGACAGTGAGTGCTCCCTCCTCCCTGCTTCCACAGAAGCTGACATCTCACAGCCGTTCTGAATATTCTGCTCTGCGTGATCGTTATTTATTGCGTCTTTTTTTTTTTTAACTAAACATCTATCCTCCCATGTCTTATTTAGGTCCATTCTCTTCAAAAGTTTTTTTGAGTATTTGTTCAAAATGTCTTTTGAGCACCTGTCAAAATGAAAAAGAAATGTTGAACTCAGCAAATACTCACAAACATCTCGCCGCATGGCAGGTGACACAGATCATTTTAGCTTGACATTTACGAAGTCCTTAGTATGTGCCAGGCATAATAGCTTTAGGAAGGCAGCAGCCCGCACCAGTGGGTGTTAACTCTGCGTCGGACACTGCTCTAACGGTTTATTAAGCAGCAGTTATTCCTCAAGTCAGTGCCGCACAACAGGCACTACTGTTATCCCCATTTCACAGAAGAGGAAATGGGGTACAGACAGATTAGGTAACTTGCCCGAGGACACAAGTTGGTAAATGATGGATCTACCACCCTGGCCACTCCCTTCATGGGACTCACATCTCAGGGAAGACAAACTTGTCAGGAGATGTCCAGAAGCCAGTGTGACAAATGCTAGGATATACAAAGGGCTGAAAGAACACACGGCCTGCTGGGGGGATGAGCCTTAAAGAAACTCCAAAGAGATGAGCTTTAAGTGGCGTTAAAGGATGAAGGGGAGCACTCCAGGCAGCCCAGGAGGGGCAAGGCCTGCCAAGCTGAAGGCAGATGTGAGCAAAGGCACGGGGCTGCCGGGCACATGGCAAACTTGGGGACCGGTAAGGAAGGATGAAGGGGAGCACTACAGGCAGCCCAGGAGGGGCAAGCCCTGCCAAGCTGAAGGCAGATGTGAGCAAAGGCACGGGGCTGCCGGGCACATGGCAAACTTGGGGGCTGTACTCTAATCACAACTCTCAAGAAGTCCTAACTGCCATCAAAGCAATATACCCTCACATTTAGAACTCCTCAGAAAAGATTCTACTTCCCAGGCTACCAAATCAATGCATCATACAGCACCGACATCCACCTTTTGCATACGTAATAGCAGTGGGTATGAACCAAATGTAAAACCCCTAAGATCTCCGAGAATGCCAAGACCGCACTCTCTCCCCACACATGTGCTCATCTATTGCTTAGGACTTCCAACTGGGAAACAGACCAAGGCAATAACTGCACACTGCACACCACAATAAATCCTGCTACATGCCCTCTAGCCTCTGCTCATGCAATTCCGGGCCTCTCATATTGGCCCCAAATTAAAACTACAAAGACAACTCAACCCTTGTAATATGAGAATACTTATCAAACTTCTTCCTGGATGCAGCACAAGGGCAAAAAACATAAATGAAAGACCACCCACCAGTTCTACTCTGTTATTTACCGATGGCTTCTGACTGGCTGCACACAAGCAAATAACAGAGAGGGGCCTAGGAATGTTCAGCTGTGCTTCATACCAGCCCCACAAGTATAAAGTGGTAAGAGTCAAAATCTTAAAATGATAATAAAAAACAAACAAAAAAAACCCCCAACTAAACAAACAGAAAACCCTTTATAGCAGCTACCTGATGGCTCCCTGGACTGAGGATGAACTGTTTCTTTCCAAACAAACAATAAAATCTACACAATCCAGCTTCTGTTGGTGGGCTTAGCAACACAGCAAACACAAAGGGGGCTTTTGTGTGAACCGCTGTTTCTGGGTCCGTTTTACAGGCAGCGGCCAGGCTAGCTGCTCCTCTCTTGTCTCCCCTATTCACACAGGCAAAGGATGGTAATTAAAATCAGCCCAGGGACCAGGCAGGGAGCCTCATTCGGGGCCACTGTAATTAACCTCTGGAAGGTAAGACTGCACAAATGACACTGTGGGGACACAGAGCAGGAGCGAGTGCCACGGCCTTCCTTCAGACACTCCTCAAAACAAAAGGACAACCCAACATCATCCTTTTCTTTCTGCACAGTGGTTCAAAGGAAAAATAAAGGTCCTGAATCCTACAAAAGTGGCAGCTCGCTCCAGGAAGGAGCTTGAAAGAAAAATGGCTGTAGAAATTTTCATCATGCTCAGCCACAAATAGCCCTGCTGGACACCAGCGTCGGTCTCTGGAAGAGACGGTCCTTCATATCCAGCAGGTTCACAACCTCTTCATTCACACCAAATGCCAGCAACGAGCATGCCACATGGGAAATTTCTACTGTCAAGAACCTTAAGAGAGAGAGAGAAAGGGGAAAGGGTGGGCAGAGCAGCAATGGGGTCTCAGAATCACCGGGGGCCCCAGTCCCAACCATTCGGATTCAGCGGGTTTGGGATGGGACCAGACTATAAGCTAACGGACAGGCCGGTGCTTCTGATACAAGTGAGGGCAGCGATCTCAGATAACTGGAAACCGCATCAAACAGTAGTTAACTACCATCCTTAGCAGAAAGAAAAAACAAGACAACAGAAGGCAACAGAGAGGACGGGAAATTCACAGAGCCCTGAGGAAGGAGACAGCTTGGTGGCCGGACAGGGCCCTGTAGCTGCGGCACATCCTAGTCTCGGAGGCCTCTGTGGTCGCTGGCGAGGGAGGAGCCAGTGTGGCAAGGCGGGACCGGGCGGCAGGGGTGCGGGCGCGCAGGCTGTCATCCCGGCAGTACAGGGCCCGACAGAGTGACCCGGGAGAGGGCTGCACTTCTGCATCCGGGCCGCCTCGTGTGTGAAGTGAGGTGCTGAGAATGGATCGGTTTAACTCACAAATAAACTCCTTTCAACTGCCTTCGGCCTGGAAGATTCTGAGGCCTTGCCCAGGCTCCACCAAAATGGCGCACGGACATCCACTGGCTTTGCCTCTGTGGAGGAGCTGGGAGGGTTGTTCTTGCTTTTGACTTTCTCCAACTCCCTGTCTGTCAAATCATAATGGTACCTGTCCTCTCCGGTGCTCGGAGAGGAGAGAAGAAACATCTGTGAAACTTTGTGAAAAGGTCGTAGCGCCACAGTTAGGGGGAGAAGGACAGGAACACGGAGCCGAAGAGAACACAGGTTCCCATCCCAGCTGTGTGACATGAGCAAGTCATTTCGCCTAAGCCTTGGTGTCACCGCTGGAAATGGGACTAATGGGACTAGCAGCTGTTAATACCCATCTGAGAGGGTACAGTGAGGATCACGTGAGGTGAAAATAATGAGAAAAGGCCTGCCTACAGCAGGTACTTAATGAATGCTAGGCCTCTACAACCCCTAGCAACCCCCTTAACACAGTTCCCAAGGACCAAGTACCCCACAGGCTGCACTGCTACTTCCGGACTCTCCTCACTCAGCACAGCCTGGCCACCGAGCTCACAGCCACCCACTGCCACTCACAGAGACAATGGTGGCGTGGCGGCACCTTACACAGAACCCCAGCCGGACGTGCAACTCACCAGAGCATCGATGAGCACTTCCGCTCCCTCTTCACTCTCGTGGAGGGTGTCTATGTCTGTTAATTCCTGAAGCAAATCCACCACAGCTATGGACACATGTGCGAAGGGTTAAGGGTATCACGTACACACTGAAATCCTACTGGCAGTTTATTAAAATCCTTGCTTCCCTCTGTCTCCTTGTCAATCATTTTATTGCCATTCACCTTTCATACATTGTGGTTTTCTTAACATCTCTTCAACAAGGTTCTACTCACAGTGGGTGTTCAGTAAATGTCATTAACCGGTTCAAGTCTTTTCCCTTCTGCGGCCTCCCTGGTCACATATTCCATAGGTTCATTTTCCCAAAATTCAAAATTTCATTAAAAAGTTTTTTTAATGTTTTTTATTTATTTTTGAGAGACAGAGATAGCGTGAACAGGGGAAGATCAGAGAGAGATGGAGATACAGATTCTTAAGCAAGCTCCGGGCTCTGAGCTAGCTGTCAGCACAGAGCCCAATGTGGGGCTCAAACCCACAAACTGTGAGATCGTGACCTGAGTCGAAGCCGGACACTTAACCAACTGAGCCCCCTCCCAAAATTCAAAATTTCAAACAGATTGCTCAGGGGGTCACTTTTCCAGGGAGAAATAGGCCAACACCCTTAGCCCTATCACACAATTTAAATTCTTGGAACTCCATATGATCTGAACTACCCTGTTCAGCTCCCTTTCGAAGGCAGTAATGATTTCTGAGAGGAGATGGCTGGTGTTCATCAAGAGGTCTGCAGAGAGTAGGCCATGACACCATGAGTTTCAGAAGTAGAGGGAGGGCTTCAGGCTGGACTGTGCTACACACCCCGACTTGGGGCTCCCTCCCCTCAAACACTGCGCTGCTATGTACATAAAAGGAAGAACGATGAGAAGTAAACAAAAAAAGGCAAAAAGTAAGAAGAGGAAAATATACATGAAAGAAAGAAACCTGAAAGAGGGACAAAAGGAGCTATGTTTGGAAACTGGAAGGCAGAACTAAATAAAGTCAGTTCCCTCACCCTGGAAACTCTCTCTCACACATACACACAGATGACTTGCATTTCTGTGATGAAGAAAGCACCATGATGGTAACAAAGGCAAACCCGTTTTTTATTCTGGGCCTCAGTTTCCTCCTCTACAAAGAGAGAAAGTTCAATAATCAGAGACATTCAAAAAACTGTACGCCATAGGCAACTGCCAATGTGCAACAAATGAGGAATGCAGACGTCCTGAAAAGAGGGCCATCAAATCGAACTCGGAATTCAGGAATGGTCTGCTACAAGAAGGCTGGTCAGAAAACAGGGAACTAGAAATGATGAGGGAAGAGGGGTCAGAAAGCAAAGCCACAGGAGTAAAGGCAGAGACTGGAATACACAAAGGCCCATGAAGGGAGAAGAAAGGGGAGGGAGGGGAGGACAGCAGAGAGGGGAGAGGAGCGAGAAAGTCAGAGCTACAATTCTATGAAGAAAATAATACTTTCAAGAATAACTAATAGCTGGGTGCAGGGGCACTAACACGCTGAGTGCCCGGCACGGGGATGGGCAGATGGGAGGCAGGATGGGCAGGTAGCTGGGGGTGAGGGCTGGGCAGGGGGCCAGGTCTCCAGGAGAAGATACCACACACACACACACACACACACACACACACACACACACACACACACACAAGTCCAGAGCAACACAAGGTCAGAATCAGGACAGTTTCACTAGAACTGGAAAGAAAAACAATTAAAGGAAAGACACAGGACACAATAACAAGAATGACAGGACTTGCTAACTGTCAACTGAAGTCCCAGGCATTTTATAAACATCTGCTGAAAGAGAAGCTATTGGAAGGCTGGTTTTATTCGTGTATAACGGATCAGGTGACCATCATGCATAAGTAATTCAGTTGTGTCTTCTTTCACTCTTTAAAGTGATATTTACCCCAAACTCCAGAGTACTACAAAACTTAGTATGTGTCAGAGCTCAAAGGTCTTTGGACAAAACTCCTTTATGTGTCTAGTCTTCATTAACAAAGTAACCAGAAAGCAGTTGACACAGAAGACCACCTTATCATACTTGACATACAGCAAACTAACACACTGAATTAATTTTAAGAAGCAAAAACTGGCCACCGAATTAACCCCTAGCAATCCCTGACCAGGAGGAATCAGGAGTAAAGACTGCAGTGGTCCCCACCGTAACGCCCACCATGTCTGAGAGTCTTCATTTTGCTAAGCGCTGTGCTACCGAATTCTCACAACAGCACTGTAAGTGTGATCTCCCCATTTTACAGATAAGAAAGCTCAAAGTCGTTAAGTCACTTAGCTAAAGGTCACTGCAATTGTAAGGGAGAATGTTAGGTCCATCTGATTCCAAAAATGATGCTTTTGCTACTACATTTCATAATAATGCACAGGGGAACACATACCAGGTTTAAACAGGGCTAAGTTCAGGTAAATTCTAGCTTGATCCTACTGCAAAGAAAAGAACTGTCACGTATTTCCATCAAAAATTATTAAAAGTCTCAGAAAAAAATAAGATGTTGAAAACTCCCGCCCATCCTCCTCACTTAAGAAACTCCCAAATATATTCTCTTGAAAAGTTCTTACATATGTGATATAAAAATCATATTATACTCACACGCTTACTTAATATGCATGGCATTTAATCTATGTATCCACCCATCCATCCACTATAGAGTCAGACGTCTATAGGACAGGAATACGAATCAGGCAAAAAACCCCCATGAAAACCCAACAAAATAAAGAATATAAGTCAGGCATGTAATAAGTACTATCATTACATCTCTTGAATAACACCACTCATAACTAAGTATTTATTAACTAGTATGTGATGACTGTTAATTAAACAATAGCCTTAAGGGGGGGGGGAGGACGGACGCATGAAAGAACAACAGACAAAGAGGACAGGGGTCATGTCATATTCATCCTTGTGTCACATCTTTAGTGACCTAGTTACCCCCCAATTATCACTACCCATGTAATCTCGTTCACGCCCCTTTATTTCCTTACAGCTTAGTTTGCCTATAAAGCGGTGGCAAGTGATCTCTGCCCGGCCCATCCCTCTGAGTAGCTAGAAGGAACAAATAAGGGCCTGTACATCGAAGGCCAAGTAAATCAAAGTACTAAGAAAATATGAAAGCGTTTTATAATAAAGACCGTTAGTCAAGTCTTCCCACAGAACGGCCAAACCCTCACTGCTGCCTTCACTTTTCCCCGAAGGCTCTAAAATCTAAAATGTAAGCTAACAACAGCGTGGTGTCCCTTTCTGGGTCACAATGGGCCGGGAGATCTAATTTTACATTTCAGCCATGCTCCAGTCAGACTGATCAAGTCCTTTTTCAGCCTCTAGGGTCTTCTAAGCCAGGAATCATATTTTTCTTTGATTAGTCTTATACCATGCTCACAAAGGTGTCAAGTTAAACCTAGGAACTTTTTTAAAAAAGGAAAAAAAATAATTGACAATGGTGGTGGTTTTATATAGGACAGGATAAATGTCTAACTTCCACCAAGAAAAGTTCGTTTCTAAAAATGTTCCAGTAGTTACTTCCCTGCCTCCGCTCCTGCCTGGGCTGGGAAGTCAAACATGAAACCAGCTACCAGGTCTGGTGAACATCTCACCAATTCCACCACTAACTGATTTTACGCAAATTCCTAACTTTCACCAAATAACGTTTCGGCAAGGCCGTCATGAGTCCGTAATTGTAATCATCAGCTCTCGGGGAACGTGGTATGACCCGGAAGACAGCCTTCATCTGAAGGCCAGAAAGCCAAGGAAAACCGGAACTGGAGACAGACAGGCAGAATCTCAATTTGGAGAAAATTCAGCATACAGCCTGCGCCCATCCAGCATTTCTTCACAGGCCCACTCTGGGCATGGGTGATAGGTTTTTCCACTGCAGTTACAATTTCATTTCACAAGGTAAAAGGCTCTCCCGTCCAAGGATAATAGGAAAACAGAGAGCCTGTCTCTCTGTGAATTACTAAAACACAGTTTTTGATAGCCTATTTTGTCATGTTGAGGAGAAAGGCCACCCCACACACTCGCTCTGTACCTGTCCACCACTGGGGCAGTAAGCTAGAGTAATAAGAGGTGAAGGAGAAAAGACCAGCTGGGCACAAAATGGCCCATAATACAGCCGCTCTTGGGAAAAGAGGGGTATCTACTTCCGTTTTGTGTGTGTGTGTGTGTGTGTGTGTGTGTGTGTGTATGTGTGTGTGATCCATGTAGTTTTGGTACAGAAAGTGGGCATTTATCTCATTAATCTTCAATGAGATAGGCCCATAAGGAGAAAAGTTATTAAAAAAAAAAAAAGAACAAGATGGCAGTAAGCAGATGGCTTTTTAAAAAAAGTCATTTCAAAAAGGATTCCTTAAGAAAAATGAACCAGTACAGTATAGATTCAGAGTATATAACTGATTTAATGGAACAAATGTGGGGTTTTATTAAAAAAATTTTTTTTCTTTTATTCCTAGACTAGGACAGTGAGATACGGCTCAATTAATGCAGATGAATTTCAAAACACAGACAAAATGGTCTTTTTCTCCTTTTAAAACAGCTGGCACAGAACGACCTAGAATAAATCTGGACTCTTAATTTTCTCCCCATCCTAGATCAAACTAATATGAGGCAGAAAATGCACTCATTCAAGATGCATTAAGGACCTGCGAGATGCTACTGGGTGCTATCAGGCCACAGGGGAGATGCCCAAAGCAAGCTACAAACACCCACATCTTCCAGGGGCAAGGAACTCACCTAAAACTCATAAGCAAGATCAAAAGTTACGTTCAGAGGTCCTTTTCCTAGACAGCCACTTTGGCGCTTTTTAGCTAACCTGACTTTCGTCAGCTCGTATGTTAAGTGGCTCCGAACAGTGGGAGGCTGATCAGTGCAGATTATCAGACATGTCAGTACCTTCCTCTCAGTGCAGTTTTGATTCTGGAAATACCAAGAGGAGTACAGCTCCCAGCAAACAGCAGCTCCAACACGCACGTCTCGTTAGACAGCGCTTGCGGGAAAGCACTGGGGCAACAGCCGGCTCCCTCCCAGTCCAATTAGAAGAAAGCCCCGAAGAGGCTCCAACCCTTCCCAGCCCTATTTCTGCTCATTAACACGGGGGCCCTGGCACACAGCCCCCCGACTACTGTACACACCCGTGGGGATAAGGCGGTGTGTTGCAGTCAGTTTGTTCTATTTTATTTCTCAGACCCAAACTGCTCAAATTCAATTGATCCCCGCTGGTCTTAAAAAAAACTCCGTCTGCTCTTTTTTCCAGTTCCCACAGTAATTCCTCACAAAATCCAACAGGACAATTTTCCAGGTCTTCCTGGCTTTCTAGAGTCTACGAAAACTAAGCAGTAATTTAGGAAAGAATAGTGCTAACAACCACTCCCTAAAATTATCCCAGACTTAAAAAAAAAAAAAAAAAAAGCTGTCCGTCAGCACCAAGGATTTCATCTATAACTAAGTCTCTCCCGTCTGGCATATTAGCATGCAACTCATTGTAATAATGTCTGAAGTTAACATTACAATGAGACCACATTTTTCTGAATCACAAACAGGTGGAGAGAAAGCAGACTTTAAATAAATGTGGTTTACTATACAGTTAAAAAAAATTTTTTTTTTAAAGAATAGAACACTTACCAGGGAAGCAGTCGTCGTGACTTTTTTGGGAGGGGGAGAGGGGGAAGTCATAAGCCTGACACCCTGGTAAGTTTCTAGTGACTACATGAGCATGTCGGCTCCCAGCATGTGAGGAACGGCAATTTCCACTGCCGAGGTACAGACCACGAAAATAAACTTGAAACACACTCTAATCTCCACATCTGTCAAAAGCTTACCCATCTCCAATACCCAATTCCCTAATCACCCCCAAGCCAGAAATGACTCACACCTCAGAACTCCGATGGCATTTCCCTAGCACAATACTCCAAGGGCACTTACCATGCATAGTAAGTAACTTGTAAGTGAGTAAGTGTTTTTGTTGCTGACTGGAGTTATTATTTCTTGTTTCCCCAATAGCACCCAACAGAGCTTATCACAAAAGGAAGAAACCCAGTAAATGCCGTGATTTACCATAAGGGCTTTAGAAAGGATGCACTGAGTTGTCACTCAAATGGAGAAGGCAGCTAATGACACACGACAATAGGATACTTATGGATGTGGGGCCCTGGTGATTCAGGGTTTTTTTGTTGGTAGTAAAAGGGGTGATGAGCCACCATCTGGGGTTTTTTATCTTCCCCTTGTTTCATTCTTCCTGCTTCCTTTAGGCAAAATGAGTAAGGATGCTTACACTGGGCCACAGAAACTGTTTGTTTAGCAGTACCTTAAGAAAATATCTTTAAATGTACCTTTGATTTTATGATTCTGTAGAAACACTCCAAAAGGTTCACAGAAAAGGGGCTCTAAAATATGGAAATGACTTACTTCAAAGGAAAAGGCAGTAATTCTAAAAGGCGGCAGCTGTTGGATCCTACCTTGTGTTCCCTTCTAGCACATTCCGAGTGACTCTCCAAAGCTGGGTGAGGGCTGTGCCCCGCCCTCTCCGCCCCTCACCCCCAGAGGTGCTCTTCACAGACCAGAATTTTCTGCAGCCTCTCAGGGGGGAGCTGGGCCCAGAAGCGCTGACAAGCCCTCAGCAGCAGCACTGATGCGGAGCGCCAGAATAAACTCAGAGGCTGCCTCTCTCACGGCTGAAGGGACGAGGCACAAGCTGTTTTCTCGAATCCTCTGCCTCTTAAGGTTACAACAAACCAGCCTCCGAGCCAATTAAAATCCCTATAGTTTATGTTTTCTCGGAGAAGGACGAGGGCAAAGATGACCCGAGCTTGCAGGGAGCATGACCAGCCACATACAGTCTTAGTGATAAATGAAGAGTTAAAAAAGATGGAAAATCTAAGTCATGACTGCCATGAAATTGTTCATTCACGGGTAAGGTGTTTCGGGCAGTTACAGCTGGACAACAGTAAACTGTTAACAAGCGTCCCCTGAAGAAAAATCTCCATTCTAGATCGCAGATAAGACAAGTCGCAGAGGGCAAGGCTCCGGGGAGACCAACGTCCCGAAACGGGAGAGGATGCATCAGTTCCAAGTCAAGAGGGCCTACCCTTTCCTGAATCCATTTTCAAGAAAAACTGTACTTTGAGGAGGATGACATTTCCCCTAATTGCTTCGGCTAATTAAAATTAGGTAATTAAAAAAATTTCAAATGCACTTTAAATTTGATGTAGGGCATAATTAAAAATCAGATTTTAAAAAAATATCATTAGGGCAGTGGGGTGAAGGTTGGCACACTGGAGGGAAGGGAAAAAAACACTGCAGCTTAGCTCTCCAGAAAACAGGAGGGAAATGGCAGCCTGTCAGAGTTATTATAGGGGGACTTGTTTTTTTCCTTTTTAAAGACCAGAACTTAACAACTCGGAACATCTGTGCCCTTGCCTTTCCCAAGTATGCCGATGTCGAACAGCGCTTCTCATGTCAGTCTTCCCCCCAGCAGGAGCCGGGCTGGTGAATCAGCAAAGTGTCAGCATCTCAGAAGGCTGCTCCTATTACTTTGAGTTAGCAGGGAGAGAAAAAAGAACGAGGGCCTTGTCGGCAGAGACAGACTTGGTGCCACATGTGTGAAGGCACGAGGGCGAGGCCCTAGGGGACGCAGCCAGTCGTATGGGGAGAGGACTCACAGGGCGCTGGAGAGAGCCCCGGGCCGGGCATCAGGGACCTAGAGCGCCAGCCTCAGCCTCAACGGTTAGCTGTCCAACATCTGGGCCTCAGATTCGTCACAAAAGAAATGAAGGCAGCACTGGGCTAAGTATCGCTAAGGTCTGTTTGGATTCAGAAAATCTACCATTCTGTAGGTGAATTAAGATGTGAAGTCACAACTAGAATGCTCCCTCGCCAACACCGTGAGGACGGGTCAGTGCCTTGAAGAGGACTGATCAGAGGGTAGATACCCACCCAAATAATGTCTTTCTTGACCGATGCTGCTTGAGAATCCAGTAGAGTGCACGGTTCCTTGGGGTCTAGTACAGTGCCCGGTACGTAATAAAGCACTCAAAGCGTGTCTGCTGAATGACTTCATGAGACTCTATACTGAGCTCATCCAGAAACGAGCTGACTGACTAGCGTTCTCGTACAACCCACAAGCCAGCAGGAAACCCTGGGGAACCCACTCATCAATCCGGGGACTCATGGAGTGATTCTTAATAGTCTCAAACACTACATGAAGTATCAGAAATGGCTTAAGATCAACCCTTCAAGAAGCCTGCATTAAAATTATTCCCTGATTTATTTCTATGAGAAATATCAGGTAGGAAAGAACCGAGTCAGACATGCTCTCAGGAGAGAGATTACCAGGAAGATGAAAATAACATGAAGCAGCAGCAGATTCCCCGCGAATATCACTCAGGCAGACTAACTACATTTGTCTCATTCCTTCGGAAATCTGGATTCAAACAGAACAACTATTGGAAGAGAATTTACTTTAATGAACATATCCCCAACCACAGGCACATCAAAAACCGTCTGCAGAAAGCTGTTGCACGTCTGAGAGCAAAGACAAAGTATAAAACGGTTTTGGAAGTCACGGTTCAGACTCAGGTAAAAGTAACATCTATTAAGTGCCTACTGTGTATCAGAAACTGCTTAGCCCTCACCACCATCTCCTTTACTACTCTGGGTAACGCTGAAAGCCAAAAGTTATTAACTCCATTTCTGCAGATGTGACAATAGTGAGGGCTTGGAGGGGCATCAAATTTCACACAAGAAATGAAGCTGGGAGCCAAACCAAGATCATCTGTTTAGGTCTAATGCTCAGTCAGTAAATAGTAAGTTTTTCTGCGCACCGAGCCTTTTTTAAGGAATAGGGAATGCAGTGGACAAAAGAGATGAAAATCCCTGTCTTCCTGGACATTCCAACGGGCTTCCTACCACGGTTCACTGCCTCCTCTTGTCTCGACTCCACTGGGCCATCTGTGAGCAGAATGATGTCTAGATCAACAGATTCAAATCCTATCTGGCCCTGCCTTGCTGCTATCATGGGCCTGGAAATCAAGATCCTGAGAAATTAATGTCATTAAGGTATGAACAAGTACATCATGATGAATCCCAGCACTAGCAAGAGAAAACAGGACAGTGAGGGACTGCCCGAGATTTATTCATAGATTTAAAAAACAGTTTTCAAATGAGTAAAGAGCAGCATGTGTTTCAAGACCGGAGATGACAAGGATGAAAAGAGAACACCAGGCGTGACAGTAGGCGTCAGCGGAGACAGACAGGGAAGAGAGTAAACAGCATTCCCCACCGTGTCGGCCTCCGTACTGAGGGCAGATCAGAAAGGATATCTGTATTATCGTGTCCAAGTAACCCAAGAAGAGACTGCACGGCGTTCAGCTCCACCAGCAGGTGGTACAGGTCTGGCATGGTGGCCACCACGTGCATCTCCTGAATGATGTCATTTAGGTCCAGCTCGGACTCCATAAACCTAGGAGAGAAAAACAAGACAGCATCAGTGAAAGGGAAGCACCGAGGAGCAAACAACAACATAATCCAGACCAAGAGACAATCCATCAAAGCGTCTGCAGCAGACCAACCAGGAAGTACACTCATCCAAACATCATACTGTCACACAATTTCCTTGAGAAATCGATTTCCTCATTACAAAAATCAATCTTGGATTCAGATCTCATTATAGGGTTCCCCTTATTCTTGTAGTCACAAGTTGCCTTTTAGACTAAAGGCTCTTGACGCATTCCGAGGCCTTGAATGTCCCACCCACCAGTCCCGAGGGTGAGCCGCGGTTAGCACGTGGTGTGGCCCTCCACTGTGCCGCCCTGACACGGTTATCCTGCTCATCCAGAAAATTGGCCACTTCAGATCAGGGCCAATTACTCCCCTTACCCGAAGGAGGGGACTGAGATTCTGCTGCCATCCAAAACTACCCTCCCTTCCTCCCAACCTCCTTCCTCCAGTGCGCCAATCAGGGGGCAGATCCCAAAGTAAAGCATCGAGTCTCTGGGACCCTGTAATCACCACTGCACCTTATGTAGCATGAGACTGCGTTCACATTTTCACACTTGAACCTTTCAACAAACCTATGCCCGGGCGCTAAGAACAAAACTCTTCTGCATTTGCCTCTCCCTGCCTTCCTCCAGTGTTTGACATATAAGAAATGCCCACTAAATGGAAACCGACTTGACAATAAACTATAAAAAAAAGAAAAAAAAAGAAATGCCCACTAAGCCTTTGATGAACAAGACAGGAAGGTTTGTCCCGAGGAGGAAGGGAGCCAATCCATGTAAAGCAACTGAATACTGCCTGACTGAGAGTAATGAGCAGCAGCTCCAGACCCGGGGGCCAGACCGCCTGGGTCTGAGCCTGACCTAGCCACCTACTTCACTTCTCTGTGCCTCAGTTTCTCATGTGTAAATAAGACGATAACTACCTATCGCATAGAGTTCCTGTAAAGAATCAATAAATAAGTACATATAAAATACTTAAGGGGTGCTGAGTGGCTCAGTCAGTTAAACGTCTGACTTTGGCTCAGGTCATGATCTCATGGTTCGTGGGTTTGAGCCACGTGTTGGGCTCTGTGCTGTCAGCTCAGAGCCTGGAGCCTGCTTCAGATTCTGTGTCTCCCTCTCTCTCTGCCCCTCCATGGCTCGCACTCTGTTGCTCTTGCTCTCTCTTAAAAATAAATAAACATTAAAAAAAGTTTTTTAACATTTAAGAAAAAATGTCTGGCATATATAAAGCACTGTATGTTTGCTCTCATTTCTTCTTTTCTTGTTACTACTATTATTAATATGTCTATCTTCCATTCTAGAATTACATCTGTTATCTCTATATATCTACCAATGCCTGCTTAATTAACTGAGGCCATAAAGAAAAGGAACAGAAGCAGGGACTTTTGCAGTCAGACTGGCCTCATCAGAGGGGCTGGGCACACGCCACCTCTCCAGAAATCTGGACTCTGTAAGGAACAAAATCTGGAGCCTACAGTTCTTTAAAATATGCCTCTTTTTCACACAAAATCCCCTACTGTTGTTTTTTCCCATTACTATTTTTAATCGTAACATTTATATATTTTTTCTAGTTATAAAACACTACTTTTTATAAAAAACTGGGAAAAGAAAGACAAGCTTCTTCAAAGAGTAACAGAAATCACCCATTATCTTACTGACAAGAAATAACTCACTGCTAATGCTCTGGTAGGTTTAAGTAATTTTTCTTAACTCCTAGCCTTTTCCTCCCCCAAAGAAGCCTACGTAGTATATGGTTCTGTATTCCATTTTCGCTGTGGTTGTTAACACAGGCTGAAAGTTTCCCTGGTCGTTAAACCTTCTTCTGCACCAGGAAAGCCAGCGTCTGATGCCGGCGGTGCCTCTCCCACGGCGGATCCCTCCCTGAGCCCAGCACACTTCCCCACTGGGCCCAGACATGGCTTCAGAATCCTTCTCAACTCAGCCCTCCAAAAAGAGACCAGCACTCCATCGCACTGTGGGTGTAGGGGATGAAACCATATGAATCCCTATTCCAAATAATACCTTTTAGAAAAAGCTACCTGGTATTCCCTGGTATGGATCCATCATGATTTATTTTAACAACCCCCTTGTCAGACATTCAGATCATTTCCAATCTTCTCCCTTATAACCAATGACGCAAAGATGCACGTACTCATAATTACTGGGTTAGGATAAACTCCCAGGAAGGTGCCCAGTCAGAGGGTATGCATAACGTAACAGAGTTGGCTAGATCCTGCTGAAAAGGTTCCCATGGTGTGTCAAGTGCCTGGTCCCCCCACCCTCCTCAAAACCAGTATGGGATTTAAAACCTCCTCCAATCTGAGATGAGAAATATAACTTATTTTTTATTTTGCATGTCTGATACTAAGATAGTTAAAAATGTTTACTAGTTGTATTTCTTCTTTGATCATTTTTATAGCAGGGTGCTCATCCTCTTGATCAACTTATAAGCACTCTGTATTGAGGAAATTAACCTCTGCTACATGGTGCAAAAAAAAAAAAAAAAAGAATGAGTAAAAGATATTTGCCCTTTATTTTGTATTTTGTGCTTTTTAACATAAAAGTTTTTAGGGGCACCTGGGTGGCTCAGTCAGTTAGGTGTCTGACTTCAGCTCGAGTCATGATCTTACAGTTTGTGAGTTTGAGACCTGCCTCAGGCTCTCTGCTGACAGCTCAGAGCCTGGAGCCTGCTTCAGTTTCTGGGTCTCCTTCTTTCTGCCCCTCCCCAGCTTGTGTTTTCTCTCTCTCAAAAATAAACATTAAAAAAAATTTTTTTAAGCTTTTAAAAATCTAAGTGGTCAAATCCCTTTATGAACTCTATTTTACATGTATCCTGAGCAAAGTTTTTTTCCCTATGCTAAGATCTAATATATTTTATGATATACTACTTTTATGTTTATGCATATTGAAATGTTCAGGAGTATATGATTCTAAGAGAGACTTTAGCATATGATCTGGGGCAGAGATCTAACTTTATCTACTGCTAATGTTTGGCCAGTTGTCCCAATATCATAATATATCCTGTTTCCACAGATCTGAAAAAATGCCACCTTTATCATGCACTAAATTTTAATGTGTACTCCAATCTTTTTATGGGCTTTTCACTCCACCTCAGTGATTGGTTTACAAATTCCTAAGCCAGGACCACACTTCCACATTATTACAGTATATTTTACCTCCATTACAGCAAAATATTGTTCTTCCTCTTTTCCAATACTTCCTTGTCTATTCTCACCTGCTTATTGTTCCAATTTCAAAAGCATTTTTCTCAAGCTTCTCCCCCACACCACTTTTTTTTTAAGGCTCCTTCCACTATGCTTACAAACAGATTATCCTTTTAGATCACTAGGTTCCCTATCACTTGATGTGTGGAAGCCAGACCAGAACCAGGACTTGGACGGGCTGGTGTAGAATTTAGATATCGGGCAGTAGGTCTGGATCATCTCTGAACCTAAAAGGCTCAGCAAACCTCTAAGGTTTATTCACCTTACAGGAGTACTTTTAAAAAATCTAATGTGTAGAGAGTAACATGACAAAAGATTTTTACTGGGAAGAGATGGCAAGGACACTAAATAGTACTAAACAATGTCACGTTGAGTGCAAGAAAATGATCTGGGAACCTGGGCAATAACCAATGAATGAATGTCAGCCTGGAGACAAGCCTCAGTGGGGTCCTGCAGGGCTCCGTTCCATCCTTGGGCTTGTTTTTGATGAAGAACTTGGTGGTGAAGATATATAAATAACACACTTAACAAATGTTATATAACACAAAGCATATAGAGACAATGAACACAGCAGATGACAGAACTAATTCAACAGTTTCGAATAGGCAACAATGATGGGCCAAATCTAACAGGAGGAAAATTCCTAGGATCCACACAGAGCACCGCCCTGAACCACAATCAGGCACAGATGCACAGAATGAGAAAGACACAGCTTGGTAAGAGCACATGTGGAGAAAGAAGTTGATGGTTTTGGTTCATCGTAACCGTGACACAAACCCGACCATGAGAAGAGTCCTGCCAGGACAGAGACTCCTTCTCCATCTCCCGACACCCAGCGCCGGGCACACTCCCTGGTCCACTACGGAAATTTGGCAGATGCCCGGCCAAGGAAGGAGCGGAGGAAAGCGACTGTCACAAACGCTGCTGTGGTTTTAGCCTGCCTAAGAGAAGACTCTGTAAGAGTTACCAGGCAGCTCAGATGACCTCTCTTACGGGAATCATACTTTCTTTAGGAGGGCTGTGGAAACTCATTCAGGGAAGCAACTGAGGTTGTAAGGAGTTGAGACATCCTCTCATAAGAGAATGTGCTGAAATTCTTTTTCACTTCTGTTGAAATCTTAGGAGTCACAGTTGCCAAATAATGAAACAGGTTTCTTTATAAAATTAGATCCTTGTCACTGGGGATAATTGATGAAGAGTGATATGAAAAAAAAACCAAGAAGAAGGGAGAACGGACTGCACCTTTCAGCCCCTCCCAACTTGGAAATTCTTCCAAGTTGGATTCTTTTTTAAGCTATACTGCTAGATTTTTTTTTTTTAAGTTTATGTGTTTTTGAAACAGAGACAGACAGAGTCGGTGAGAGGAGAGAATCCCAAGCAGGCTCTGCCCCTTCAGCATGGAGCCTGATGCAGGGCTGGAACCCACAAACCATGAGACCATGACCTGAGCCAAAGTCAGACGCTTAACTGAGCCACCCAGGCACCTCCCCGACTATGCAGTCTGAACTCAAAATTTTTAAGTTTAGAAAGTTATAAAATTACCAAAAGAAAACATATAAAACAAGCAAAAAAAGTCAACTGTGAGCAGGGAAACATCACAGAAATATCACTGGGGCCCAGGGTCACTTAAGTAACGACCTGGAGTGGGAAAGGCCTGGGCTTGGGAGTGAGACTGACCTGGGTCACACCCCCACCCCCACCTATAGAATGTGTAACCAGGAGCAGCGTGTCAACAAGTACTTGTGGGGCACATACTAGGTGCCCGTCACCGTGCTGGGTACTGAGGATGTAATAAATAACAAATAACAAAACAAATACTAGCTGCTGTCCTCGTGGAGCTTCTAGCCTGCCACAACCAGTCCATACAACGCAATTCCTGTAAGGAATTCCAGTGCTGACCGAGAGAACTGTCACTGGAACGCAGAGCACAGGACCCCAAGCTATCTGGTGGAGGGAGGCAGAGAATATTAGCTAGCCTGTCTCTAAACTTCAACTCCCTTAAACTTCCTAGCTGAATTACAGTGAGGATTAAAAGAGATAATACATATAATATGAGTAACGACAGTTGGCACATAGCAGATGCTCAACAAATCTAGGCACCCTCAAGTCTGCTCTGCTGTAACAAACAAAATGCTCTTCTCTTTTTGCTGACCAAGAATAAGCCTACTCATTTGAGGCACACACTACAATATTTGCAGAGGACTGACTACCTAGGTATTAGGTATACCTTTAGCAACAGCTGACTCACAGCTGGAAGAAAGGATCAAGTTAGAGGTCAATGGGAAAGCAACAGAGGAACATATTAAAACAGTAACCCAGGCTGAGGCGGGGTCATTGATTCCATCTGGTATGAAAAATATTCTGCTAGTCTGCCCGCTTACATTTGCTTCAGACCAGCAGGACATTCTCCTTCAACCACAAGAGTGAATATTAGCAAATGAACAGTGAAGTTAAAAAAAAATACCAGAAAATGAACGGAAACCCATGAGTCCTCCTACAATCATAAAACCAGCGCTCGATACACAGGGAACATAAGGTTTCTTCCACCCCAGTTAATGGGCAATTCTCAAAATGTGGTGGTCCCGGGGCTCCAGGGTGGGGTAGGAGGTGGCTGGAGATCCCTTCAGGAGTCTATATGGATCAAAACTACTTTTACAGTAAATCCGAAACATTATTTGTCTTCTTCTCTTTCATTGTCTCAGGAACTTACGGTGGAGTTTTCCAGAGTACAACACAACACATGACGCTATCACTGCCCTGGTGACTAATGAAATGTGCACTTGTATATTCTAAAATTTCCTAAGATCAGCACTTTGGGGTACTCAATAATCTAAGAGTGCACAGGGGTCCCGAGACTAAAAGTTTGAGACCCACTAAACTAAGCCATTCTGCCCCTGTGAACACAAGGACTAATGAGGGCTTCCTAGGGAGGCGGTGCGCTCTGCTCAATGTGACGTTTGAAAGAAAGATCACATGGTGTAAAGCAGAGGCTGCATAAGGAGGATTGTCAATTGAATCTGAAATGCGGCCAAATGAAGAGAGGCATTTTGGGGTATGCAATCAAAATGACAATTGCATATATGGGAAAATAAATGTGAACGTTTCTGATCTCAACCGGAAAGTTTCATTCAAATACGCGCTAGCAATTTTCATCTTAATTGCACCTTGTTGGTCTAGAGAATTATAAAAGACACTGCACCAGGAAGAATTCAAGAACTCAAGGTTAGAAAACAATGTAGTTTCCTAACTGCGTTTGGATATGGGAAAAAAAAATGTTCTTTAGGCAGAATTTCCACTTTTGAATGTTGTGACTTAAAAACTAAAAATAGCATAGAAGTTTGTCTGAATGGAAAACACTGTTGTTGTTGCTGTTATTTTTAAAGAAAATAACATTTTCTTAAAACTGCTGTATAGACGGTGACCCTGTAGCATCTGTGGTACCTAAATTAAGATGTAGGTGGTGAATACGACTTGCGAAAACGCACTGCTCTACTTCCGTGGACACAGGCGACACCAGCATGCCAGAGAGTACTGTGGTTCTTACACGCCCAGTGTTCTCAGCCCACAGCACAGCTGCCTCCTAATGTCGCAGGTTCCAAGGACAGGAAAGTAACAAGGGTGAGCTCAACTATAGAAGTTCCCTCTTGTTCACTGAGCACCTGCAGTCTGGCAGGTGTGTGCTAGGTGAGACGGACAGAGACAAACAAGACACAGTCAGCCTCCTAAAAGGAACACAGAGCCTAATGCAGGAAGACCACTGAGTAAAGAAATAGCTATCAAACACATTTCAAAGATGTTAAAGACTGAGCATACTCACTGTGGACAAGAATTTAGGGAGGGAGACCTGCGAGAGGGAGAGGAAGAGGCCACGGTGGGGAATGTGGCTATCGAATCTGGATATCCAATTGGGCTATCAGTAGCTATCAAAGTTTAATATACGTCCCCTCGATCAGAGACTTCAACACTCAGGTGTCTACCGCAGACAATAGTGTGGCCTAAGACGCGGGGCCACGGAGGCTCACTGCAGCACTGTTCATAAAAGCCAATGTTTAAAATAACCAAGCATCCACCCAAAGAAAAATAATAAATAAACCACAGTATCTCCACACCATGAAATACTACGCACTCATAAAACAGAAGGTAAACATGCATGTACTGACATGGAAAGATCTCCTGTAATGCAGGAAAAACATCACGGTGCAGAATATGCAAGGTATGATTTAGGCAGGGAAAAAATTACATATGTAAATATGTGAACAGAAAACAATCTAAAAAGATACTCGCAGAGGCGATCTCTGGGTAGCGGAATGGAAAGAGGGTCAGTGCAGTGAAGGAGAACTCCTATTTTTTACTTTCCTTATGCACTGTTGCTGTTTTTTATAGTGACAATCTGTCCGTGTGCTGCCTGTCCAATGGAACACACACGCACACAGTGCAGTGACAGGTGCCACCGTGCGGGGAGGTCAGCACAAACCCTGACAGGACCTGGTGCTGGGAAGGCTGAGCCCGGGTCTAGCTCCTCCTCCTGTCAAAGGGGGCTGCGGCCTGGGTGCGGTACGGGGCTCCCCTCACTGTACCTCCTCATCTACAGGACAGAGAACATAAGGAATTGCATTAGTCTCACTAGGCCTCCGCCAGGACTAGGAGTCCTCGGCTCCCTCTGTGCCTGACTTTGTTCATGCTAATCACTCTGCCCTGCAGGCCTTTCCACGTTCTGTTCTGCCTATGAAAGTAAAACTCCTTCTTCAAGGCACAACTCAAATACCACCTCTTCTGTGAAGCCCTCAACAGCCCCCGACTTGGTATTCACTTTATTTTTCTACGTTCCCACAGCACTTGGCTTGTATCTCTTTTAAAGTATAGTTCCTTCTACCCTGCATGTATAGTCAGTCTCCCTAGTAACCCATAAACTTGAGTACAAAGACTGTACTATTCAACTCTTAATTGCCTAGGGGCCTTGGGCCTATTAAGATTCATTAAAAGTGTATGTCCTGGGAGGCAAAAAGACAGGGAGGGAAGAGAGATTTAGAACATTAAAATCTGTATAAATATGAAAATCCCCTTAGTTAGAATTCATTTTTTTTCTTACCTAAATCATCCTGTACATATTCCACACCTTGATTTTCTTGGTCACATCACAAAAAATCCTTCCATGTCACTACTTGTCGAGAAGGACAGAGAGACATCGGACTCCTCCATAGAGTACCTCACAGAACACAGTCAACAGGCACATGAGTGATCACATCATGAGCACTTACTGTGTGTCAGGCATTGAGCTAGACACTTGCCATTATGGTCCCTAAATCTGCACAATGTCCCTGGGAAGGAGGTATTCTTTCTTTCTACAGATGAGACACCTGAGGCTAAGAGAGGAGAAGTGACTTATTCAAGGTCATGTGGTAGTCACACCCTTATCTATCCAACCCCAAAGCCCTTTGACATTTTCTCAACAGTAAAGCTATCACTAATGACAGGCATAAGCAGTCTTCTTCGCACCCTGAGAAGAATAATGCAGAAAAGAGTTGACAGAACAGGACTGACCTTTAGAAGAGTCTAGTCCTGGGCTGGTATCTGGGAACTTGGCTTTTGAAAGGCTCCCCAAGTGATAAGGGTGTTTTGTCCACCCAGAGCACTGCACATCTGCCTTCCTTCTGGGGGCGTAGGTTTTTGAGTCATTGCTGACAAAGGCCTACGTACCCCGTCCACAATAAACACCCTGGCCTCTAAGTCTCAAATGGGCTTCCCTGGACAGAAGCCGTGCACACAGGTCGATGTCTTTCACTGCTGGGAGAATGGGACGTGTCTGCACCTAACCCGGCTGGAGAGAAAACATGGAGAGCCTACGCACGAATTCTCCAGACTCTGCCTCGTATGCCTGTCCCTCCTGCACCCTCGAGCACCACGGACTCCAAGCCCAGGAGTCTGTCCAGCCATCTCCCAAACAAGCATCCTGGGACTCCTGGCACAAATCACAAAAACCAAAGCAGACAAAACAAATGAAAAACAGAACAAGAACAAACAAACAACACGTAGGAGGAAAAAGAGTATCACCGAAACAGAGCCATACTTCTCTGGGTTGTCTGGGAACTTGATCCGCAACTCTTGGTTTTTGTATGATCTTTTTTCAAACGTAAGGATCATTTTCTTCACTGAGCTTTCATCCAGTGGTTCTTCCTGGTACAAAGGAAACAAATGGCAACAATTTCAGTCCAAAGGCACTTCTTATTTACTAACCACTGCTTCTTTTCCATGGCTCTCACATGCCATTCTGCCACTCACTTTTCTGGGTTAAACATACCTTACATACTTCCTCTGCCTCCTTGGAAGGAAGGTCAAGGGTCTAGATCACACGCTACTTTGTATCCCTCTGTGCGTCTCACATCTAGCTCAGGAAGCTCAGTTCAAGGTTTTAATGACTAGCCCATTCAACGACTAATTTCTTGAGCATACTACATGGCACAGAATAGGCAACAACATTAGATAGTTTTATTTAATATTTACCTATCCTTCTCCTCTGCGGTACAGATAATACTCGGAGGTTTAAAAGAACTTGTTCAAGGCCAAACCCTGAGTAAGTGGCAGTGGACCTCAACCTTTTCCGCACAGCAGGGATCGGCAAACTCCAGTCCATGGGCCAAATCGAGCTCAGCGCCTGGTTTGGTACAGCCCACGGCCTAGGAAGACCTGTCGATCAGCATCTCTGCATCTCTGACACATCACTGTTTCTGGTCCCTCCTCACTGGCTGCTGAGAAGGAAATCAGAGAGGCACTTGCAGGCCTGACACAGCAGCAAGAATTTAATAACCTCACTCGGGGGAAGCATAAAAAACTAGTAGACCATATAGTTTTCTTATTTCAAACACTCGAATAATAACTGCAAAGGTAAATAAAATGAATTTTTGAAAAACGGAATCATTTCCCCCCAAAAAAGTCCGCAACAATTTCAGGAATGTTTTCTCCTCAGTTTCTTGTCAAGGTTCATGTCATGTGCTACAGAGCACTCTGCCTCTGACTCCCTCCTGATCCTGGCTTCGCAGCTCTGGGGTCACTGACCACAACTCAGCCCTAAAAGCAACAAAGAAAGTGCTACTAACAGATTCAGAGGGGCATCTGGGTGGCTCAGTTGGTTAAGTGTCTGACTCTTGATTTCAACTCAGGTCATCTCTTGGTTTGTGAGTTTGAGCCTCGCATAGGGTGCTGTACTGATAGTGCGAAACCTGCTTGGGATTCTCTCTCTTTTTTCCTATCTCTGCTCCTCCCTGTGTGTTCTCTCTCCCTCAAAAGTAAATAAACATTCAAAAAAAATTTTTTTAATAGTTAATTTATTTTTGAGACCGAGAGAGACAGAGCACAAGCAGGGGAGGGGCAGAGAGGGAGGGAGACCCAGAATCTGAAACAGGCTCCAGGCTCTGAGCTGTCAGCACAGAGCCCAAATGCAGGGCTGAAACTCACAGACTGTGAGATCATGACCTGGGCTGAAGTCAGACACTTAACTGACTGAGCCACCTAGGTGCCCCATACATTCAAAAAAAAAATTTTTTTGAAGCTGGAAACAATACATCCTTTTGGAAAACATTGAATCATCTCATAACTGTGTAAGTAAGTACGCTAAGGTGTTGGATATTATTTTATTAAATTTCTATTTCCATATTTTGGGTTTTAAGTGGGAGATACCTATAAATGTGTTCCGGGCATGACACATTTCTTTGATGTTATCAATGACTCCTGGACCCTGAGAGCCTCTCCTGGACTCCACCCTATCCCAGGTTATCTGCAGCTTAAAGAGTACAGCACAAACTGAAGTCCATGCCCCGGCTCAGTCAGGACTCAGAGGCCAGCAGTCTAGCTCACTACTTACTAGCCACATGCTGATGTTACTTTGCTGAACATAATCCTCCAACCCTCAACTGACTCTACTTCTCAAGTCTTGAATTCATCCATTTGGCATTCAGAATAAAATCCTAAATCCTTCACAGGACCCATTTAAGGATGTCTGGCAGGATCTGGCCCAGACAATCTCTCCAACCAGAAACTGGGGAAAATACTCCTTCTGACGGCCCTGTCTACTCGTTCACTTCTGACTCTCCAGTGCCTGGCACACAGCAAGCACACAGTGAAGATGTCAAGGAAGGAAGGGAGGGAGGGAGAGAAGGAGGGAATGAGGGTGAAAATATTACCTGTATCTTCCAAGGTCATAGAGATGACCTAAAGAGATGACGTACGTAAAACTGTTTTACAACTACATTCATATAAACTCTTACTGTTACTATTAGCAACAGGCACGATGTACCCAAAGTACTACTAGGATTGAACTAACTGATCTAAATTTCTAGGGAACGGTTAAATCACTGTCAAGCAACCTCGACCCCATCTTCTTTCCAAGGCTAACGTCTCGCCCACTCTGTAGGAAAAACCGTATTAGCGTTAATACAGCTCTCGGAGGATTCCCAAAACCTCAGCCTCTCCAGGGTCTGGCCTTCCCGCCTTTACTTTCTCTCCAACGCTGGGGAGAACTGAATTATCGGTCTTAGTCATCGAGCACGGCAGTGTCTCCAATAGCTCAACGTCAGAAAGCAGAGGGAGATTTCAGAAAGATGAATGCTGGTGATGTAGCCCAAAAAGGACAATAATATTTTACAAGCTCACGTGACTTCGCAGGGGCAAACATCACTTGTTTTTCATCAAATGGGACTTTGGTGGCAGTGAGAAAATAACTCCTAGACTTGCAGTCTTCCATGTGTCATTTTTACAAAGCGATCTCTTTTCCCCTGTCCCTTAACAGAAGGCCTGGTCCCACGTTACATTTCTGTCTCCCAGGCTAGAAACCACTTACCTATGACAGCTACTATCCTAATCCTCCAGTACCAGCCTTGCCCTATGTGGGAATTATACCTGCCAATTAACTGCTGCTGCAGGGCTAACAGATTGAGCAGAAGCGAGTGAGGACGGAGGGCGGGAGGGAGGGAAGGGGGAGGATGTGCCACACACACTGAGCCTAGCAGGGCTGCGGCCCTCAGAGAGGACATTTGGGACTGTCTCCCACCACAGATTTCCAAGGTGTCACCGTCTTTTAGGGGCAGACCCCCAAATTAGCACTGGTACAAATCCCAATGAGAACAGAGTTACTGTCACAACACAGTAGAGACCTTTCTGGAATATGAATCAATGTTTTTTCCCTTCTCAGATTCACACTCCGGCTTCATTTTTAAAATCCAAACTTAGCATCAGGTCTTTCAGGGAACCAAAAAACAGCTGGCTCTTAGGAATCTATTTCCATAATTCATATTGAACAAAATGCCAGAGTGAAATAACATACAAGTTAACACTTAAGGATATAAAAGGACACTTAGGTAAGGTCATTTTATTTTTAATCACTGATATTTTACCTCTACTCGTTTTTAGCTTCGTTCATTTATTCATTCAATAAGTACTGATTGAAGGCCTACCAAGAGCTGGGCACTGCACCCGTGCTGGAGCTGCAGCTGGGAACAAAACAGAGCCAGTCCCTGTTTTCACAGGAGGTGAGGCGAGGGTAACAAATGAATGCAATAAACACACCAGGACTTCCGACCGTGAGTGCCGTGAAGGCGGTGCCTGCGCAGAGTGGTAGGGCAGTGAGAGGACGACTCACGGGGGCTACCTCAGAGACAGGGCAGGCTTCCCGGAGGAGGAAACGTCTGTCCCGAGGCCGTGAATGAGAAGAGACCAGCCAGGCAAAGCATTAGGGGCAAAACATTCTACAAAAGGTATTGAAGTAAAAAGGGCCTGAGGTAGGAATGAGTGGGCTTTCAAGGCACCCTTTGGAGAGCAAACAGAAAGGCCTTTAGGCACCTCTCTACCTAAACTGTATTTTTGCAGTCACGCCCAAATCCTTCATCTCTTAGCTCCCCCTGAACTTCACCTTTGTTGCTTTGCTAATGCCATGTCAACTGAAGAGCCCTTCTTCTGCCCGTTTCATAAAATTCTACTCCTCTTTCAAAAAGGGACTACTGACCATATTAAAAACTCCAAGTGCCTCAATGTGTCCAGTCTAGGAAGCCCCCCTAACCCGCGTCACTCAAGACCAACAGCCCCACAATTCAGTGCTTGGGCCTCGATTAACACAGAATCCAGAATAATTTTAAAACTCTGTAATGGTCTTCACACTTTGAAAAATGCCTTCCCAACTCTACTTTCCCACTTAACTTTCATGTCAGTACTGTGCAATACGTAATCTTACCCCCATTTTACAGACTAAGCTGAAAAGCTCAGAGAAATGAAGTATTTGGCCTAAAATTACACTCCACGGATACCGCGTCAGGGCCAGGCAGGCCTGTCACCGTACCTCTTCCTCCTCCTCCTCACCCTCTCTGTCAATAATTTGAAGCAGTCTTTTTTTGTCGTCATCGGCTTCTTCGGCCACACTCAGCTCCTCCTCCCGGCCGCGGCCACGCTCTCGAGTGCCAGCTTGTCTCCGACGCATCTTCAGTTCTTCCTCCTCATCGTCCCGGGGACGTTTTGTGCCTCTGTTGGGCTGATAAAGAGAAAAAAGAAACACAGGATTCCAGAGCTGGAAAAGACACAGAAGGGCATGCGTAGCAAATATTCTAAAAGCTTTCAAGAATTCATGGACTGAGGGGCGCACAAGTGACTTGGTCGATTAAGTGTGCGACTTCGGCTCAGGTCATGATCTCATAGCCTGTGAGTTCGAACCCCTCGTCGGGCTCTGTGCTGACACCTCAGAGCCTGGAGCCTGCTTCGGATTCTGTCTCCCTCTCTCTCTGCCCTTCCTCCGCTTGCGCTCTTTTTCTCTCTCTCTCAAATATATATAACATTAAAAAAATAAAAAAGAATTCACCACTTGCAAAGCACCACACAATACAATTTCTCCCACAAAATGAAGTAAAGCTCTAAGCAGTCATTTTTCAGACCTTTAACGATTCCATAAATAAATGACTAAAATCAGCTACAAGGTAGTTGGCTTTTTTTCTTTTTTATAGAATTGTTAATATGCAAAATTTTCCCACTTCACAAGAGTTCCCGTGGGTACAGAAACCCCAGGAACACAGCCACTTTGAGCTAGGTGAGGCTCGCTTACTAGTTGGGATACAGTCCCCAACACCAGTCCCTCCGCACATGGCTTTAGTTCACGTCTAAGAAAGACTACAGGCCCTCCCAAGGACTTCAGAGAATATTACATATGTAACATCCGAGGGTCTGCCGCACCCCGAAGTCCTACTTCACTGAGCCAGGCCCAGACGAGTATTAACCTAAGTCACAAAACCAGCAGCAGCACTAAAATCAGAATCGCCACTTCCTGACTTCTAGTCCAGGGTTCCGTGTGCCACACTGTTGGGTCCTCATTTTGCCTTTGACACTGCAGTCCCCGGAGGAGCTCTTAACAGTGACCTTCTATTGCACTGGAAGAAAATGGGGCACTTCAGAGCTGAGGAGAAACAGCACTGCACCCCCCAGGCATCAAAAAGCCCACCATCTCCCATCAGCTCAGCTCACTGCTGGTGCAACTTTGGGCATGTCATGTGACCTCTCTAAACCTCAGTTTCCTCATCTGCAAAGGACAAACAGAAATTATAACCCTTTTCCCTGTGAACATCAAAGGATGCTTTTGTATATGTGTATTTTTACCATTTTTTCCCAGCTTCAATGAAATATAACTGACATATAACATCGCGTCACAAGGTGATTATCTGATTCATGTGTGCGTGTGTGTGTGTGTTGCAAACAATTACCACACAAGTTAGTTGACACCTCAGCCACTTCATATAATTACTTTTGAAAATTATTTTATTTACTTACTATTGGAGGGGGTGAAAACATTGAAGATCTACCTTCTTAGCAACTTCCAAGTAGACAATACAGTATTGTTAACTGTAGTCACGCTGTTATACGTTGGATTCCCAGAACTTATTCGTAACTGGAAGTCTGTATCAAAAGGTTGCAAACTGTAGCGAAAGAATGCTAACTATAACTCTACTAAACAAATATAAAACATTTTTCCTAGAAGGTAATCCGCATGATTCTGTCGTCCTCAACACAGGACACGTGTGTTAGGCTCAACGAGCTTTTCTTTACTGGTATAAACCAATAGTGTGCTGGTGTGACACAGTTTACTACTACCAACAGAAGAAAATGCCACATTTGCTGCCAACCCGCTAAGTTGTCTGATGATAAGAGACAAATTTCTACTAAACACATGACACATCTCACCTCGTGACTTAGAACCCACACTGCTACTGAACTCCGCCACCACAGGGGTGCAAAGTCATCCCTCTGGATTCGCACGCCCTGCTGGTTCCCCACACCAGGTGTGCAGTAAGTCTAAGCATATGACACCGCTTAGAAAAACTCACATTTTGGTTTGTGGGTTACCACCTGCTATTTTTCACTCTGTTCCTAGCCTCCGTGAGATAGATTATAACTTCATATGATAACATTCTATTTCCATAAATACAAAATTACAAAAAAAAATCTATTGTCATCGTTACTGGTCTACACTTAGAAAAAACAGGAGAGAAACAAGAAAGAAATCAACATGCCAGTTACCAGGGAGCACAAGAAAAAGGAGGTGGTGGTTTTCAAGTGAGAACGGAGGGAAAGGTAGCTTGATCCTGAAGGAGGGCAGGCTTCAAACCAGAAATCTGTGGCTCCCCAGCAGGTAAGGAACGCCAGCCCCCCGGGGAACACTAATTCTTTCAGGCTCATAAAGCGAGGCCTGCTGCGATTCTGATTAGCGTGAGCCGCTGCAGCAGTCAAATCAAAGCATGAGCTCCACAGTTCTCCACTGAAAGGAGGTTTCGGGATTGTTTATCTCTGAGGGCAGAGAGAAAAGGCAGTGGACTACAGTTAAAAGGAGGAAGCTAAATACTCCCCGCCCCCCACCTTCCTGGTTAAGAAACGTAAAACTGAGAGAACACGGTAATGGCTCTTTGGAATACATCTTCCAATCTACTTTTTTAAAACAAACATTTTAGAGGTAGGGGAGGAGTTTCACGTTTACCTCCAATAATTTCCACTGAAATAGCACTTTCCTTCTGCAGAACTTAAAGCACCTATTTTCATCTCCACCACCTCTCTGGGGAAGAGAAGTAGGTTAACAGTTCTATTTTATAAGCGGGGAGATGGGATGCCTCAGATCCTCCAATAAACCCTTGCAAAGACAACCTGGCCCCTTCTCAAAGTTGAACCTGACCTCTAGGAAGTCTGCTGATCTACCATGATCCCAAGACCCTGACTGAGCCAGGTCTGAGGGACTTTCAGTCAAGAATATATACCCATAAAACCATGTAAGACCTAATAATATTTGTTAAACCATTTATTCAACAAATAACGTATTAAGGAACTGCAAGGCTTGAAGGACCCTCAACTAATAAGCTGGCCCAGTGGCAGTCCCAGGCTTCCATTTGGGTCGTGTCTAAATGGGGATGCAGGGACAGACAGGGCCAGCATGGATTCCTGACACAAGAACAGCTGTGTTCATCCTTAGGGACAGTTACGCAGAACATCCCTAAGAGGGCAATCTTCAGGCTCACTAACTGTTTCTACAATTCCCTTCCGCGTCACACAGGGCATTCAGCCTGAGTTCCACCGGTGATAGCTCTCCAGCAGAACCCAGTCCAACCTGCTCCAACCGGGGTCCTTTACCAAAACCATTAGCTCCACCTGCAAAAGATAGGTATGCGGTTCGGCGGCATCTGGGTGGCTCAGTCAGGTGGGCGTCCGACTCCAGGTTTCAGCTCAGGTCATGATCTTACAGTTCGTGAGCTCGAGCCCCGCACTGGGCTCTGCATTGGCGGTCCTGAGCCTGCTTGGGATACTCTCTTCCCCTCTCTCTCTGCCCCTCCCCTGCTCATCTGTCACTCTCAAAATAAATAAACTTAAAAAAAAAAGTTTGTTCTTCTCCAACTGTCTCTTTTTCAGATATGAACACTCCAAATAGTGAAGTTTCTACTCATCTCTGAAATTTGACCACTCGGAATAATAAAGGTTTAGATTCACTTCTTTAACAAATATTTATTAAATGCCAACTAGGTATAAGGCCTGTGCTGGTGACTGGGGACATAAGTGTGAATAAGACAAACACTGCTTTGTGGTCAAGGGGCTTAACAGTCTAGGACATTGTTGCCCAATCAAAATGTAATGCAAACTACAGGTGTAATATTTAATTTTTTAGGGGCCGCATTTCAAAAAGTAAAAAGCAGGGTGCTTTCAATATAATACGTTTTATAATTGAATATATTCAAAATATTATCATTTCAACATGTAATCAATATGAAAAAATTACTAATGTGGTATTTTACATTTTTTTCCATACGCAGTAAGTCTCTGGAGTTTGGCAGACGACTTTACATTTACACTGTATCTCAGCACAGACCCGGCCCCATTTCATGCACCTGCGAGCTAGATATAGCCAGCGGCTACCAGACTGGCTAGCACAGATTCAGAGCATTTTCATCGGAGGGATTCCTGTTCCCCGAGAAAGCCAAAATGGAACCGTCTTTCCAGCAACACTGCATAAAATGTGGACTCACAAAAAGCTGAAGTCCTGTTTGTGAAAGGTTCCCCCCCCGCCCAAAAAAATTAGGAAGCTAACAACACCCTGACCTAGAAATAAACATCTACATTGTATTTACCCATATTCACTACCGAGAGAGTGATCAGTTACACCAGACAAAACCCGAATATGTAAGTGGGAAGAGCCTCAGGGCTGTCAAACTGATTCTGCCACAGAAGAGCCACAGGGCCCCGGGTGCGGGAAGGGAATGCAACACTCACAGCCTGCCAGACAGGTCAACAGCTCAGGCCCAGCTCTCCCTGCATCTTACAAAACCAATCCCAAAAGGTTTAAGCCATTCTTCCCGGTCACCTTTGGAGATTAATTTGTTGTGGAATCTGAAAGGTGTTTGGATTCCCTCAAGATGAAGGAATGACAAAAGAAACTGTTCTTCGTCAAGTCATTTCTTTGTTTTCTGTTGCCCACAAGACTAGAGGGAAAAAATGATTAACTCTTAATTTCTGTTATACCAAAACACCAGCCTTTAAAGACTTAAAAATTCCTCTGTGTTCCCTGCCTTCCTCCCCATCGGTGGTGAGTGGTGTAAGTGCTCACTCAGCATGTGCTACCATCCAGACACACAGCTGGTAGCCTTTCTAGGATATATGAAGGATTTCCACTTGCTCAAAGCTTATATATAGTAAGCTTCAAGATTATATACATATGAGATGCTTTACTTTCTGAAAAACCTTGGAGCCTATTATGTGTGTGCGTGTGTGATGGATGATATATACGTATATATTCCCCTGGAAGCAGAAATCAAGACATCTCCATGAAAGCTTTGAAAGAGTTAAAAAATTAAATAAGTAATTTGCCTAGGAATCCTCCCTGTGTACCCAGACAATATCCAGCCTAAGCTTTTGGTTTCATTTTTCCCTCTCTGCCTTTCTCCCTCTCTCTCTCTCCCTTTTTTTTTTTTAATTAAAAAGCAGTGAGAAGCTGTAGCTATAATGAGGAGCTGTGGGAAAATGCAGTTATATTGGGCTCAAAGTAATGTACCATAGGAAGAGGCTACATCACCAGAACGAATCCTAAATTAAAACTCCACTATGAAACCAACTCCATTTCCTCTGAGCATGCAATCTATATTATCGCATTTATGGTCTTGTCTCGACCTCAATTAGACTTGGGGGTGGGGAAGGAGAAAGGGGACTTCTATAATAAGCAATAATGGCATCATTATGATAAATTATGAAAACACAGTGCAATTATTAATGTGAACAGCACATCTATACCAGGATGTAACAGTGGAGATATGTATTGTGGGGGGTGGAGGGGAAGTCTAAGTAAGTTCAATATTCTAAGAATATTGGCTTAGAAAGGGGGTGATTTTCATAAAATGTACTTTCATGTTAATGGAAGGAAAAAATACGTTCAGTTCTATTAAGAAATGGAAAAGGTCAAAGGAAATCTTCTAGAACCTTATAATAAACCAGGAATTTTTTACCTAGCACCAAGAAGCTCAGATAACTTCAGAAAAGAGCCTTCCAAGTAGGGCATGAAGTACTATTCCTAAATATCAAACAATGGTAAAGACTCAGAAATTTGAGCTCAAAGGGATAATCTAGCTTATCTGTCTCTTTATAGAAATAGGGAAATCTGAGCCTAGTGGCTTTAAGTAATTTGTCTGTGATGGGCAATAATACAAGGCTTCTAATTCCTAATTTAGTGCTTTTCCTCCTTTGCTATACTAACTACCCATTGCTAACCTGTTTGCAATGGTGATATCCTGTATGGAGAATGAGTTCTGGAGCCAAATTTTCCTAAATTCAAAGCCTAGTCCCTGTACGTTAAGCCTGAGTTTTCTCAATCTATAAGCAAGGAACCATAACCATTTTCACACATTTAGGCATAAACGTATATATATGCATATAAGTACAGAAAGGCCAATGTTGTAGAGTGTCCAGCAGAGTCCAGCTCAGAGAAGACAACACACGTAGCTTCCCACCTCTCTTTTACAACTGATTCAAAAATCAAAGAACCTCAAGGTTGGGAAGGGTGGTGACCACTAACAGGTTTTAACAAAAGGATCCTTTATTCAATGTCAAAATATGACAGACACGCCCTCCCCGCCCTCCGCCATACCTTTTAATATCCAATGATGGAGAAAGGCCACAATGACAACAAATACATTACTATCGATTTGGTAATACGTTTCACTGAATTTGTTTTTTAACTCCTACATTTATGAGAGAGAGAGAGATGGATTAATTTTGAGAGATTTGGGATTCATTCTGCAGAAAATGCCTGTGGTCTGGATTCACAACCTCCTGCAGTAATTCTGAGGAACTAGAGACACCCAGGCTTTAGGAAGCCTTGATCTAACCCAATCATCTCTTTGAGAACGAATCCCCTTTAAAACATGTCTGGGTGGCTCAGCCCGTTAAGCGTCTGGCTTAGGCTCAGGTCATGATCTCATGGTTCGTGGGTTTGAGCCCTGCATTGGGCTCTGTGCTGACAGCTAGCTCAGAACCTGGAGGTTGCTTCAGATTCTGTATCTCCGTCTCTCTCTGACCCTCCCCTTCTCGCGCTGTCTCTCTCAAAAATAAAGGCATTAAAAAAAAAAATTTAAAACATGTCTGCAGGGCACAGGCTGGGACTTTCCTAACACTTCTGGGGACCAGAAACTTCCTTCCTCCCTAAGTCGTGCCCCTTCCATCTTTGACTCACTCAGTTTGTTAAATTGAGGAGAAACCTTTCAGTTTACAATTTTCTTCTTGGTCCCTAATCTTTCCCTCTTTTTTCTCCTAATCTTTCTAAAGCAATATAAACATGATTAGTCTCACTCTCACATTAAAAAAGAAAACAATCTTTAGATTATTTTCAAGACAGTAATCCGATTTCTTTCTTTCTCTATCATTGCCTTTTCTTCTACACAATAAACACTTTTATATGGGGGGGTATGCATGTAGCACAGGGGAGAAAGGTAGGTACACACAATTAAATTCCTTCCTGCCGTTATTTTGAGGTTTCATGATTTTAAAGCTTTCTAATACCTCTTAAGGTAATTGGACATATGGAATGTCACAAACCCAAGCTTGTGGATGGAATGGTATAACCAATTTGAAATGCTCGGAAATCATCTGCCGTTGACCTCGCCTGATTACATTTTGTCAGAATAAAAGGGAGTTTTCAAACATTCATTTTTACCAGATGGTAGTGAGTAGCCTGACCCAGAAGTTACAGATGAGCTGCAGTAATGAGTTTTCCCTTGCTTTTGCTGGCTGCACATTCACTGGTGACATTTTACAACTAGGACTTCTGGCTCAATCAATATTTGCAGGCATGAAACCTGCCAAAGTTAACATCAGGGCTCCCTTGCAAATTTGCTTAAGGCACCACAACTGAAAAAGCTCAGAGTCTCTAATGCTGCAACTACCATCAGCCAAAGTTCAAAATCAGGGATCAAAGCCATCAGAGACAGAAAATTCTGCCTACCTCAAAGGGTTGTTGTGATGACTGAAACAGCTTAGGAGAAGACCATATGTAAACTACAGAGTGCTATACCAACAAGGAATTGTCATATTTTTAAGGAATGTCTGAGAAATATTCCAGGTATTCATATATAACTACATATTATGTCTTTACAAGACTTAACGCTAAAAAAAATGTAATCATGACAATTTATTACCTTTTTATCTGGAAGAAAAACCGAGTACTAAACACTAAAAATCTCAAAGGAAAGTTATTGCAAATATAAAATAGAACTCTCATTTACTTAATTCATACACACACACACACACACACACACACACACACATACACAATCTCATAGGTACTGAGAACACAATAATTACTAGAGAACATGGGTTTTAACAATGCCCACAAGGAGTGGGGAAAAATCAATGTATCAAAAATTAAAATCACCAAGACTTTCACTTAAGATCTGTAATCTGATTGGCTGACAAGTAACCTGGATGTGATTTATTATTTAAATCACTAGTCATTAAGACTCTACTTAATCAATTCTTCCTACCAAAAAAAATTCTTACTTCTTGTTAAAGCCTGTATATATTCATCTCACCTCCAAAGGGTGTGTAGATTTCTTTTTTAAAAGTACAAACTATACTTTAGCATCCATGATTTACTTTGACATCTTCTCTGATTAATTCTGCAGCTGCATCAGAAAGCTGAATGTTGATTCAGTTTCTTTGATTTATCAAGGCTAACAAAGGCAGATACTTGTAAAATCATTGGAGGTAAACCGCCTCCATTTTAGCAGACTTATTATGAACGTTTTGTCAGTTACACCAGACCCATCATCATTCATTCACTCACTCAGGAAGTGTTTACTAAGCTAACAGAACATGAACATCACTCTATTAGGTGCTAGAGGGAATACTAGACATCAATCCAACAACAATAACAACATAACTACACTGATCTAAAAGAAGTTACATAGTACAATGCAAAGAGCAGCAAACCGATAATCAGAAAAATCTAGGTTCTTGGGAATCAGTCACCAGTCACATGACCTTAGAGAAGTCATTTGACTTAACCGGGCAGCATGTATATAAATGCTCCGCCCTGGCCCTGCTACTTCACAAGACTGCCTTTAGTAAGGGAGAGTAAGGTTAAATAAGATAAAGATACAGCATCTGAAAAGAAAACAGAACCTAAGATTCAATTTTCCTTAATGACTGCTAATGCAAAGTCCTACATATATGACAGACTCTTACAATTACTTAAATTTAGCTTCTGACAAAGAATAGCATTACAATTACGATCACAAAAGAAAAAATACTGAGCAGCCCAGAGGCATATAAAAAGGGACCCAATGCACTACAAATCAGAAAAATCATAAAACAGCATCAGATTGGCCAACGATGAAAAAATTAAAATATAGCAATGTGTTGGTGAAGATGTGGAGAAACAGGATCTGGTAAAACTTACTGATAGGAGTGTAAAAACGAGTATCGAACTACCTGGTGATACCTGGTAACACCGAAAACACACAGATATTCTGACTACTCCAGCAATTCTACTCCTAGGCGTATACACATTACAGAAATTTTCAGACATATGCACAAGGAGGTATTTAAAGAATGTTCACTGGAACATATTTGTAATAAGAAAAAAGAAAAGAAAATTTCAGTAATTACCAGTTATACACATAAGTAGTAATAATTTTAAAAATGTGTGGGAATAATAATCACCAAATTCAGGATAGTGACTGCTTCTTAAAAGGGTAATAAAAGAAATTGGATTAGGGAGAGGCGCACAATGAAACGGGATTACGTAGGGAAGGATAGGAAGGATAAACAGACAGGAGACTTCAACTGTATTTATAAGGTTTTATTTCTTAAAAAAAGAAGATCTTAGGTGAATTTGGCAAATCACCTAAAAAATCACCTAAGTGTGTTATGCACACACTTAGAGGGGGGAAAAAGGAGGACCACTAGAAGCCAGCAGGGAATCCTTCGGCACAAGTCACGCCCAACTGGTTACAGTTCCTTGCAGGGCTTATTACTAAGGTTAAAGGTTTACAACACGTATTGGGGACTTTTATCTCAACAAGATCTTTCACAAAGTTACTCATGCAGGCAGACAGAGAAATGTGGGCAATTGGTAGTACAGATAGGTGGGACCATAACTGTTGGAACCAAAAGAGTACAAGCACGGTGGGGTCCTTTGTTTAAATTCAAAAGAGCAAATATGTAAAATCCCTGCCAGGGGAAATGTGACTTAAAAACAATTCATTCAGAAAAGAGCTGATGACTTCAGGAAATCTCAGGATTCAGTGAATCAACAGGATGACCAACTTTAAATTTTTTAAGTTAATGCATATTAAAGTCACATAATTAGAAGCATTAACATCCAATTTGGCTACAGTCCCACAGCACTGAATTAGCCACTGCACTTTAAAAAAGAGGCATTAAATCTAGAAAATGCACGAGCAGGATAGTACATGCTCTGGAAACCCTGCTATAGGAAAAACGAACACAGGAATCAGAGAAGATTCAGGGAGGGACCCCAGAGTCACCTGGGGCTATTCAAAGAATGCCCCGGATGGGGTCAATACTGACAGGATGGGGTCAATACTGACAGCCGTACCATGAATAGCAGATCGCTTTCCTTTCCTCCTTCCTTCTAACTAGAGAAATCCTTCTCAGCCTTAAGCTCCAGCTCAAAGGTCACCTTCCAAAACCTCCAGTGAGACCTCCGGGCTTCCTCAGCAGTGGATCATACCATACCTCCATCAGCACACAACAATGCATGAATAAATCTCCATCTCCTCCACTAATTCATGAGCTAGGTCCTCAAGAGCGGGAATGCTGGGATCTGACCCTTGCTGTAAACACCTCTCAGCATCCAACAGTGCCCCACCTCAGAGTAGGCACTTTAACCCATGTTGCTAAATCAGCAAGAGACAAGGGGGAAAGGACAGCTAAACCAATGGACCACCCAGGATTCACAACCTACTGTTAGCAAATGTACATAATGTATACATAGCCTCAGCTCCTTGGGTCATTATAGTGACTGCAGCCAGCCAGAATTCATACACACCTACATATCTGATTTTACACCAGGCTGGGTTATATATCCCTTAATAAACTCCCTAACAGTGGCACCAAATGACATACAGGTAAGAACAGTAAAATTCAGGGGCGCCTGGGTGGCTCAGTCGGTTGAGCGCCGGCTTCAGCTCAGGTCATGATCTCACAGTCTGTGGGTTCAAGCCCTGTGTCGGGCTCTGTGCTGACAGCTCAGAGTCTGGAGCCTGCTTCTGATTCTGTGTCTCCCTCTCTCTCTGCTCCTTCCTTGCTTGTGCTCTGTCTCTCTCTGCTTCTCAAAAATAAACATTAAAAAAAAAAAAAAGAACAGTAAAATTCAGATTCAAAGAGTATCAGTACAACCTCGTAATTTACAGATGAATAAACTAAGATTCAAGGACATGACAGGACTTGAGCCTGGAGTCATGGACAGAAGAGGATCTGAAACATCTCACTTTTACAGGATCAGGTCCACACTCCAGACCCCTTTCCTTAGTCACAACCTCAGAAACTACCGTCTTAAAGGTATAATTGGTATCCTCTCTCCCCGCTGCCATCATCTTTCAACTAAGATTAAAATCTCTTGTGTGACTTTTCTGCCCATGCCTTTCACCAGGAAAGCTCCTTCCTGTAGCTGCTCTTTGCCCTTTTGGAAAAGCTTAGTGCCATCTGTCTATATGGAGATTTCAGGAAGAGCTTCCTCCCCTAGACCATTTGGGTAACCCGCCCAGTCCACTCTGAATCTTTAAACATTAAATAAAAAATTAATACGGCAATGCTGTTTTAAATTATTTATAGTTTTAAAGCAAAGCTCAGATACAATAAATTCACTTTATAATTTGGGGTAACACAAAGGTTAGATACTTTATAAGTGCTTGTCACAGAGGTGGGGGGGCGGGAGTATTCGTCCAGCAGCCCGCAGACCCACAGAGTGATACTTCAAGTAATGTGGCCCACCGTTTTGTGGGATCATGCTGACAGAGAAGATTCCAGCCGGTGGAATACTGCCTCTAGCAATGGACAATTTCATTAAGACTAAAGCAGGGCAAGGAAATCTTTAATTACTTTTTCTCTAAGTTGCCTCTGAGGTCATTGCCAAGACTCAAAACGTCATTCCTCTTCCAAACAGAAAGAGTGATTCGGGAGAAAGGATGTATACCACAGGAAGACAGATAGGAAAGAAAAGAGGAAGTGAAGATGTTTTGAGAAAGTGGGAAAGGGAAGGGAGACGAATAACCTGGGACTGAATAGTGAGAACCAGATCCTAAGTGAGACATGAATAATTTTATTCATTTACGTAACCTAGGGTCCTTCCCGGTTGCTCATTAATTCCTTGAGGGTTCTGACATGGTTTTGATCTCAGGAGCCTAGCACTTTAACTATCACCATCACTCTTTTTAAAGGTTAAAACTTACCCACATAGGTCTGTTACACAACAGCTGACACCTTATTTCAAGGAAGACAGAACTCACATGAAACTTTACCCTGAGTATCCTGTTAAAGAGAATATCTTTCAACATTATGGGTAATATTTTAAAGTCTGAAAACATAGCATCATTATAGAATATACTTTCTTTCTAGTGCCAATTTACCTCTTTCAGCTTGAAGGAAGTATCTGGTGTTATGGCCTCAATACATGCCTGCTGATGAGCCCATCAAAAACAATGAAAAGAGATGGATTCATGTCTACTTTCGTCTGAGACGCACTTTATTTTCCTCAACTCAAAGGTTTTACTATTTCTAGAGGCTTTACAAACCACTAAAGTCCGCAGAACACCTCCATTCCCCATAAAGACAAGTACGGTGAGTTATTCTGAGAGTCAGAAACGGTTTCTCCACCTAGAAAACAACACTGACCACCTGACCACATGGAACATGATGGAAAAGAGTTCTCTGGGAGCCTGGGCAAATACCTCAGGCCAGGACAAATTCCCCCTACAAGCTCTATCCCCAACACCACAACTCTCTTGCAGGGAGGCTATAAAATGGCTTTAAAGTTATTTTAAACCAATAACTATTCGCTTCAAGAACATTTCAGGACACTCAATTTCCTAGCAGTAGCATCAAGGAGATAGACCAGATAAGGCAAAATGTGTATTTTGCTGGGCAGGAAGGGACTCTACCAAGGAGTAAGATAATTAAGTAACTGTCTTATATATAAAAGAATAATGTGAACCATCTCTTTGAAGCCTGGCAGGCTTATGGTATCAAAAAAACAAACAAACAAAAAACCTTAAGAATTGGCTGCCTTCAAAGAACATATCTTAAAACACTGCAAAGGCAACTGTTTTTTGCATAATGCAAAGACATTATTACATGTTACAGGAGCTTTACTTTCTGAGAAAGGAAAGCAAAGTGAATTTTCATAAGCAAGTTTCCTCTGTGGGTGAATCTCTAGGCAGTTACGACCAACTCAGAAAGAGCCATGAAGGCAAACTAGCCATTAGCTGTCAATTTAGGACTCCAGAAAGCCGGTCCCAGAGCTCCGCTGGTATCTTCTCAACAACCTCTTAATCTTGTTTATAACACTTGCATTAAGGCAGCCTGCCGTCAGTCCGACTCGTCGCAGGCTGAAATTACTTAGAAACTGGAGAATCCCAGCAAACATACCAAAAACACAGAGCTACACTGGTGGAAAAACCCTGCACACGAGGGAACTCGGCTGCCTCTTTTAAACAAAGCTGTGTAAGTAAGCCAGGATGGGCCTCGATAGGCAAAGTCAGATATAAACCACACAAAGTGCTTCTTAGGAGGCACTGAGGTCAGAGAATCTTAGGGTTTAAAGAAACCATAGAGAATCCCTCTACAGCTTCCTCACCAAGTGACTGTCCAAGCTATGTAAGCATTACTATGAACTAAGTGCTTATTATGCACCAGGACCTCCAACATGTCATCATCTTTTGACTTCTGACACAGCCCTGAGAGGGAGGGAATATCCATTCCCTGGTTTTTCAAGTGAGGAAACCAAGGCCCAGGTGGCTTGCTTAGCGAACGCCTAACGTCAAACCGCTAGAAAATAGTGCTGATGGGATTTCAACAGTCTAAACCTAAAGTTCTTCCCCATACATCATGCGACCGCCATGTGCCGGGGCAATCATCCCGACTTACTGGCTTTCCGCACTTACCGCAGATGTGTTTCCCGAGGTTACTTAAACTTAAGTGAACTTTTAGCAGCTCTACTACTACTTGTTTTAGAAACCTGTGTGTCCCAAGCCTGTACAAGACAAAAAGCACAGAAGAAACTGATGCTAAACTAGTCCCCTTAAAAGAGAAGCATAAGGGGCGCCTGGGTGGCTCAGTCGGTTAAGCGTCCCACTTCGGTTCAGGTCATGATCTCACAGCTTCTGAGTTCAAGCCCCGAATCAGACTCTGTGCTGACAGGTCACAGCCTGGAGGCTGCTTTGGATTCTGTGTCTGTCTCTCACTCACTTGCGGGCGCTCTCTCTCTTTCCCTCAAAAATAAATAATAAAGCATTTTTGAAAAGGGGGGGAGCACAGTACAGTTAGAACTAAATGGACTTTAGTAGTCAGACACTGAAGTCTGTTATTACATGTGGCCCTGAGCATATCACCATCAGATCCCTAGAAAAAGCCCTCATACTGAGGAAGCACCTAACCCAGAAAAAGTAGTTAATAAATAAGAAAAAAAAATCACATGAAAATGGGTACGCCAGATACAATCAACATGAAATAAAAACTAAATCTTATATTAGTATCTCTTACTTTTCGCCTAGAAGGCTGGGTAAAAAGAAAACAGCAACTATGGCCCACAGTAGACCCACAGCAAATCTTTGGCAAATAAATGGATCAAACCATTTCTTGCATTGGAGTCATAGGCAACTCCAGTCTTAAGGGAAAAAAAAAAAAGCCAGTCAACTCTCAGGTTACTACTGTATATGAATCAGGCTTAAAAAAAAAAATTTATTTATTTATTTATTTTGAGAGGGTGGGGAAGTAGCAGAGAGAGAGAGGAGAGGGACAAAATCCCAAGCAAGCTGTGGTGTCAACTCAGAGCCTGAAGCAGGGCTCGAACCCACAAACTGTGAAGTCATGACTTAAGCCAATATCAATAGCCACGCACTTAACTGACTGGGCCACCCAGGTGCCCCGAGAGTCAGGCTTTTAGGAAGATCATCTATTGTTTTTTAAGGCAGTGACAGGGCCACTGTCATCCATAGACAAAGCTCAATCCACTCTCCATCGAGAACGAAGAGGCAAGGAAGAGAAGGCAACTGTGGAGGTGCTAAGTCTCAACATAAATACACACCTAGAAGAGAACCAAATTCAGTCACCAATCCTTGATTCACTACTTCATTCATTCATCCCTTATTCTTTCCTTCCTTCAAATTGTCAAGAGACATTTACTGAGCATTTACTACACAGCATGCACTGATCTGGTGACTGTCCTTGAAGGAGCTCAAAGTCCAATGGGAAGAAAGACATATAACCAAGTAATTTCAATACAGAATTGTTGGGAGAGGCAGTCGCATGCATGCGGTACTTCCAACCCCACTCATTGGTGTAAGAATGGGCTCAGGCTGGCACACTTCCGCCCCAAGAGATAAGGAGCCCATACAGCTCGTGCCAAGCTTATCACCTTGTGTGGCAATATCATCATGCTCCATGAGTGTGCCTTTGCTCTGCTTCAGCATGTACATCAGTGCCCCTGAGGCACACACCTAGCTTTCCGGTCAGGGTCCTTCTGCTGCAGGAGAGAGGGCTGCATGTAAGCCAATGGCCCTGCACCAGCTTCAGAGGAAGGGGGAGGGCCCCACCAGCCACAAGGACTGACATACATCCCAGGAGCTGACTCTGCTTTTTGTCTCTTCTCTGGGTGAGTTAAGCATCATTCCATCCAGTATTTGACTGTGTACTGTGTACTGTTGTCACTGGCAACTCCAATACCCAGATGCAATGGGCAGATGCGTTCGGGGCCCTCCCTGGATTGGTAACCGATACAGTGTTCTGCTTTCCAGGGTATGGTGTTCTGTTGAACAAGAATGAAATACATGGTAGACTCAAGGCAGGTACAAGACTGGGGGATGGGTGGGGGCATTCAGCTGCACTCTATGATCTCAGGATTTCTTTTATTTTTAAGCTACCTTCATCCACCAGAGCCCTCTATTAGGAAAAAGATTCTGCCATCTACTTCCTCATGTCTTTGGGCAAGTTACTAAACCTCTGAGAACTGGGGCGGGTGCCTGGGTGGCTCAGGCTGTTGAGTGTCCAGCTTCGGCTCAGGTCATGATCTCGCAGTTTGTGGGTTCGAGCCCCACATTGGGCTCTGTGCTGACAGCTCAGAGCCTGGAGCCTGCTTCGGATTCTGTGTCTCTTTCTCTCTCTTTCCCTCCCTTGCTCATGCTATCTCTCAAAAATAAATAAATTTTTAAAATAATAAAAAATAAACCTCTGAGAACTACCTTTCCTCATCTATAAAATGGAAATAAGGATACTGATTTCCCAGGGTTGCTTTTAGGATGAAATGGAATAACATGTATACATCAAATAGCACAATGCCTGGCTCTTAGTGGGCTGGTAGTTCCCTGCCCTTCAGTTGTTTTTTTCTTTTGGTGTGGTGGCAGAGGGAGGAGAAATCACATATTCTTATACTTCACTAAAAGTATGACAATTTCCAAAAGCTCCTTTGTGAGTTGCTTTTCATTTACCTCAAATCAGGACCATACTATCCCTGTAAGTAAGCCTTTCCTCCCATAAACACAACTGGTCAATTGAAAGCAAATCTGCCATTAATGCAGAGGAATACTTCAAGCCCAGCCGCACCCGCCTCCTGATATTGTCCTGTTAGGCTCGGTGTCACACTCCAGAGAAACGCTTTACTCACTATACTCCGCAATCGAAAAGTTCACCTGGTCAGAAGAGCAGCGGCCTCACACAAGGCGGCCCACGGTCAAAATTGCTTTTTTAATTGAAGGAAGACTTCCCCAACCTCTTGCTGACAATCACAACGAGCACGTGGGGCCCGCTTTCAGACAACCAGACTCCACCTTGCTCTGATGATGATTTTAAGCACACAGAGGAGGTAGGGGAGAAACTACTAATTTAAACAAAATGCTTAATCTTCTAATTACGGGACAGGCTCCAAGAAGACGGAAAGTGATTTGCAGTCTTGATTATGGAGCCCGCATGCAACCCCTGGCACAAGCCATGTCAGCCAGAAGGCAGACCCCATCTCTTCCTGTCCCACTGAGCCTTCTGTGTCCTTGTAAAAGGGTAAAAGAGGAAATCTTCGGCCAAGAGAGAGAGAGAGAGAGAGGAGAATCACAATTTGTCTCCCCAAGTTCATTACACTGAATGAGGTAGCAGAATCCCAGTATGAAGCCAAGGTGATAATATTCAGTGACTTTACACTGGCAGATTGAGTAGCCTGAGGGTCTTTGAAACTCACACGTCTAGTAAAAAACTGCCCAGCTCCAGAGATGATTAACCAATTCTTTTCATTTGCTGAAAAGTCCCGTTGTCAGTGGTAAGAGATGCAGTGGGAATTAGGGTGGTGCCCACCGAAGGCACCTTTGGTCAGAAGGAAGTCTGCTCCTCTGCAGATAGGCTGGCACCACCGCTAATTTGTGTTCTCTCTGCCCATTCAGATCTCTGTGCTAACTCAGGAGAAAAAGTCCCTGCCAACCAAGTCTGACAGGTCTGGTGGCAGAACTCCCACTGGAGAGTCAGCAGAGAAAGCGAAGGCAGGCAATTATTCCCTTTCATTAGAGCGAGTTCTTTTGAAGTTTGGTTGGTTGGTTGTTGTTGTTTTTTAATTCTGAAAACAAAAGTAGCCATTCACAGCCACCGCTTACTGCAGTCACTTACACAACTAGCAGGAACTGAAATTTCCCCTTAAGCCAACCAGAAAGAGCTGTGCCCCTTTAATTACCTGCTGTAAAGTACAACCAGACGTGGAGAGGACAGCCACAGCAGATCTGGGCAGAGCAGCCCTGATATTTAATCATCAGTCCAGACCATCTGCAACTGTTTTGCAGAAGCACATAAAGTTTATGGATTCCAAAGCTTCCTACAAGTTACCAGGTGCTGAAGGTCAGCTACATTGTCCCCAGGTCCACAAGGGCTCCTTTCTTCATTCTCTCCAGGCCAGGGTGCTCAACAAAAGGCACCATGCCCACGTTTTCTGTGCCAAGCCTGGCACGAGGAAAGCGCTGCCTTTTGATTAAGCCAGAACATAAGATTAAATGTTTACAAGTGGGAGATTCGGAAAAACACCTAGTGAGAAAGCAATTATCCTAGGGAGAGCACAGCTTCAGCTCCGGCCCTCTGCGGCACAAAGGTGAGTTCTGCCCACTTTGCACATCTCAGCCGGCCAGGCTGCTCCCCCCGCCCCCCCCAATCTAGTTGACATGCTGAGGACACAGTGATCTTTTCAAACAGAAACCAAATTGTGTCACTCTGCAGCTTAAAACCCCTAATGGCTTCCCACTGTCCTGACAATAATATCTAAACGTTTTAGGGTTCCCCCACCTCCCCACAGCTGACCTCTGTCTGTCCTTATTTCTGTGTCTCCTTCTCACTCACCATGCTGCAGCCACCCTACTCAAACGTGACAAGCTTGGTCCCACCTTAGGGCTTTTGTACTGGTTTTCCCGAGGCCTATCTTGCTATTCCAACAGCTCCATATAACTGAATCTTTCTCGTCATTCAGTTCTCATTTCAAATGTTATCTCCTCAGAGAGGCCTTCTAGAACCTTCTGAGGCTCCTCCATCACTCTATTACAAATCAGTCCATTTCCCCTCTTCATATCCATATTTGAAATTATCTTGGTCTTGTGTGTATAGTATTTGTTTGCTTGTGTGGGTGTTTTTATTTATTTATATTTGTTTTTCTTGTTTATTGTCTGCCTTGCCTCCCTGGATATAAGTTCCATAAAGCCAAGAAGACTGCCAATGTCTTGTGCATCTCTGTTCCCAGTATCTAGTATAGCAACTTCCATTTAATAGGCATTTATAAGTATCCATTGAATAATTAAAGAAAGGTTCAATATGGATCATGAATCTAAATGAAATTCACTAAGCCTCAAAAATCTACACTGGCTCCCAGCCCGACCGTCGGCATGTGTTACAATGCCCTAGAAACACTGGTTGGTTCTTCACCAACCCCTGGTGAGTGATCAGGAAACACTGGCAATGCCAAGATTCAGATGAACCTGCAGACTCTCAAAGTTGCGGAATTTGAAAATCTGCAAGCCTCTCAGGTAGAGTCCTGCCCAAGTGGTCCTTTCACAGGAGGATGAGATAGGCTAGCAATGGTGACCACCAATGGGCAGAGGCTGGAGGCCGGTCCTGAAGGTCCAGCAGGGGCGCCGGTGGCTCAGTTGGTTAAGCATACCACTTCAGCTCAGGTCATGATCTCATGGTTCCTGAATTTGAGCCCCACCTAGGGCTCGATGTGGACGGCTCAGAGCCTACAGCCTGCTTCAGATACTGTGTCTCTCCCTCTCTGCCCTTTCCCGCTGGTACTCTCTCTCTCTCTCAAAAGTAAATAAACATTAAAAAAAATTTTTAAATAAATAAATAATGGTCTAGCAAAGGAAGACATAGCAAATGAGGCAGCCCGAGTCCCCAGCAAGCCAGAGTCCTTCTGGATGAAGCAGCAGTCGGGACCTAGAGAGCAGATGTACATACCTGGGAGGGAAAGGGAGAGGAAGGGGAGAAGAAGAAACGGGAGATAGAGCCAAGAACAAGACAGGGGCAGAGGCATGAACACATCAGAAACAAGCACACTGGGTCTCAGGTACCTGGAACATTCTAGATTTCATGGGCAGGTAGGTGTGTGGATTTAGATGTAAGAATAGCTTAAAGATGTACCGTCAAGGCCACCAGAAAGGTAAATGGCTCCCCTCCGGAAAGATACGCAGCCATGAAGGAAAGGCACATTCCACAGAAGGCCACGTTAGGCTTCTGTTTGTGAGGGCTAGATTTTCTTGAAAGACTCATGATTAGTGGGCACTAGGAATTGCTCAGTCTTCAGCTTAAGATGGTAGGCAAAGAGATCTCGAAGAAATGCTGGATGAAAAATAAAGACACATTACACTGATACGATCATATTAGTATTAGTTACAGACTTTAGTAACTAAGAGCCCTAAAATGTTATGGGTCATCCAAAGATGACCACGAATGCTTCACTGATCCAACAACCTCAACTTTTCAGGACACCATGAAAAGAAAGCAAGAAGGGCCTCAAAGGTTAGATTTTATTCTATTTTATCCCATCAAACACCACCACTAAGGAGTGATAGCTGACACCAAAGATAAGAAAAATCATAAACAACAGGCACAAGAACTTAAAATCTCTCTGTAACACTCCAAAGAGTTTTAATACAGGAGTAACAACTTTCCACACCTCAAAAGATCCTAAGAGAAATCTGGGCACGATTAACATGTGTTCATAATAACGACCCTAAGACAACAGTGTGACCAACTGAGAATGGCAAGAATGAAATCATGGAAAGAGCCTCAATGTCCATCAACTGATGAATGGATCAAGAAGATATGGTTTATATATTCAGTGGAATACTACATGGCAATGAGAAAGAATGAAATCTGGCCATTTGTAAGAAAGTGGATGGACCTCAAGGGTGTCATGCTAAGCGAAATAAGACAAGCAGAGAAGGAAAGATACCATATGTTTCCACTCATAGGTCTAGCAGGAGAAACCTAATAAGAGACCATGGGGAGGGGAAAGGGGGGGAAGAAGAGTTGGGGAGAGGGTGAGGCAAATCATGAGAGACCTTTGAATGCTGAGCACAAACTGAGGGCTGAGGAGGGAGGGGGAAGAGGGGTGATGGTCGTGGAGGGGGGAACTTGTGGGGAAGAGCACTGGGTGTTATATGGAAACCAACTTGGTAATAAACTATTTAAATAAAAAAATTAAAAAAAGAGAGAATGGCAAAATGTTTATGTTTTAGAAAACACTCCACACAAAATGAAAATTCGAGTCTTAAATACAGAAAAGACACTGTTCTGAACTCCATTCTATCATCGAGTACGTGGGATCCTGAGGCCAGTTGCCTTCCCCACCTGGAGAAGAGGGAGACCTTGTTCTACAACTTTCACCCCACTTGGAAGTCTCTGCTATCTGGAAAAGTCTGTCTAGGAGGAACACCACATTTTCAAAAGACACCAGATAAAAGAGGAGTTAGTGCAATTCAATATAACTCATACTTTTTTTAACTGTTTAATGCTTATTTATTTAAGAGAGAGAAGCCCAAGGAGGCTCCATGCCGTCAGTGCAGAGCCCCACGTGGGGCTTCATCTCACAACCTGTGAGATCATGACCTGAGCCAATCAAGAGTCAGGTGCTTAACTGACTGAGTCACCCACGCTGAGCTTCCTTTTTAAAAATGGTGACATGAAGGGCACCTGGTGGCTCAGTCAGATGAGTGTCTGATTCTTGATTGTGGCCATGGTGATAATCTCATGGGCTGTGAGATCAAGCCCCACTGGGAATAGAGCCTGTTTAAGATTCTCTCTCTTCCTCTCCCTCTGTCCCTCTGTGCACTTTCTCTCTCTCTTTCTCTCTCAAAAATAAGAAAACAAATGAAATAAAAAGAAACCTCATTGTGGGTTTCTTCCCATGACAACCCCCAATTCATCAACGGTAATGTTGTTTGCTTATCCTCCTTCTGTGCTGAGTGCTAGCGTTCCATTGACTTTCTGGCATTTCTATCTCTCCCTGCCCAACAGTTACTCCTGGCCAGAGCCCCCACTCCATGTCTCAGCTTCTCTGTCAATAATTATGTAGCCTTGAAAACTCAGATTTCCCTTATCATTAATATGAGAAGCTATTAGCTGGTCCTATGGAAGTATTAATGTTTGAAGAGGCCAGTAAAAGAGAACAGGGCAAACTGTAGCTACAATTCTTTTATTTTTATCCAAAGCCACAAAGAAAACAGCATTCCAACATGACAGATACACCAAAAGACTGATGTATTGTTAAAATTTACTAAAAAATCCCAAAAATAATTTTAACTCAGTTGCTTTTAACTGGAGAGAGAGGAGGTCAAATAAAAAATGTAATTAATCCTCAATTTTATGTTAACAAAATGAACACATAAATAAGGCCACACAAACTGTTCAATAACCAAGCATATCTGCCTTTCGAATACAGTCACACACATTGAGAGAGAAGCATCAAAACACTCTCTGCTTGATTTCAAGTCCTTCTCAGTTCACTCGACGGCTTTGGACATTACTGGGGAGCTGACACGAAGTCTAAGGAGCCCAAGCAGAGACTATTCACAGGCAATGATAACCTAAAACAAGTTAAAAGATGAAAATGCACTGTGGTAGTCTCACTAGATTGAAGACAATCTAGTTTCTATTTACCAACCCACCATGGACACGGGGTTTTAAAGTTTAACCCACCACACTTTCAAATCAGTCACTCCTAGAACACTGCAGAAAAGAAAATGGACTTCAATCATTCATCTGAAATACTAGAATCAAATGGCTGACTCCAGAGAAAGGAAGAGAATTGGAGCTATACCTTCTCCTAACTCCGATTTCTCTATAGCTGTGTAAGACTCGGACCAACAACCACTTCCTTCAGGAACCTTGAGGGGATGGGGAGAGAAAGAAAGAAAGAAAAAGAAAGGAGTAATTTGTAAATGAGATTTCTGGCAGTAGAAAAGGGGAACGCTGAGATATCTCAGCAATATTAAAGAGACCTGGGGAAAAGAATTACTGCGTTGATGACATAATTCTTGATATCAATGACTGCTAACTGTGGCGGAGAAGGGTTGTGCTTTAATCTATTGAGAACAGTTCTACACTGTGGCATGTGTGGGTGACAAACTGTTCTCATTTCCTTTTATTGCACTCTAAACCTTAATCTCCAAGGGACCAATGACCTTGGGAATACTGAGGCAGCTCTGCAGAATTCAAAAAAACATTTTTTCTTTTGTGATAGAATGTGTGTTGCTAGTAATGATACCAATAATTAAAAATCAATGGCTAACATTTACTGGGCACTTATGTGTCAGGCACTATACTACTTAGCACTACCCAGCCTTATTTAATCCTGTATTTTAAAAAAGATCGTAAAATGGAGTTTGGTTTTGTTTTCCTACTGGTGGGCAGAGATATACTACTATTAAATCTCCATTTTTAAAGATGAAGACCCGAGGCTTAAAGAGGGTAATAACTGACCCAAGGTCACACAGCCAGCAAACCGCAGAGATGGGATTCAAACACAGGAGTCTGACCCCAAATGAGTGTTCATTCATTCACCACACTAACACCTCATGGGCACATTCAGAGAGAACATGCTTTGAATTATTTCCTCCAGTAGAGCTGACAAGCTTTTCTGAGCCATTCACATTCTCTAATGCAGTCATTTTTACAGTTGTAAACTTCTCTATTGGGGTAAGCTTTATAAATTCAACCCCCAATTTATTTATTTACTTAAGTAAGCTCTGCGCCCAACCTGGGGCTCAAACTCACAACCCTGAGATCAGGAGTCGCCTGCTCCACTGCCTGGGCCCGCCAGGTCCCTCAAGCCCCCTAACAACACACAGTGAGAGACTGCAGAAAGGTATGGCTATCTTCTTCAAGTTCACTGCCAAAATTAGGCATCTCAATAAAACCCACCTCCAAAGGAAGCTGAACTAGGTAGCACGAAGTCTATGACTAGGGAAAACAGTTCTGTCAGCCTATGAAGAAAATAAACCTGCACTCACCGTATCACTATGAGATCCACAAAAAAAAAAAAAGTAAGACCAACTAGAAAGCTACTTTTGTGACAAAGTCCCAAGGGTCTAAACAACAATGGTGGCAGCAGAAATAGAAAGGAAGGGATAGAGAAAAGACTGAAGAAGCAACACTTTCCCGACAGCAGAGATACCCCCGCCCATGCCATCCAATTCTGTTCATTCTTCTAGAACAGCCAATGATGCTGCATACTGGATCATCAGTTTTCAAATCTGTGGGATGTCCCCCCTTAGACTGCAAGCTACGTGAGGAAGAACTATGTGTGGCTTGAACATTTTCAGATCCTAACACCTTCCTGATTCCTGAGAAAGGAGCTAGACCTCTTTGTTCACAAGATCTTATGATCCATGAGGAAAAGAACTTGTCTTTCATCGTTGAGAATTCTCTCCAAGGCTTCTTTAAAATCTGCTGAACAGAGACAGCCCTGACTAAAATGCAAAATCGGGGGTAGGTCGGGGCAGGGGAAAGAAAGAAAATGGTGGGGCAGGGAAAGAGATACAGAGAATCATGTGATACCCGAACATCCGGTCAGAATGTTCAAAAGACACACGAAACCTAGACCAGGGCCAGTGAGCTAACAGTTGTCGACACTGAGGTGCTGAAAGACCGAAGAATGAATGAGTTCATCTAGGATGAGGAACAGGATTACAGAATCAAATTCCAATGGAAAGTCAAGAGGAATGAGGTTCAAGAAAATCTTTGGCAGAGGTTATTGGCAACCTTCAAGAATGTAGGTCTTAGAGGTTCTAGAAAGCAACTGACCGGTACTCTTAAAAAATGTTCAGATCCTACAAGACAACAAAAATGACAATTAAATGCAATGTGGGATCCTGGATAGGATCCTGGAGCAGGCAAGGGGCATTAGTGGAAAAAACTAATGGCATCTGAATTAAATCTGAAGTTCATTTACTGGCATACGAATGTCAATTTCCTGATTTTGATCATGGTACTATGGTTACAGAGGATGTTAACTTTAGGGGCCGCGGGGTGAGGAGTATATGGGAACTCAAACTCTCTTTACTATTTTTGCAAGTTTCTGTAAATTTAACATTAGTTCAAAATAAAACTGTTAGGGGCACTTGGGTGGCTCAGTTGGTTGAGCATCTGACTCTTGGTTTAGGCTCAGGCCATAATCTCACAGTTTTGCGAGTCTGAACCCCACGTCAGGCTCTGTGCTGGCAAAGTGGAGCCTGCCTGGGGTTCTCTCTCTTTCCGTTTCCCTCAGCCCCTCCCTTGCTCGCATGCTGTCTCTGTCTTTCTCAAAATAAATAAATAAACTTTAAATATTAAAAAAAATTTAATAAAACATTTTATTTTTTTTAATGTTTTTATTTATTTTTGAGAGAGAGAGAGACAGCGTGAGCAGGGGAGGGTCAGATAGAGAGAGGGAGACACAGAATCTGAAGCAGGCTCCAGACTCTGAGCTGTCAGCACAGAGCCTGACGTGGGGCTCAAACCCATGAACCGTGAGATCATGACCTGAGCCGAAGTCAGACGCTTAACCGACTGAGCCACCCAGGCGCCACAAAAATAAAACTTTTTAAAATGTAGGTTGTACAGCAAAAGTAGCAAAAGATGATATGGAAGAGGACAATTAAGAAACCAAAGCAACATACTTCAGTCAAACATTCTTGAAGTCTAACACAAAAGCAAAGACATACGCGTCAGCAAGCACACAAGATATTAGAACAAAAGCTTTCCCAAAGAGGGAAATAACCAGAGCATATGTGAAGGTATGTACTGGCTCACTCACCCAATCATTAAACAACCATTCTTTAGGCGTCAATTATGGGTGAGACACCCTGCTAGGTGCTGCTGTCAACGGTCTAGTGTGCAAGAGGGCACATAAATAGGTGTTGTGTGAGTATGAAGAGAACACACCAGGAAGAAAGAGGATGAGAAAGTTGCAAAGAGAGGAAATGAACTTAAGAAAAACATCACTCGGGAGATGAAACAAAAAACGCCCTGAAATGGGAATATCAATGAATATAGCTCTTTATCTGTTTATAGTCCCACTACTAACAAAAGTCAACCCTGAAAGCCCTAGTCTGTCACACAAGAAAAGCCTATTTCATAATGCAACAACATCATGATTAGGATAATATCCTCAGGGCTAGCAGTAAAATGGGGCACCACGGAACGAGCACGTGCGTTCAGGCTTCCAAAATGCTTCTGACATCCACACCATCAACAAAAAAACGACAACAGGAAAACTCAATTACGAACTCCAACACTACCTTATGGAGAAAGAAATACAAATGATAAACACGGGGCGGGGGGGTGCCTGTTACAACAAACTTGAACATTTTATATACCTACCAGATTAAGGAGAAAAAATTAAGTTGTGACCACTACTAATAGTATCAAGATTGTGGTAAAACCATACCATGCACTCCGTTAGCACTATAAACTGACAAAGGATTAATTCCATTGGACACAGGAGCCCTGTGGGTTTCTTCATGAATTTGCAGTTGAGGGATGCCATTGTCTGCCACTCCCCTCCATTTACTCAATGCTCTGAATGTCTCACTCCGTGCTTCCACTAATCCCGGTCAAGGTGACTCCTCAGCCTCCTTCCTCGCCCACAGAACTCCTATGCATTCATCCCGCCTGAGATTCCAGCATCTCCCCTTTCTTCAGCAACCACCTCCAATCCAGCGCATGAATACATCCCTTCTCCACGCATTATCCAATCATTCCTTCCATCATGCTCCCAGAATCCTTTATTCACACAGTTTGCTGTTGAAATATCTGTCTCATTCCTTAAGGTATGAATTCTTTAAAGTCCAGGACCATGTCTTTATAATTTTTGTACTAGCAAAGGAGATGGCACACGTTAATTTCTTTTTTTATTATTATTTTTAAATGTTTTTTTTTTTAATTTATTTTTGAGAGAGAGAGACAGTGTGAGCAGGGGAGGGTCAGAGAGGGAGACACAGAACCTGAAGACAGGCTCCAGGCTCTGAGTTAGGTGTCAGCATAGAGCCTGACGCGGGGCTTGAACCCACAAACCACTAGATCATGACCTGAGCCAAAGCCGGACACTCAACCGACTGAGCCACCCAGGCGCCCTGACACACGGTAATTTCTAACGGAAGGTGGAAGGGGGAAATGCCGCACAAGTAAAGTTCACTGCAATAGTTTCTTCAAGAATGAAAACCTGAAAACCAAATAATTATAAAATAATTTAAATCATTCTTCCAATTACAGAGGAATGATTGAGGAGGAAATAGTTGGTCTATCATTTTAGCGAAAAGTATGAAAACACTAAAAGTAACACGAGGACTATGTAGAAACACAGAAAATATTTCTGGCAGTGTTAAAAAGATAGAACACGAGGCGCCTGGGTGACTCAGTGGGTTAAGCGTCCGACTTCGGCTCAGGTCATGATCTTACAGTTCGTGGGTTCAACCCACATCAGGCTCTGTGCTGACAGCCCAGAGCCTGGAGCCTGTTTCGGATTCTGTGTCTGCCTCTCTCTCTCTGCCCCTCCCCTGCTCGCACTGTCTCTCTCTCTCTCTCAAAAATAAATAAAAACATTTAAAAATTTTTTAAAAAGATAGAACACAAAACAGTATACACACAATGATTACAGCTATCCAGCATATAAGAACTATGGGAATATAAAAATATTCTTTTAATGCTATTCCTGTCAGTTTACCATCATTAAATTTTTTTCACTTCAAAAGAAAGAAATAAGGGGAAAGGAGCAAGATTATGAATTCCCATCAGCTTCCACAGTCCAAGGAAATGCTATGATATTCCTGACAGATACCAAGGGGAGTGGGTGTCCGCAGTCTTGCTAAAGCCGAGGGTCCCTGACCCCAATCTGCCTCAAAAAGAGCTCTTCTCATGTCACAAAGCGAGTCTTTCACACTGCACAGAGCCAAGCTGCACTAAATGTGAATCCTTTACTGCAAAACTTCGAAGGTAAGAACTTTTCCCAGACATCTGTGGAATTAGTATTAATGAGAATGCCCTGAAGTTCATGTACGCGCCTATGCAGCAGAAACTTCTTAGCCAACGAACTGCTGGGCACACTTCGTGATGAGATATCTAAGCCTGGAGGCATCAAAAAAGTACATTTCCATATTGGGCACATAACTGGCTTCCTCTTTGAGACTTTTTCCACCACCTCCTGTCCACACTGTAATTCTCCTGTCTTCTTAAATGAATAGTTAACATATGTCAAGGATATAAGGCATATACTCAGGCACTTACTGCCTAACTCTATTACCAGCAGAACCAACCTCAGCAGAAAATTGCAATCTTCCCACCAAGCTGCCCCAAAAATGAAATTCAGGAAGCACCCAAAAAATATTAAAATATTTTTAATAACCCTTTCTTGACATGACATATTTTCCTTGCTTACCTTCATCTCTTAATTCCAGGAAAGGAAAAAACCAGAATTCTTTTTGCTCAAGCCCTTCCTTGTACAGGTGGTTAAAAAAAAAATAATGATATAGAGAGAAAGGAAGTGACTTGTCCTGCGTCATCTAGATAAGTAATGATAAAGGGAGGTTCAAACTCAAATCTCCCAGATTTTCAGCCCCGATTCATTCTCCTACATCAAGCCTTTTTATCCCTTGAAACTCTAGAGCTCTTGGCCTAAATAATTAGTATCACAGAATTTAAAGTCAGAAGGGGCCTCAGAGAGACATACTTAATCCCTTCATTAGGCATATGAGGAAACTGAGGCCCAGAAAGATTAAGTGATTTGCTCTCCATATCTTGGATGGCAGGGAATAAGTATAACTTAAGCTCAAAAACTGCAAACTAACTAACGGCTAATAGAAGGGAGGGGAATCTCAGCTGAATAAAATTTTAAAAGGGATGCAGATCATGCTAGACCAGGGAGAGGCTTCAAAATGTAATCCCTGGGCCCTCTGCTTCAGCATCACCTGGGATCTTGTTAGAAATGCAAATTCTGGGGGGACTGGTTGTCTGACTTCAGCTCAGGGCATGATCTCTCAGTTTGTGGGTTCAAGCCCCCAGCTGACAGCTCAGAGCCTGGAGCCTGCTTCCAATTCTGTGTCACCTCTCTCTCTGCTCCTCCCCCACTCATGCTCTCTCTCTCTCAAATTAATTAAAAAAAAAAAAAGAAATACAAATTCTGGGGTGCCTGGGTGGCTCAGTTAGTTGGGTGTCTGACTTCGGCTCAGGTCATGATCTCACAGCTCATGCATTCGAGTCCTGCTTTGGGCTCTGTGCTGACAGCTCAGAGCCTGGAGCCCGCTTCGGATTCTCTGTCTCCCTCGCTCTCTGCCCCTCCCCTACTCATGCTCTGTCTCTCTCTCAAAAATACACAAACATTAAAAAAATTTTAAAGAAATGCAAATCCTAAGGTCCCACAGGAGACACTGATTCAAACTCTAGGGGTGGGGGGATGTTCAAATCAGAAAACGTGTCCCTGAGGAACAAACTTCGGCGGCCATGCTAAGTCCACATTGTAAATCAGAACTATAATCAACAGCACTTAAATTTTTCCACACTGCATTCTTCTCTATGCGTACCAAACTACAATTTGGGGGGTGCGGGTTAAAAATCTGAAAACAAAATGGAAAACTAGATTTGAGTATTCATTTGGTTCCAGTTCTGGCTCTACTTCTTCCTGACTGTCCTTGAGCAAGTAACTGACCTCTCTAGCTCACGGTTTCCTTTTCTGTAAAATGGGCAGACCACCCCCTGCAAAGGGCATGTCGAGAACTAAATGTAAGAAGTCATCGGGAAGCACTTCAATCCAGCCTCGGGCACAGAGGAGGCAGTAGTACAACAGTTATTAGGAGCCTCAGCTCCGAGGTAGCTGCTTTTTTGCTCCTCGGTCCCCTCATCTACACAACAAGGGTTAAAAACAGTACCTTCTTCGAAGGGTTGTTATAAAGATTTTGAGAGATCATGCAGGTAAGTAATGCATCTTTCACATCTATAAAATGTTACTGTTTGCGAAAAGCTTTTGCATCCATTAATTCAAATGATCCTCACGCATTTCCACAAGGGGATGGGGGCGTTTGAGTGATTATGGACTAGATTCCAGACGGTGCTATCTTTTAAAAACTGGAGGGGTGTACAGCAATCTTACAGAAGGGAAAGTGCATCCGTGAACAGTGCATGTGGGGACTAAAGATGGTTGAAAATAAGAAGGATTCTGGTTTCAACTATGACACTCCCTTACCCCCAACCTCAGGGAAGTGCTTTTCCAGAACGGGGTTCGCTTTCTATCTGTACACAAGTGGGTTGCATTAGGTTATCTATGACATCTCTCCAAATAAAATTCCATCTCCTTATCATGGCCTACAGGAAGGCCTACATAGTCCGTCGTCTGCCTACATGTCCCATCCGTCATCTACCATTCTCCTGCTCCCTCACCATGTTCCAGCTACGTGAATCCTCTTCCTGGTCTTCTAACGTCTACACCAGCTTCTACCTCACGGTCCCCATACGTGCTCTTCCTTCTGCCTTGATCATCCTGCCCTTCTCAACCTTCAGTCCTTTCTACATCCATTACTCAGAGTCCTCCCCAGATGATATAGGTCCTGTCTCCTACTGCCAGGGGCTATTTTCATTAGTAGTCAGCAGCACCGTCTAAAAATAATATACTGAAAACCACAAGTGAGCCACGTACATAACTTTAAATTTCCTAGTAGTCACATTTAAAAAGTTTTCAAAAAGGTAACATTAATTTTAATAATATATTTTAAGACTCTATATCTAAAGCCTTATTTCAACATGGAATCAATATAAAAATTATTAATATGTTACATTAATTTTTTCATACTAAATCTTGGAAATCCAATATGTACTTTACACATACAGCAGATCTTAATAACTAGACACATTGCAAGTGTTCAGTATCATGGGTGCCCAGTAGCTACCACACCAAACAGCACCGTGCTACCGCATACCCTGCTTACCCTTCAAAGCACCTATCACAATCTGAATGTTTGTTTACACATTATCTTGCTACTTCCACACCAGGCTACAGGCTCCAGAAAGCAAGAACCTGGTCTGTTTCGTTCAATGTTGTACAGTCAGAGGACTTGGTGCCTTATAGAGCAGGCCTTCAATAAATGTTACCTGAGCAAATGAATGAACCTCTTCTAACTTTAATACTCTGAGTCAATGGACTAGCCATTCTACAACTCCCAAACGGACATACTACCACTCAATCAACAGCCCTCCCATTTCCTTTCTTCTTTTTTGTTCAATAACTGTCTTAAAAAGATAAATCTCTTGGCTATTTATCTCCCATTGCTTATGAGTTCTTTTCTACGATGTCTGGAATCTTCAAGGTCCATTCTTTGTATATTGGCTGAGGGAGAGGCATGAATGGAATTGCTAACATTTACTGAACCTTCCCACTCGGACAAGCATTGGCCTAAGCAATGCACAACAGGCATATGTAGTAGGTACCATCTTTGCCCCTATTTACAAATAAGGAAACCAAGACATAGAGAGAGTAAGTGTCTTGTTCAAGGTTACAGCAGCTGGTTAATAGCAAAACAGAGATTCCAAGCAACATTCGGCGGCTCCAGACTCCATGGCTCTTAATCACCTATTCTCTACTACAGAGCTGCCCAATGGAAATAAAGGCCAGTTATATATGTAATTTTAATAGGCACACTAAAAGGCTAATAGCTACGTTAAAAAATAAACATAAACAAGTAAAAATTTATTTTAAATATAATTTTATTTCACCTATTGCCCATATGATTAATCAACATAATCAATAATCAAGGTAATTGATTTGATCGATAAGATCACAGAATCAGTTTAAAAATGTTATTTCTCATATGAATCTTCAAAATTCAGTATGATTTTACACTTAGCGTACTTTTCAATTCATACTAGCTCCGGTTCAAGTGTTTAATAGCCATATGGACAACTACAAGGGCCTCTTTGGGAAGTTAAAGAGGGGAAACCTTTGAACTGGGAGCCAGAAGACCTCAGCTCTAATCCCAGCTCTTACTTGTTGAATGACTCTGGATAAGTCCTCTCTGCCCTCTGGGCCACCATCTCCCACCAAGTCGCCTGAGCAGGGAAAACAAGAAGCTTCCGAGGGTCCCATCCCATGCTAGAATTCCAAACATCTCCCAACAACGACAGTGAACGTGGATACAGCTTTTACACTTTAAAATCAGCTTTCACAATCAATTGTTACTATGGTCCTCAAACAACCCTACTAGGTAATTATTACTGTCTATGTTTTATACATACAAAAGCTAAGGCTCAAAGAGGACAAAATGACTTGTCCAAAAGCCACATGGCCGGTCAGTGGAGAAGCCGGATGCAGGCAAGACCAGAGCCCTCCCACTACCACCAACTCGGTGACTGGGGGACAAGAAAGAGTTGAAGGGAGATGGTTGTGAAGATGGTCCTGGGCCTTCAAAAGAGTAGAAGGGAGCCAGGCCCTGGCCCAGGGGAGAGTCAGGAGAGGCCCAGACTGGAGTTGAGAAGAAGGGGCCTGGGCTCTAAGAAGGGATGAACTGAAGGAGCTCAGGGAAGTCTCGGGGGAGAGTGAAGTAAAAAAGAGGAGCTGGTGGCGTGAGAAGTGAGGGGACCCGGGCCGGGGACAGAAGAGGTGAGATGAAGGGGCTCTGGTCTCTCAATCACGGGACCCCTGCCCGGGTGCGGGGACAGGCCGCAGGCCCTCCTCGTCCTACATACCTGGTAGCTCAGAAGTTCACCCACGTCCATGGTTTCAGACCCAGCCAACACCTGCCACCGGGGTTCCCTCCACTCACGCCCAAACCGCGGCCCCTCCGCAGAGGCTCCAGACACACTGCCGTAAAGCGCAGAGAGCGGGCCGCAGAGCCAATGAGCTAAAAGTGTTAGCGACACGCAAGCCGGCCACACTGCGGTAAACGGCACCGCCACCGTAAAGCGCGCTGCATTTGCGACGGTACTGCTTCCGCCCGGAACCTGAAGGGGGCGGGGAAAGGAGGCGGAGACTTGAAGAGGGGCGATGCAGTGGGAGAAAAGACCAAACGGAACCAAGATTTATTGGGCGCCCCCTATGTGTAGGGTGGAGTGCTGCGTGTTTCACAAGTGCTCTCCTTCCAGGGACCTAGCCAATTTTATCCTCGTTTCACAGATAAGAAAACTGAGGCATAGAACTGCACTATCCAATTCTATACCCACTAACCACATGTGGCTACCGAGGTCTTGAAATATGGCTAGGCTGAATTGAAATGTGCCATAAATGTAAATGAAACACACACTGGATTTCCATGACATGTTGATTACATGTTGAAATTGTGTTTTGAATATATTGGATCAAATAGAATACACAGTTAATTCACCACTTCTTAACCGTGGTTACTAGAAAATGTACATTATCTATGTGGCTCTCTTTGTGACTCCCTTTGTATTTTTTTTGGACAGTGCTGGCTCAAAGTATATAATCCAATGCCTACAACTGTTACTGACTGAGAAACTGTTAGTAATCACATCTCCCTCTCCGGGCTTCTGCTTTTTCATCTATGCAAGGCCTGCTGGGAACTGGATGATCTTGTTTCTACCTGAGAGATGTAGAAAGGTTTTCTGTAGGAGGGAGATGGCCACAATGGGAAGAGAATCATTCAAAGAGTGCATATGAGCTCCTGGGATTTCAATAAGGCTCTTTCTTCAAAGGGTGTTAAACCTTCCTCTTAGTTTTCTTAGCCATTTAGTCCCTGATCTTCACATCTGTGATATTTGTCTTAGTTCGGTCAGGCTGCTATAAGAAAAAGAGCATACACTGGGTGGCTTACAAACAACAGAAATTTATTTCTTTACAGTTCAAGATCTATACAATCCAAGATCAATAAACCAACAGATTCGTTGTCTGGTGAAGCTGCATTGTGCTGTCTCATTATGTCCTCACATGGAGGGAAGGGGTGAGGTAGGCCTCTCCCACCTAATTCCATGCGTGAGGGCTCCGCCCTTGTGATCTGATCACATCCTGAAAGCCTCATTTCCTAACACTATCACCTCAAAGGTTAGGATTTCAATTTAGACCAACATTCAGACCACAGCAATATCCTTAAGCACCCTCCCTGTCCCGTCTTCACTGGTCTCCAATTATACAGAAGTTATTTTCATTTAACTTCTCAAAGTGCGAAATCCTCTCCTCTTCTGCCTGGCCACCAGCCCCACACCTCATCCAAATCATTCTCATGCCTTCAGGTCCCAAAGGGCATTTTCTTAGAGGAGCCTTCCTCGGTTCACCTCTAGTCCGAGGACACAGTTCCTCCTCATTCCTCATTATTCTCTTTCCTAGCACCTCCTGTATGGCAACATGTATCTCCGTCTGTAATTTTCTACTTAATGGTTGATTGTTTGTTTATTGGCAGCCTTATTTACTGGACACAGGCTCCCTGAGAGCAGAAATTGTGTCTGTTGTGTTCACCAGTATATCCTTGTACAAAAAGCCTGGTACAGTGCCTGACACAGGAGGAGGTTTCACGGGCCATGGTAAGGAGACTGAGTTTCATGCTAAGAGTGTTAGGAATAAATTGAAAAGCTTTAAGCAGGAAAGTTTTGTCATTGGGTTTATGTTTTTAAAGAATCACCTTTGCAATCTGCTTTGAACTGAGTTATTTAGGTGTCTCTCCCTGCCTCCTCCACTTAGCTGTGTGGACTTGGCCTTACTCAAGGCGGGAAGATGAGTAATGGTGGAAGGCACCCTGTGGAACTGTGTGTACCCTTTAGAATTATGTCCCAGTACTTGGTGTGCGGGAACCAGGTTGTATAAACAGGTCAGCAAGAGCCTGTGGTTAAATTTTCAGGAAATTTTAAGTTGATTGACATCAGGTTGTTTGCTTGAGATTGGTCACAGTGGGAGTATTTACACTGTGGAAATCAACAAATGCTACTGACAAATGCTACAGGGTTACGGATGTTTCGGATGTTTCCAGAGCTGGTTGTTACACATTTACCAACGGTCACTGAGTGTGGTTCTCCTCAAAGGTCCACCACATCCACCTGTGTACTCTCCCCGCAAGTTACTTTCTCTCTCTAAATTGTGGTCTCTTCCTTTGTAAGGTGACTCATTCATTCATTTCAAGTATTTGCTGAGTGCCTACTCGATGCCTGAAACAATTCTAGGCTCTGAGGTTATAGAAGTTTGTATGAAAAAAAAGTTCTTGTCCTCTTGGAACCCACATGCTAGTTGGAGAAAACCTAATGAGGAATATAGCATTATGATCTGCATTTCACAGCTGTGGAAGCATAATCAGCCAGCTGACTTCACCTCTACGTGCCTGGTCCCGTCGCCTGCAAAGTGGAGATTCAACCGAATTTACCTTGTAAGATTGTAGGGAATTTACATAAGATGCTGCAAGCAAAGCACTTGGCAGGTGCCTGGCACAGAAAAGTACTCCATCAATGTTTGGTGTTAATGTTATGTGCAGTTAAGTGGGAATTGTGAGGGACAGGCAGGAAAAATGAGATCATTCCTATACCCTTTCTTTTGCAGACACCCCATCTCGTCTGTGCGTTTTTAGAGACGAAGCCTTAAAACCTGGAATCATCAGGCAAAACCCTATGAGAACCAAATCTGCTGAGCACCCTGAAATGGGTTTCCCAGAGAAGATGCCTTTTGGACTGGGTTTTAAAGGACGAGTAGAGTTAACAAAGAAGATACGGTGGGAGCCTGGGTGACCCAGCCAGAGGAGGCAGCAAGAGCAAAGACACAGACATTGGAACATTCCTTGTAGACAAGGCATAGGATTATGGGGGACGGGGAAAATGGGAAGTAAGTCAGGAGAGGGTGGCTGGGGAAGATCTTGGATAAGTTTGCCAAGTTTAGTGCATAGAAATATAAGACACTCAGTTAAATTTGCATTTCAGTTCAACAATGAAAGTTTTTAGTATGAATATGTTCCATGCAATATTTAGCAACATACTAAAGACTTTTTTGTTTCTTCTCTGAAATTCAAATGTAACTGGGCATCTTTTATCTTGATGTGAGGGATCGCTTCTCAGCCTTTTGGCTAAAATCAAGTGTATCTTGATGTGAGGGTCCATTAATAATTTCTTGGGAACCTCCAGGCGATGAAGCTTGGAAGACTCACCCTTCGGGGCTCAGTTTAATGTTACTGCATCAGAGGAGTCTCCTCTGACTTACGAGATCTGAAACAGTCGCTCAGATTCTCTATCAGCGTTCCTCACCACTATCGTCACGACACTTGTGATAGGTGCTTCTATATTTATTTTCTTTTTGTTCATTCAAAGTCTGTTTTCCCTTCCATATTCTAAGCCCCAGAAAGCCAGAGATTACTGTATTATTCACCACAGTAACCTCAGACCCTAACACAATACCTAGCATTTCATTGACACTCACTAACTAGTGGTTGGTTTCATAGATGAGCCAGTCCGTCCACAGATTGAGCCACTATTCCCAGCAATAATACTAACAAATACCCTCAAATCCCTACCCCAATCCTAATGCTATGGCATCCCAATATTAAAGATGTAAAATGGAAGTTCAGAAGAGCTATGTGAAATAAGCCAAACTGAAAAAAATAAATATGGTCCCACTTATATGTGGAATCACACACACACCAAAAAAAAAAACCCAAATAGGCTCATGGATATAGAGAACAGATTGGTGGGTGCCTGAAGTGGGGAGTGGGGGGTCAGAGAAATGGGTGAAGAGTGACCTCTTCCAGGTTTATAATTTCTGGTGATAAAATTAAGGTTATGGGGATGTAATACATAGCATGGTGACTGTAGCTAATACTGTACTGTATATTTGCAAACACGTAGGGGAATGGATCTTGAAAGTTTTTATTACAAGAAAAAAAATTTTTGGTAACGATGTATGACAGATGTCAACTGTACTTAATGTGGTGATCATTTTGCATTATATACAAATATAAAATCATTACATAGTATATTAGAAACTAATATAATGTTATGTCAATTATACCTCTTAAAAAAACCAAAGGGGGATGGGGCTATGGGCTATGCACCAAGCAGTCCAAAAGCATGTGGTGATGATGATGATGGTGATTTCAGAGTGGCATCCACAGAGAGAGAAGGGAGAAAGGCACCACCCAAGAGACCAACTGCTGGGCTGTAATCTTAAGAAATTTAACCTGGAAGAATGATCCCTTTCAGAAAGTTTTTAAATAGCTGTGGGCTGCCTAGCTTCCTTAAATGTCAAGCTTTAGGTATCCCAAGAAGCAATCAGAGTAGCTCCCTCCATCTTTCATTGCCTCGGTAAATTATTTATTGGAACAGCGTTTAAGAAAATATCCTCAAAATACACTCATAAAGTATATTTATCACCAATATTGAGCTCCTACCCTGCAATTGTGGGCTGATTGGAAACATATAACAGTGCCTGACTCCTCCATTTAGGCTCTGAATGAGTGGGGAAGAGTCACAGGGTAGGCAGTGGATAGGGGGCTGTGTTTTCTGGGGAGCTGAATGCAATTGTTGGGGTTCAGGAAGAGTCCCAGTTCTCTCTGCCTCTCATTCCCCAAATCCAGGTCCCTGGATCCTCTCCATTCTAATATTTAAAAAAAAAAATTTTTTTTTTAGGTGTTTATTCTTTTTGAGAAAGAGAGACAGAAAGCAAGCAGAGGAAGGGCAAAGAGAAACACACACAGAATCGGCAGCAGGTTCCGGATTCTGAGCTGTCGGCACAGAGCCCAAAGCGGGGCTAGAACCCCCAAACCGTGAGATCATGACCTGAGCCAAAGTCGGACACTTAACCAACTGAGCCACCCAGGCACCCCTCCACTCTAATATTTTTAAAGAGTTGTGAAAACTGAAATGTAGCGAGTTTAGTTACTTGCCCACAGTCACCGAGTTGGTAACTGGCAATACTCCAAACCAAGCCTGTCTGCCTATGCATTTCACAGCAAGGATCTGGGCTCAGTTAACTTTTCAAATGGTACTGGCACTTATGATCCAGGCACAGATGATCATTGAATGCTGAAGAGTAATTATCTCTCCCAGCAGATTTTGGTCTCGATGAGACACAAGAATTTATATTCTTCGATATACTGTAAGCCAAGTAGGAACCCAATAGTCATGGATATGCAATGAAAAGTAATTATTTTAGGGTTTTTTGAGGTGTGATGATAAAATTGGATTATGTTGTTGAAAGAGTACTAATCTTTTAAAGATCCAGGCTAAAATCTATATGTGAAATAATACGATTAACTAAAATTTGCTTCAGAACAATCCAAGGTGGGGGCTGGTGTGAGTGTGGGTGGAAGTAGAGAGGAGAGGGTTATTGGCGAGCTGATAGTTTAGACACTGGGTGGGTTGGAGCTCATTTTACTATTCTCCGTCAACAAGAAGACAGCAGCAGTCTTAGGCACATTTATTATTTCACATCAAGAAGAATAAGAGAGATCATCTTTTTCGGAGGCTTTCTCTTAGGACTAAGGGAGAAGGAAGAAAGGTAGGGACCAACTATGTCCATTGCACAAAGAAAGTATTCTGCAGCCAAATATGTACAATTGGAAAAGCTACAAAAACCAGTACTCACAGTAAGAATGTGATGAGTGTCATAAACCCCTAATTCTCAGGGGTTCCCCTCATCAGTGCCCCACACCAGATCCTCATGAGTCAGGCCTTCCAGAGATGCTTTCATAATAAGAGATGGAGAAAACTATTTATGTAATCACTATTTGGGGTCAGTGATAGGACATTGGTTAAGACCACTTCCAGCTTGGGAAATAAGCAATCTCCTTTAACCAGTGAGCTGAAGCACCTGTTTCTTACCCAGACCTAGCACTAAGGAGGTATATTAGTTATCCGTTGCAGTGTGACAAGTTATCCCAAAACATAGTGGCTTAAAATGGCAATGAACATTTATTATTTCACACAGTTTCTGTGTATCGGTATTTGGAAGCAGCTTAGCAGAGTATTTCTGAATAAAGATCTCTCTTGAGATTGTAGTCAAGATGTCAGTCACCTCCAAGATAGCTTGCACAAAGGTTGGTGCTGGTTTCTTGGCCAGAGACCTCAATTCCTTGCCACATGGACCTTCTATCTCTCTGCTCTCATAACACGGTGGTTGGCTTCCTCAAGAGCAAGTGGTCCAAGAAAGACCAAGACCTGGGGGAGGTCAGAGTGTCTTTTGTGACCTAGTCTCAGAAGCCACAGTCCATCATTTCCGCAAAATTCTATAGGTTGCGCAGGCCAGACTTTTCATTGTGGAAAGGGACCACTGGGGCACGAATGCCTGGAAGCAAGATCCATTGGGTCTATCTTGGAAGTGAAGTCTGCATTCCAGCTAAGCTTTCAGATGACTGTAACCCCAGATGACACCTTCACTGCCACCTCATGAGACATGGGAGCCAGAATCACCTATCTAGGCTGCTCCTAACTTCCTAACCCATAGGAACAGTGAGATAATGAATGTTTTGGTATTTTAACTTCCTCAGTTTTTAGGTACTTTGTTAGGTAGCAATAGATATAAAAAGTCAAAGCAACCCAGGTACCAAAGAGTAGCATTCCCATCATTCGCAGCCACTCTGACTTATTGATAAACTGAGCATTTGATTAGTATCCACTAGACTCCATGAACCATTGCCAGCAGAAATCAATGAAGGCAGAGAATGGCCCTGCACCCCAGATCAGCTAGAGGGGCACCTGCTAAGTGTCCACCTTCCCACAGAGGATCACAATGCACCGTAATGTATTGAAAGCTCTGAGCAGTCTTGCAGGGGAAAACCTGTCTAACCTGGTTCCACCCAATGTTTTCCAAGACCATTTGAACACAGAAGCCATTTTTCATGGAACACCTATTAGTATCCTGTGGAAATAACGCTATAAGAAACAAATATTAAGAAAAACTGATATATGTCAATTTCAGAAGTTTCAGAAAATCCTTGACTCAGAAATCTCAAATTTTTGCTTAGGAAAAATCTGTATGTATCCATATATATAATTAAAAGTCCTCAAGTTCTCCAATGTTGACTTCCTGAGTGCATAAATGATGTCCCTTGGACATGGAGTAGCATCACTGACTGAGAGCACACACATGCACCAGTATAAGCCCCTCAGCCCAGCTCTCATAAATGACTGAGTTCTTCCTGGCTGGGTGTATGCCTATGTGTAGTCCTGGATGATCTTCTCCAGGGACCCTCTGCTCCAGCCTCTTTGTGGGCACCTGCTGCCCGGAAGTCACTGGAAGGAAAGCCTCACCCCGCCGCTGCTACTCCACCCAGGACATTGCTCTCTGGCACTCCAGAAGCTGCAAAACCCTGGAGGTGTCATGGCCTCCTGATTGGGTCCTCGCAGCCAGAGTCAGAGTCCTACAGAGGTATGGGTTCTAGGCATCTCCCTTCACTGCTGGGTGGCCCTTGTCTGGGCCCCAAAGCAGTTCAGCTCATACCCCATAGCCCACCTCTGTCTGCAGTGTCTCTCCCAATGAGGGTCAGACTTCATCCCTGAGTCAGACTAGGCAGTAGACACTACCTTGGCATCCCAACTCCATGTCTACCCTTGGAAATGCCCACACACAAGATTCTTTCCACTCCCATTGCTCCCCCCTCCTCTCCCTCCTCCTCTTCTTTCTTCTTCCTCCTCCACCTCCTTCCCCCCCTTCCTCATCCTCATCACTGGGCTGGGAGGCATTAGTCCATCAGACTATAGGCCCTACTAGACCTCCTGGGACTCCCTCTCTGAATCTTACACAAAGAAAATGCAAAGGTGGTGATGATCTCTGAGTAGTGGGCTCTCAGTGGCTTTCATTTTCTTCTTTCTCTTTATTTGTATTTTCTCAATTTCTATCCTGAAGAACTATTACAGAAATAAATAATAAACATATAAAATACATTAAGTATCTATAAAAGTAGTAAAATAAAACTAACTTTTCAATCTTCACGCCATTAATTAAATTTATTTACAATGCCACAACTTGGGCTTCATATAATTGCATGAATCTGCCCCCTTTAGATGCACAACGCCCCCCCCCAACAGACCTCTAATCATCTTATTTCTCTCCGTGATAAACAACCATGGTTGGTATTTTAGAAGTAGGTTTTTATAGAATTTGTTACATTTTATATTTAGGTTATATGTTCTTATTTATACCACCACCTTCTTCCAGAAAAGATTTACAGTGGCTTACACAGATATATAAAACACAGCAAGGTGGCATAAATTAAAAGAAGGTGTAAGAAAAAGAAAAACACGGAGAAGAGCATAAAACAGATAGAAATGAAGCTAATACAAAAATGCTTACACAGAGTCCTGTTGGCTTTCTCTGGGGAGGCCACGAGTTGGTGTGAAGCTGGTAACTAGCCAACATGAAAACAGAGAATGTGTCCATCAATAAATTGGTCCCTCCTACTTCATCCTACTCAGCTAGCAGTTTTCAAATCACGCTCCCGTAGGACACGTCTATGCACGAGACCCACCTACGCTAAAATTCAGCTGCAGAAGGCTGGCAGTTGTAGGCCATTTCATGGAGGGAAGGGTTAATGGGAAGAATCACCCTTATTCGTAATTATTCCCCAGTGTGTTTCCCCCAACTTTAGTACCTGCTTCCACTTTTTATGGCAGAACCTAGTACAAAAAGGTATGTGATTTTAGCACAGAATTATATAAAATTCACACCTTTTAAAATTAATGTCACTATTTCATGGCATTCTGCAAGAACGACAATGATTGCAAGGTATTTCTCCACCATCTGAAAAAGTTGGGGGAACAACCAGGTTATGCTCTCCGTGAGAATTCAGTTGAGCAGGCATGTTTGAGCACTCACCAAGTACCAAGCCCTGTGCCCGGTGCCAAGAAACATTTAAAAATGAGTACAATAAAGCATATGTCTTGGGGTGCCTGGGTAGCTCAGTCGGTAAAGTATCCAACTTCAGCTCAGGTCATGATCTCACTGTTCATATATTCGAGCCCCACATCAGGCTCTGTGCTGACTGCTCAGAGCCTGCAACCTGCTTCACATTCTGTGTGTGTCTCTCTCTCTGCCCCTCCTTCACTTGCACTCTGTTGCTTTCTTTCTCAAAGATAAATAAACACTTAAAAAAAAAAAAAGCATATGCCTTTCCAGAAACTTACATTGTAGGGGAGGCAATCCACACATCTTGATATTTCTTTCTCTCTGTTTCTTTTTTTTTCTTTTTTCTTTTGTCTTTCTGCAATTTATCTTTGTTCTACTTTTCCCCTTAGGTTCTTAACATTTAGGCTAGGGAATTAAGACTCTTAATTGCATCCATTCAACAAATATTTATTGAGAGCCTATGAAGAGGGAAGCAGCCATCAGCATATTGTAGTATAGAGGTGGAATTTAAGGAAAGGTATTAAGCAGGCTGTGTTGTAGCCTATGAACAAGTAATAAATTGTATCATGTATCTTGAATGTATCATAGATAAGCTGCTATATAACAATTGCCACTTCAGATAGCTGTGAAATTAGGTGATTAACTAGTTGTTACTTAACCTTCTAATTTCTGTATAAGTCTAATTACATGAAACAGAAGTTGGTGTTTTGATTTTTTACTTTGCTATTCTGTTTGGAGTGTCATTGCAACTACTGTATTGTAAATGATGGAAAATAATTGCATATGTTAAAAAAAATATGAAACTTTATAAAGTAAAAAAAATAAAATTTTTAAATTTAAAAAAAAAAGTCACATTTTAAACATGTTCCGGCCTCGGAATCCCAGCCCTGCAGTGTTTGGCTGTACAACCCTGAGCAAGTCACTTCACCCTCCCGAGCCTCTCTCTTCCATTATCTTCAAAATGTGGGTTAAAAAAGTGGAATAATCGAAGCAGTCTAATTTCTGTAATAAACAACAAAATGACTGTGTATTTCTTGCACATTAAATAGCCTGATGTGGATGTTTGGCCGTGGCCTTCTACACATCGACTCAGAACAGTTGCCTTCCACTCTGTGGCTCTGCCAGCCCCCAGGGCCTTGAAGAACTTAGCCTCCAGTCAGTGGGTGAAAAAAGAGAATGTGGAGGTTCATGAGAGGTGTAAGTAGGAGTCTACTTGGAAATAGGGTGTTTCACTTCTGTCCTCATCTGCTGTCCAGAAAGGAGTCCCACAGACACTACAATGTACAAGAAAATTAGGAAATGTGACTCCATGAGCTCTAGAAGAAGGGGTAAGATTCAGTGAACTCTTAAATGTCGTCCTCAAACACTTACCTCACAGTGTTGCTGAGGACTTGAGAAGAATGGGGGCACCTGGGTAGCTCAGTTGGTTAAGTGTCCGACTTCAACTCAGGTCATGATCTCGTGGTTCGTGAGTTCGAGCCCTGCATTGGACTCTGTGCTGACAGCTCAGAGCCTGGAGCCTGCTTCGGATTCTGTGTCTCCCTCTCTCTCTGCCCCTCCTCTGCTCTCACTCTGTCTGTCTCTCGAAAATAAGTAAACATTAAAAAAAATTTTTTTTCATGACTCAAGAAGAATGAGTATGCCCAGCACAGAGTAAGTGCTCAATTAATGTTGGTATATGAAGTCATGTGTTATGTTGGGGCATGATAGCATGATTTATCAAACATCCAAACTACGTATCAGGCACTGGGCCTCCCAACAACCATACAAGGCCAGGAGGGGACCCTTTCTTTACCGATGAGAAAATCAGTACTCAGAGAGGGTAAGTGATCTGCCCAAGGCTAGATTGCTAGAAACAGCTAGAAAGAGCTGTGCGAGGATCCAAGCCCAAGTTTAGTGTGACTTAAAAGTGATCTTTTTATCAAATCATGATACGGATAGAACACACATAATACACAGGTATGGACCACAGGAAGTGAACTGTCTTGGGCCAAGTCTTCATAAAAGATGACATACAGGAGGAACCCATACATACAAAAAACAAAAACAAAAACAAAAACAAAAAAACCCTTGAAACATTCCTGGTGAAACAGCACAGGGCATTATTGCATAGCAAGCATGGAAATGTCCTAACAATCCTCCGCACCCATGTCTAACCCACTGTCTAGTGTGCACGCCACCAGCCCAATATTTCCTCTCTTATCCTGCCCTCTGGAATCTTAGCCAGCTTCTCTCTTGCCTCCTCTCTCTAGCTATGGCCCTCCTATATGAATCAGCTTAGGCTCTTAGTTTCTTTCGAATTCATCTCTGTTCCTGGTATTCCGACCGGCACAAGAAAGGGCTCCCTGAAATTCTCATGCCTCCATTCATTCCGTCAAGATATTTATCATGTTCTTGCTTATACATAATGCAGCTTTCTGGCCTCTGGAGTCCAGAGTCTGGTAGGAGACAGACATTAATTACATAATCACACAAATACAGACTCAGAGGAAAAAATATATCTCAGTGGAGAACAGAGGGAACGTAGCCAGCCTGGGAGATGGTATTGGGCTGTCCAGAGATCTAAAGGATGTGTAGGAATGATTAAGGTGATGTGAAAGGACCAGACAGTGGGATCAGCATGTTCAAAGGTCCTGTGGTGAGAGAAAGCACATTTGAGGAACGGAGGAAAGGCCAGGAAGGCTGGAGCCCAGAGAGACAGGGATGGTTGTGTGGTGAATCAGCAGAGATGGACAGGGGCCAGCCCACTGAAACCTTGTAGAACATCAGAAAGCATTTGGGTCTTTACCCCAAACTGCAAAGGGAACCCACCAGAGGGCTTTAAGTTAAGGGGCGTGTCTGTATGGAAGACATGCTGTCGGTGCCTCCCACCCATATGCCCTTGCCCTTCCTTCCATTTCAGGGTACACTGGGCAGGCTTCCGGTTCCAAATGCCAGCACTCGTATTTTTCACCCAAGGACTTTCTCTGACCACTTGAATCTGTGGCACAGGTCAGTGATGCCAGAGAATTAACACCCCTTCCCCCCAGCCTCCAGAACTGTGCTCAGCCTGATGAACTTCGTGGATAAACATCAGCTCCCTCACTCAGGTGGGACAACCGTGAGCTATGTGTTGCTCACTGGCTCCCAGAAATACGCAGCGGGATCAAGCCCAGGCATCCACAGTGTAAACTATGATAACCCTTGCAGGGCTGCCTTCCCTTCCCTGTCCCCCTTTCTCACTCACCTGCCGTGCTTCCGGAGATCACTCCAGATAAACTCTGTATATCTGGATCCCTGTCTTTCAGGAAATCCCAATTAAGATAACCTATCATAAGGACAATGGGTTTGAGGGCTGCAGGGGAGGATGGGGTAGACCAGTTGTCAAGGCAGGAGATGTTCCGGGTCTGGACAGAGTGACATTGGGCACACGGAACAAAGGAGGTAACCTCAGCAGGATCCTGATATCCAGCGGATAAGCAGGAAAACGTGGAGGAGGGCGATGTGAAGGCTGCCTCCTGGGCTTTGTCCTCCCTGGAAGGGAGGGCAAGGCAAAAGGTCAAGAATACATATGTTAATATTTTTGTGCGTGTCACCGAACAGCTTGTAACCAGCAGATTTTCTGGAACTCTCTGCTGTCTTCTCGCCCTGCCTTGACTCATCAGACTCTAGAACAACCTCACTGCCATCGTTTGGGGAAGCCTGCGTTTCCTCCTGCAGGGCAGGATCCAATAACAGTGTTCTCATCCAATAAAGGAGTCTGGCGCACAGGGACAAAATATTGAATTAAAAACAATACCAGAGCCGCTGAGCTCGCGCCACCCTTGAACTGCCTGTGCGTGGCTTTGCTCTGCAAATTGGTAGTGGGAGCCCCAGGGAAATACTGTCCTGGAGAGCGGGAGGAGGGAAGGTGGGGGGAGGGAGAGAAGCAATGTGAACTCTCAGCCTCGCTGGGCTGAGCCAGCCCCCAGGAGCAAGGATTCAAACTGCAGAAGCCCAGCCCTGAGCTGTAGGCCCTGGCCTTGGTCCTGTCTCCATGAAGCCACCTTTGGGGAGGGATCCTGAGACCCTCTGAGATCAGCCATTCGTGGGTTTGCAGCCTGCCTCCCCATCCTGGTTGACTCTGTGACCTTGGGTGAGTCCGTAGATACTCTGAACTTCAATTTTTTGTTGTTGATGTTGTTGTCCCAAGGCCCAGCACATGCCCACACTCATCCTAACAATGTCTCTATTCTATAGATGATGGAACCAAGTCTCAGAGGAGTTAGGTAACTAGCCCAGGGTCACACAGCCAGGCATAACCAGATTTCACATAGGCAGTGTAAGCCTTGCATGTGCCCAGCTAACTATTACATTCTACTTTCTTTCTGATAAGAAATCCCTTATTTTCAAAGTGTTGGGTGATCCCCAGGCTACTGGAATGGGGGGTGGCTCTCTCTCCTGGTCTTTCCTTAACATAACATCCAAGTCTCATACCTCGCTGTTTGCTCCCCCTCCCTCCTGCCACCCCACTGGTTCTTCACCCGTGCCCCTGAGCTCTTCACTTCTTTCCTCCTTCCCCCTTACCTGTGGTGAGCCGATTCCCACCTCACCGCCTTCCAACCACCTCACTGATACCTGATACTACACTTGATTTTAGCCAAAAGGCCAGGATACCTTAGTGCTTGCTCACTTCCATGCCCTAAGGGACTTCACCTGCTCTGTAGGAAGCTTATCAAGGTGTCCCTTCAACCCAAGTAGTTGTTTAAGGGAAGAATACTGATACCCACTGTTAAGGTGACCAACATGTCTCCACCATGTCTGAAAAGCCAGGAGCTCAGATGGGGTCCAGAATGGAGTGAGGCGGTTGGGAGGTTTAAGCATATGGAGGTTGTGGAGGCTGAGCCATGGAAGTGGACAAGGTCATCCAGGGAGAGTGCGTGGGGTAAGAAGGGCAGAAGCCATCCCAGGGCCTCGGGAGTTGGTTTGGACTCCTAGCTGAGGTTGGAAATGGAAAAGAGCAGGGACCCTGAAATAGGAAGGCCAAGCCAGGCCCTGGGGCAGCACTAAGGCTTGGGAGGGTGTCCATCAAGGTTCTTGTCACTAGGACAGAAGTTCCACTTGAACTAGTCAAGGAACAAGGACAATGTATTGGTTCCTGGTACTTGAGAAAGATTAACTGCTCCTGGCTGAAGCCGGGCCATGGTCCCCTTTCGAACTCAGAAAACCAGGTACCATGGACTCAGAGGGTAGGGACCTTCCTGCCATTAGTTGTTTCTGTTTTCCTCATCCTCTCACATTGCATTCTGGCTCCTTCCACATGGTGGGAGGCATGACTAGCTGTAGCCTCCGGATTTAAATCCCACAGCTCTACCTTAGAAGGGGATTGGCTCTGCCCTTAGGTTTGAGAATCCAATGGAAGTTTTCTGATTGGCTTAGCTCTGGTCAGGTGCCCACCTCTGGCCCAATTAACTATAACCAGAGGGGAGGGGCCAAAGAAAAAGATGCCTGCATGAAAGTAGGCCCAGTACAACAAAGGATGCCTTCGACACTTGGAAATACTGACTTCAGAATTAAGTCCAAGGCTGTGCCTCTCTGAAATGAAAACCGTCACCAACAGCAATGGTGGGAAACCAAACAGAGAGTCAGACAGAATACACGCAGAGAGCAAACCCTTGGTCCAAGTCAAAGAGGCTCAGAGAGTGGGCCTAGGGCTTAGCTTTATCGTCTGCCGGCTACAGTGGTGTCTGTTGGTAAGGCCCCGGTTGGGGTGAACGTGCCGCTCTAGCTGCCTGGTAAATACTCTCCTTCACTGACACCTGCTTCTCACTGCTCTCAAGGACCTTAAGATGCAAACTAATTTAGCTGCTTGAGATGTGAAGGGTCCAAGCAGCCTTGACCAAGGGGAAGGCCCCTTACATAGGTCCACCTGGGGCTGACCTCTGGCCACAGAACCTCAACCCCATCTATGCTAACTCCTGCTGGAACATGACATGATGTGGTGACCGCCATGACCTGACTCCAGCCTCTCCCTTCTCCTCCTCCAGCTTGGAATACAGTTCTAAGACCTCAAAGCCTATCACAGTATAGGCTACAATCACAGTATCAAAGGGAATTCAATTAGGGCAAGTGGGGATGAGCCAACTCTAGTGTTAGGGTGAGTGTGAGTCAGGCAAGTGTATGAGGAGAATATAAAAGCTTCTTGGAGGCCAAAAAATTAAATAATGATAGTAAGGACGGCTGCTATAAGGGTGATATAATGAGTACTTACTATGCACCCTGCCCTGCACTAAGCAGCCCTTTACATGCAGTACCTGACTTTATCATCAAGCCCTATGATGTATTATTCTCATTCCCAAGAATTGAACGTCAAGGGCATTAAGTAACATGCCTAATGTCACACAAGTAGGAAGTGGCCAAGCCAGTACTTGAAGCCAGCTCTGTCTAACTGCAAAGCCTATACCTTTAACCCTCAGCTTTATCTCTTCTCCAAGCCTGAGCTGTGGAAGCAACAATGTGTCTTGGTATCCTCTTTAGCTCTTGAATCAGTCCGAACCTTTAGGCTGCAAAAATTTGAAACCACCAACAGTGGTTTCTCAGCAGTGAGAAATGTGTATCAACTAAAGATTAAGTTCCAAGGTTTGATGGCTTCAGGAGCCTTTAATTCAGCAGCCCAGTGATGTCCCTTCCATCGTCCCACCGAGCCAGCATTAGTGTGTCAATTTCTCCACCAGGTCACAAGACGGCTGCCACAGCTCCAGGCATCAAGTACAGACATGACTACATCTTGCACAAGAAGAGGGTCTTTTCCTTTCTGAGAACAAGAAAACCTTTCCCAGACTTCCCAGGAATCCTTGAGAAAACATTCCCTGTATCTCATTGGCCAGAATTGTTCCCATTCCTGTTTCCAACCTAATCACTCACAAGGCAAATGGAAATTTCACAAAATGGCTTAATAATGCCGATGGCCATTGTAACAGGATGGTTCTGTTGCGGGCAGGGAAGAGTGGTTGTCACTCCTCTCTTCTCCCTTCCCAACCCCCAGCATCCTTTTCTCTACCAGTTATCATTTTATTCACCCTTTAAGAATCAACTCAAATATCTTCTCTTCCGGAAAGTCTTCCCTGACTTTTTCTCATCAGATTAATTACTCTCTTCACTGTGCTTCCAAAGACTTTAGCACATGCTCCGTACATGGTCTTTATTACATCGTTATGCAGAGAGGTCAGGGTTCAGAGTCATTCGACCCACGTCCAAATCCTGCCACTTCCTTCCCAGGCAATTTAAGATATTATATTTTCTCCTTCAAGCCTCAGCTTCCCATCTATAAAAGTACACATTCCTTTTTAGGCAGTTTTAAAGATTAAGCCAGGTAATGTATCTGAGATGATTACCAATAATCTCCTTGGAAGGAAGGGAGGGAGAAAGGAAGAAAAGACACTATCCGGCTGGACTAGACAAAACTCAACTCTCAGAGAGAAAAGCAAAAGTCGCTCCAAGGTGCCAACCACATAGCCCCCTTCTCCTGAAGTTCCCCTCCCCCGATTCTCCCAAGAAAGTCATTTTTCATCCCCAAAGTCATTTGGCTTCAAGAGAAAGGGGAGATGCTGTGGCACGGTCTGTATTGTGCCTGCCCCGGTGCCATCCATCACCCGGCCGACAGGAACTCACCTCCCACAAATAAAGTTATGACAAGCGTCCCCAACCCATTCTTTCAGCCATCGCCTCCCTGTTTCCATCATCTCTGACATTATAAGCCATCAGCCAAGTTGTTTGTCACGCCTCTGACAGGACCTTGGCATCACGGGCAGGACAGCTGTGCTAAAGTACAGCTGAACTCGAGGGTGAGTATCCTGCCCCCTCCCTGGCTGCTGATCTGGAGCTATTTCACATGTGCTTCTAGAAAGGGTTACTCCCCTGAGGGGCAGAGGTCCATACGGAGCAGAATGGGACGGGAACTGAACATTCACTCATTTATTCATGCAGCAAACATTAGTGACTAGCTCTGCTGTGCCTAAACCTGTGTTAGGCACTGCTATGTCCATAAAGAGGAGCCGTGCACCATCCTTGCCTGTAAGTGTGCTTGGTCCAGCAGGGGAGGGAAAAACAAGCCATGTCAACAGACAGTGCCAGCACAATTGTGGCAGAGGCAGGTTAGGGAACTGTGGAATTCCAGAGAAGAGTAGGAACATGGGGAAGTCTTCTTGGAGGAGGTGGCAAAACCTCTAGGTCAAAGAAGAAAAACATGCAAGGAGGCAGTGTGAGTGATTCCTGAAAGGCCCCCTTTCTTCTGTGCAGATTTATTATAAACACCAAAGGGCAGAGTGGAGTGCAGGGTTGGGGAAGGGAAGAGGATTATATTACAGGCCAGTAAAACAGCATGTGCAAAGGTCCTGTATTAGTTTCCTAGGGCTGTCATAACAAATTACAACAAGCTCTGTAACAACAGAAATTTTCTCACAGTTTTGGAGGTCAGAAGTCTAAAATCCAGGAATCAGTAGGGTTTGTAGTTTCTGGAGCTGCGAGAAAGAATCTGTTTCCTGTGTCTTTCCTAGCTTCTGGTGGTGGGAGGCAAGCCCTGGTATTCCTTGGCTTGTGGATGCACCACTCCAATCTCTGCCACTGCTCTCTGTCTTCACATGCCTGCCCCTCTGGGTCTCTGACTCACATCTCCTTCTCCTTTCTAAGGGCAGGATGATCTCATCTCAAGATCCTCAACTTAATTACATTTTCAAAGATGTTATTTTCAAATAAGCTCACATTTGTAGGTGCTTGGAGTTAGGACTTGGCTTTTTTAGGGAAGGGGACACTCTTGAACCCAGTAAAGATCCAGAGACAAGAGAGCATGGCATAATCAAGAGACAGAGAGTGGCTAAATGTGGCTGGAATATTGAGGCTGGTCTGAAGTCACCTCCCATCTCTGCCATGAATGAGCCAGATGACTTGGCCAAATCCTTTAACCTCTCAGTTAGCTCATTTGCAATGTTAATTGCCCTGCGGACCCCTTAGGACTTCGATGAGAGTGGAATGTCATCATCCCTGTTAAGGGACCAGCTCCTCCTTGGGCACCTGGGTGGCTCAGTCAGCTAAGCATCTGATTTCGGCTCAGGTCATGATCTCACAGCTTGTAAGTTCGAGACCTGCACCGGCTGAGCTCGAGCCCTGCTTCTGTTTCTTTCTCTCTCTCTGTCCCTATCTCTCTCTGCCCTTCGCTCACTTGCACCCTCTCTCTCTCTTAAAAAAATAAAGTAAATAAAGGGCCAGCCCCTTAGTGAGAGTATATCAGTCAGGGACCCTACGGTTGCACCAGACAGAAACCAACCTATCCTGGCCTAGGCACTAAAAAACAAAAACAAAAACATGTGTATTAGCTTACATAGGTAAAAAGCCCAAGAACGGAGCTGCTTCAGGCTCTGCTGGAATCAGAAGCCCAGATGATAACGTCCCGGGTCTTTCCATCTAGCCTCTTGGGCTTGTGCTTGCTACTTCATGTTTCTGGTTTCCCAGGAGCAGTCCTAATGCTGGGTATCTTCTGTGGACCCTGCAGAGCTCCCCTCTGCTCTGGGGCTTGGAGGCCCACCTGCACGGACCACATCAGCAAGCCCCCCACCCTCTGGCTTCCAGTAGGGTCTGGCCAATAGGAAGCAAGGGGATCTAGCAGAAGGAGGGAGAAGACGCAGGTGGACTATTTCTCCTCCAGGGTTCCTCCCTGTCATCTGGCTCTACCAAAGCCCCAACTCCCGTCAGGCAGCTCTCTCTTAGAGCCACAGCTCCTCTCTCTGGATTCTGGTAACCACATCCTGTTCTTGCCCTTCAGGCCTAAGGGTGATAAAGGTTTCCCACTACTACTATCCCAGAGGAACCTCCTTTGTCAAATTCCCTAAATACTGTTGACACCTTTGCAAACAGCCCTTTTATTATGGTCTCCTGAAATACAAGTCTGAGTGCATCTGTCTAATTTAAGGGCCCTGCCAGATAACCCCGCAGCTCAGGGGTCTGCTTCACCCTCCTTTCCGAGCCCCCATGTAGTAGACTGTTACATTGGTGGCCTATAATGGGCCATGCTTCCCAGTATTCATGCCCTTGTGGGTCCCCTCCTACATTTAATGCGGGGCTTGACCATGTGATGCGCCTTGGCCGTCATAATATGAGTGTATGTGATGCAAGGAAAGGCTATAGAAGCACTTGCACATCTGTGCTTGACTTCTTGAAGTGCTCCCTCTTGGCATCCTGCTGCGCTGCCACCGTGAGCAAGTCGAGGCCGCCGTGCTGGAGAGAGAGACCATGTGGAGAAGTCGTGAAGATGACAGCCACATGGGAATAAAGGTCTCCCAGAGGAGATCTGAGGCGACCCGGCTAACAATCATCCCAAAGATTCCAGACCCTGAGAGAATCCTTTGTACTGGGGGGGGGGGGGGGGGGGGGTTGCCTTGGGGGGAATATTCAGCCCTAACGTTGTTTAGGATCGCTAGTGTGCTAATGATAAAAATCAGATTGACTTTCAATCAATGTTATCATTTTTAAGCTCAGAAAAAAATGTCCCTTTTTATTACCAGCACTTGGGGCTAATCACTCCTACCTTCCTATCCCTTACCCTCCACCCCCAACCCCCACTCCCCCACTCCCCTGCTCCTTTGCTTCTTGGTCCTTCCAGTCTAGCCACAGCTGAATGCAGCCACATGAGTGACCCCAGCCAACACGCATGGGACAAAAGCACCACTGTCGACCAACAGAATCGTGAGAAATAATAAGTCACTGTTGCTGTAAGCCACTAAGTGTTGGGAGCGCTTGTTACACGGGGATGAAAAACTGAAACAGACCAACAGCAAAAACTCTACACTGTTGTGGGTTCAAGGACACCTAGAAAGGTCAAGACTTTTCTGGCAATTACGTCTAAGTCCTGGAATTCACTCTGATTGGGTCCCCGCCGGTCATGTGACAGCTGTGAGCCAGTTGCCCAGCTAAAGGAATGGAGTGCTCTGATTGGCGTGGGCTGGTCACGTGTCTTGTCCTGTAGCAGAAAGTGGAGACTCACCTGGACCCTGAGGACCACGAGGTAGGGGAGGAAGAGGGCGCTAAAGGTGGATGAGGGGAAGGGGGAATGGATTCTAAGGATGCTTGGTGGGGGTGCAGCGCGGGGAAGACGGTCCTCAGTGCTCCCCACCCTGCTAACCTTTTGCACCTACAAGAAATGTGTAAGAGTGAATCCCCAGCGCGAAGGACAGCGATCCTATGGCGAGGAGATCATAAAACTCTGGCCGTGGACAGACCTGCCTTCCATGTCTTCCTTCCTTTTTGTTTGTTTTTTGTTGTTGTTTTTTTAATATTTTTACATTTTATTTATTTGTGAGAGACAGAGAGTGACAGAGAGTGAACAGGGGAGGGACAGAGAGAGAGAGGGAGACACAGAATCTGAAGCAGTCTCCAGGCTCTGAGCTAGCTGTCAGCACAGAGCCCGACGCAGGGCTCAAACCCACGAACCGTGAGATTATGACCTGAGCTGAGGTCGGACACTTAACCGACTGAGCCACCCAGGCGCCCCTCTTCCTTCCTTTTTGGAACCTGCCTTGGGCAAGTTGCTGAACCTCTGTGAACTCATCTGTAAAAATAAGTTTGTTAACTCCCGCACAGATGGGTCATGGTCACGGCTGCTGTGGTAAACAGAAAGGGGCTGCCCAGACACCCCTTCGAGGAAGGACTTGCTGCCCGGTGCTGGGAGCAGGTTCGCTGACAGCCTGCCACCCTCGGCTCCTGCGGGTCTGCCTCAGCTGCAGAGAGCATGTGGCCTGAGGTCACACCCTTCCCAGGGCAGCCCACATCTGGAGACTAAGCGGAGGGATTGGAAGGGCTGGCCAGGGCGGATGCAGAAGGGTCCGGGCAGGCGGTGTCTCCCCAGTGCTCCAGCAGGGCTGGCTGAGGCTTCACGGAGCTTGGATCAGTGGATTTCGCTTGTCCGATCCTGTTTTGTCCCTTTCCTAGGGCCCTTGTCACAAAACTCCAAACAAATTCTAGAGTCTTAGAATAAGGGAATGTCTGGCTTAACGGATCCCAGTGTCTTCAACCTGGAAGGGGCCAGGAAGGTTCTTCATCTGAGCTTTCCTCTCTCCAAGGAAGGAAGGAAGGGAAAATAGAAGGGCCATGGAGGATGGGCACCCAGGCTGGAGAACATCAGGGTGAGCAGAGGGTGGACGATGCCATGGGGGGACCCTGCCACACCCCATGTTCACTTTCAGCTGCAGCCGTGGTGCCTGGTGCCCAGGCACACTGGCAGCATCCTTCCTTGGGTATGCAGCCTGAGGAAGTCTCTGAATTTTTCTGCCCCAAAGCTTTTTTGGAAAGCATGGCCCACCCACAGGCACAGTCCAGAGGTGTGAGGGAATTAATGGCCCCTGGGGCAAAGCTCGGGCCTTTGAGTGAATGATTCTGCACAGTAAAGCGGAGGGTCCCCCAGGATTGAGCCTCAGTCCTCCAAAGGCCTATCTCCCTCACTCCCGCTTCCTGTGATTACCTCCCAAATAAATTACTTGTACCCACATCCCTGTCTCAGGTTCTGCTTTAGGAGAGCCCAATCTAAGACAGGCTGGGTCACTCCCTAAAATCTCTGATATCCCCTTTCCCTCATTCTCTGAACTGAATCCCAAGTTTCACCTGCCCTGTTATTCCCAGGTGACTTCTAGAGAAATGCGCCCCCCTCCTCCCCGCCCCTTGTAGCCTCCTCCCCTTGTCAGGTCTTGACCATCTTCCAACCTGGCCCTGGCTCTGAGAAATTTTAATGAAGGGATCTGGCTGGGCACCTAGGGGTCCAGGTGCTTTGGAGGCAGCAAGGAAGGGAAGGGACTTCCCTTAATGAGCCTGTAATGATTAAATCATCCACTGTCCCCTGTGCACCTCCCAGCCTTTTGTTCTTTGGCTGAGCTGTTCCATCCAATCCGTCATGTTCCCTTTCTTCTCTCAGCCTCTCCAGCCTGCAAGCCACCTCAGCAGGAGGGCAGAGGTGGGCTGAAATGGTAGGAAAGCCCAGTGCGGGTACAGAACTTTACAGTCTGCAAAGAAATGGACAGACTCAGAACGGTACACAAAGCCTTTTCTATTTACAAAGTAATTCATTAGTATTATTATTCATATTGTTTAAATCCAAACATTTATTAATCTCAGGAGAAATTTGTTCTCTTTATGCCCTCTCTCTTACAAAGCAAGAGTAGATCCTGGCTAGAAAATTCTGTTTTCATTCATTCACTCATTCATTCACCTTTTGGGAGCCTCTCTGTGTCCAGGCCACGGGGATACAATAAGGAGCCCTTTCTACCTAGAACTTACAGCCGAATAGGGAAGTGGATTGCTCAGTGTCTAATCAGGAAATACTTGAATATTTACAAAACAAGAACTTTAAGAACTGGAAGGCGGTGGAAGGGCAAAGAAGCTAACTGGGGACAGTCAACAGCTCAGAGTCTGTAATGGCAGGAGGCTGCCACCACGCCTAGACTTGAGACACAGAGGGAGGGGTGGCATTGCCAGCCAGGAGCAGGGTCACCGGCTGGAATATGAAACCGCGATGGTGCTACAGGGGAGCCAGAGACGTGGAGGAGATAAGCCACAGCTGGGTTTGCCACCGAAGGCCGAGAGGGAGAAATGCCCCGGCTTCTCCCTTCCTCCCACCGTCCAGTCTCCCAGCAATACCGCCCAACAGGCCAGCCGGAAGCCAATCATCCCAGAAGCCTGGAAAACACAGCCTACAGACATCAGCCTCCTGCAACACAGAACAGAGCTTTTGGGCTCCACCACAGTCAGAAATAACAGTAACATTAATAACAGCCTTGCATGACTGAGCACTTATCACGTGTCGAGCAAAGGGGTCAACACGTGGCACTCTTCACAATGAAAAGCCTCTGAATCTCTTTACGGCAAAGTCCCCGAATCCTCACAGCAACCCCGCAAGGTGGATATTCTTATCTTCACTCTGCAAGCAAGGAAATAGAGACCCAAGAATCAGTCGTCAACAAGTCAACAAATATTTGTGAGGCGTCTCCTCTGTGCCATGCCTTGCTAGGTGCTCACGCCACAGGGATGGCCAGGACAGCCAGGGGACCTGCCCCCCGATGGAGCTGGCGGTCTACTGCGGGAAACAGACCTTGCGAAACTAATTAGAAACCATGTGTGAACACCCACATCCTGGTTCTAATAGGAGGTAACCTAGTCTAGGGGCTAGAGAAAGCTTCCTGGAGGAGGTAGCAGTTAAACTGAGGATAAAAGATGACTCAGATCTCAAGTCTCAGACTCTCACCTCTGTGGGGTCCTGTGACCAAGTGTTTGTCCATGTTGCATGTTGGGCTCAGGATGACCCCCAGTACCCACCCCACAGGAAGGCCCCCCCCTCTGGCCAGCTACTATGGACACGCTCTCGGTTAGGACGGTGTCCCGGCCCACAACTGGGCCTGGCAATACCTTCTAGGCCGCCACTGATGGGCGAGTCCTGCCCAGGCCAGAGCGCTTGGAATGCATTCAACCCCAGCCCGAGCTGGTGCCTTTAGGGACAGCCTGACAGGCACTGAGGCTTGTCCTCTAAGCCCTGCTGGCTGCCTAGAGCCTTGGCAGACAGTCAGGAGGAGGCGGCCGGGAGGGAAAGACAAAGAAAATTCGATTTCCATTTTGCTCCTGGTTCGTGGTTTCCAGTCCAGATGCCTCCAGATCTAATTCCGAATAAATAATTGTACTGAGTAACCCGGGTCCCTTGGTGATTAAGTAAACACGCCGAGGCGGTAGAAATTGAATTAGTGCGGTGTGCTCAGCCATTATTACCCGCCCCTTCTCATGAATATTAATAAAGGGTTATTAAGAAATGTAAATGCTGCCTCAGGGGGTGGGATGATGGGGAGGGGGTCAGGGTGAGAGGGCGAGGTGTTCAGAAGGCGGTGTGACTGAAGGCATTTAAAAAATTATGTCAGATTTTTCTCCTCCATGCCGTGGCAATGTTTCAGGATGCTTCATTTTTATGAAAACGAGGGTAAGGGAACAAATTTTAATTCGAGGATAAAATTAGCATTTTCCAAACAGCCTTGGTGGCAGCAAGGACATATTTTGCCAGAAAATGGACATTCGGGGCGGAGCGGTGCAGGGTTGGGGGAGCTGCGGCTGATGGACGATTAGTTCTCTCAGTTCATCTCCAGGCAAGGGAGTAAACAAATTAATCTCTGCACAGGGAGCAGCCTGGAAGATGACGGAGACCTGGAGGTGTCATCAAGGCCTAGGATCATCTTACTGCTGGTTCAGAAAGGCTAGGCGCTGCCTGAGGTCACACAGCGAGGCGGGCTACTGTGCCTGGGTTCTATGGGCCAGAGGAGGGTAGCAAATGGGGCTGAGATGCCGCCCCTCCTTCCCTACCCTCTGGTGTCTCATCTCTGTGGCTCCAGCTTCTTTCTCCGTCTGTGTTGCCGGCTTCATCTCCACTTTCACCATGTCCTGTTTCTGCGTTGCAACTCTCAGTGGCTCCCTATTGCCCTTAGACGGGAGATCAGGTTCCTTCTCCTGACATTCAAGTCCCTCTGGTATCTGACCCCAATCTGTTTTTCCAATTTAAGCTCCCGCTGCCCCTTGCAATTGCACTCAGATGCATCTACAAAGATAAGAAGTGGAGATAAATGAAGATGGGAAGACAGGAAAGAAGAGAAGAAGAGAGGAAAAGAAGGGAGATGAAACTAATGTTAAGCATCAAAATATTCCAGATTTGCTAAAACTTTTATATAGTCATAATGATGATGACAGTGATTCTAGTAATTGCTGCTGCCTATTGAGTGTTCACTCTATACCAGCCTCGGGTTCAATACCACTTCATCCTCCTGGTGTTCCTGTGAGGAGCTATTGTTATCTCTCCATTTTACAGGAGAGGAGACAAGCATCACACACATTGTCAATGACAGAACCAGGCCACCGGACGTCAAAGGTTGAGTTTTCACATACTGCACCTCCCATCTCACATGGGAGTCATTATTATCCCCATTTTACAGATGAAGACAAGGAGGCTCAATGAGACAAAGTGATTTCTCCTATAGGTACAGAAAGAAACAAGAGGGATCGAGATTCTCTAGGCCAGCGTTGCTCTTCCTTCATAAACGCTGCTCCTGGAGAATACAGGTAAATGTACTGCAGAGGCTGGGCCCTGCTTCCTGCAGACACCTGGGAGCAAGCTCACAGGCCCTCAGAGGCCCGGCAGAGCCATGCCCCTGACGATGTCCAGCAGGCGAAGCTGCACATTGGCGTGGCCAGTTCCCCCAGCTTAGGACCACGAACCCCAGGCCTGTGGAATGTAGCCCAGATGTGGGGCCCCGGGGACTCAGCGCCCTGTGCTCGCGACAGGAAGGAGTGAATATGATCAAATTCATGCATTTTAACAACGTCTTCAGTACGCCTCACTCTATGTGCTCCCAGGGATAAAGGCTGACAGGTGCAGCTGAGTTAATCAGAGTGGATAATAGAGGGAAAGACAGGAATCACTGGCCAAATTGCAGCAGAGAAAAATGGGACAAAGTCATGAAAAATGCAAGTCAAAAGTGTCCAGTTAAATGTGATGATGTTTAAAGGGCAAAAACCACATTCTCAACCCCTTGGAAGTTCTAATGCGGCACCTACCATGGGGGTGCACGGATCAGGGGTCCCTAAAATGATTTCTGGCTATACTCAAATGGACTTTTAAAAAATTTGAATAGGTATTTTAGTGTATATTAGAAAAAATATAACTACCCCATAAAACCTATGATTGTGTGTGTATTATTGCCTAGAATGAATCTAAATTTTGCTTAAAGAAGCTATCTAATTGCTAGTCAGTAAAAGAAAACACTTTTTAATAGTATAGATGGAAGAAGAATACGGACAAAAAATATGAAGTTGATACTCATGTGACTGAAGTTTGGGAAACAATATTCTAGCTCCTTAATTACTCAAAGTGGATTCCATGGATCAGAAACCTCAGAGTCAAGGAGCTGGTAAGAAGACCCTCCTTAGGCCCACTGGATCAGCATCTGCATTTTAATAGGAATCCCTGGTGATTCATATACATGTTTACATATGCTTTGTTTTTAAAGCACTGATCTATTTTATTTATCAGAGGGGACAATGAAGACCTTTTCTTTCAGACGTGGTTCCCCGGGAAGAGCTCTGGCCCGGAGTACATTCCAGCCACAGACTCTATGATTCCGAAGAGTTTACAACCTTGTAATTAAAGAATAGGAGACTGAGGTCCGCAGAGGGCAAATTCAAGATTGCAGTGTGTGATTGTGTCCACATTGGAACCAGACAAGATCTACCAACATCTTGGCTTGCGCAGGAGGGAATTTCTGACCACAAAATTGCTGTCAACACCACAATGTGCCTTCTTAAAGAGGTGATTGTTAAAGACACCACAAGGAAAGAAAACTGTAGACCAATATCTTTTATGAACACAGATATAAAATTCTCAACAAAATAGTTGCAAAGCAAATTGAACAAGACATACAAAGGAGATTGGACAGCTGTATAAAAAAAAAAAAGACATACAAAGGATTACATACTATAATCAAGTGGGGTTATACTAGAATACAAGTTGGTTTAATACATGAAAACAAATATAATACACCATATCAACAGAATAAAAGACAAAAACCACATGATCCTCTCAGTAGATGCAGAAAAGCATTGAATAAAATACAACACCCTTTTATGATAAAAACATTCGATGAACTTGGAATAGAAAAGAATTTCCTCAAAAAAAAAAAAAAAAAGAAAGAAAAAGAAAAGAATTTCCTCAGTCTGCTGAAGAACGTCTACAAAAAAGAACACCTGACATACTTAATGTGGCCAAGTATTCCTGCCCCCCCCTCCAATCAGGAAAAACACATGGACAGTCTGCTGTCACCACTTCTATTTAAGATTATGCTGGAGGTACTAGCCATGGAAATTAGGCAAGAAAAAGAAATAAAAGGCATTCAGACTGGAAAGGAAGACGTAAAACTCTATATTTGCAAATGATATGATCTTGTATATTGTAAATTCCAAGGAATCCATATTAAAAAATTAGAACTAATAAATAAATTTAGCAAAATCACAGGATCCAAGATCAAGTTTTAAAAATTCAGAGGCACCTGAGTGGCTCAGTTGATTAAGCATCTGACTTTGGCTCAGGTCATGATCTCACAGTTCATGGGTTCGAGCCCTGTGTCGGGCTCTGTGCTGATAGCTCAGAGCCTGGAGCCTGCTTCACATTCTGTGTCTCCCTCTCTCTCTCTGCCCCTTCCCCACTTATGCTCTGTTTCTCTCTGTCTCAATAATAGATAAACATTTAAAAAATTTAAAAATTCATTGCATTTCCATACACAAACAATGAACAATCCAAAAATGAAATTAAGAAAATTCCATTTACAATAGTAGCAAAAAGATATAATCCTTAGGAAAAACCTTAACAAAAGCGTGTAAAACTGGTAGTCTAAACACTATAAAATGTTGTTGAAAGAAATGTAAAGATCTAAATAAATTTTTTAGAATTCCATGTTTTCTTTTTTAATGTTTGTTTTAATTTAATTTAATAAAATATTTTAATGTTTATTTATTGAGAGAGAGAGACAGAGTGTGAATGGAGGAGGGACAGAGAAAAAGGGAGACACAGAACCCAAGGGGAGTCCAGGTTCTGAGCTGTCAGCCCAGAGCCTGACACGGGACTCAAACTCACAAACCTCAAGATCATGATCTGAGCCAAAGTCAGACACTTAACTGACTGAGCCACCCAAGCACCCCTATTCCATGTTCTTAAGAAGACTTAATGTTATTAAGATAGAAATTTTCCCAAACTTAAATACAGATTTAATGCAATTCCTATTAGAATCCTAGCTAGGAATTTTCCCCCAGAAAATGACAAGCTGTTTCTAAAATTTAAAAAAAGTGCTTCTCAAGATGCCTCAAATAGCCAAAACAATCTTGAAAAAGAACAAACTCAGAGGAGTCACAATTCTTGATTTCAAACCTTACTAGAAGGCTACATTAATCAAGACAGTATGGTACCAGATAGACCTACAGATCAACAGAACAGAATTGAGAATCTAGGAATAAACCCTGACATTTATGGGAAATTGGTGTTCAACAAAGGTGCCAATGGGAAAAGATAATCTTTCCAACACCTGGTGCTGGAACAATGGATGTATACACCCCAAATACTGAAGCCAGACCCCTGTCTCACACCATATGCAAAAATTAACTCAACGTGCATCATAGTCCTCCTATGTGTATGAACTAAAACTATAAAACTTTAGGAGAAATTATAGGAGCAAATCTTCATCACTCTGGGTTAGAACATAGTTTCTTAGATATAATACAATACCAAAAGCACAAATAACAAAAAAAAAAACCCATAAATTTAACTTTGTCAAAACTAAAAGAATTTTACTGCAAATAATACCACCAAGAAAGTAAAAAGACAATGCATAGAATGGGAGGGAATATTTGCAAACCATATACCTGATAAAGGACTTGAGTCCAGAATATATAAGAACTTTTACAGTTCAATAATAAAATAACTAACTCAATTTTTAAAATGGGAAATGTATCGAATAGGCATTTCTCCAAAGAAGATATATAAATGACTTAAAAGCACATGAAAAGATGATCTGTATCATTAGCCATTAGAGAAATGCAAATAAACCCCAGGAGATACTACTTTTTTACTTGCTAAGGTAGTTTTAATTAAGGGCGCCTGGGTGGTTCAGGTGGTTAAGTGTCTGACTCTTGGTTTTGGCTCAGGTCATGATCTCACAGTCATGAGTTCGAGCCCCACATCAGGCTCTGCACTGGCATTGTGGAGTCTGTTTGGGATTCTCTCTCTGCCCCTCCCTGCTCTCTCTCTCTCAAAATAAATAAATAAACTTAAAAAAAATTTAAAGGTAGGTAATAACAAGTGTCGGTAAGGATGTGGCAAAATTAGAATCCTCATACATTGCTGGTGGGAATGTAAAATGGTGCGGCTGCTTTGGAAAACAATCTGGTGGGTCCTCAGAATGTTAAACACAGAGTTACCATAGGACCCAATAATTCTAATCCCATGTGTGTACCTAAGAGAAATGAAAACATATGTTTATACAAAAACTTGCTTGCAAACATTTATAGAAACATTATTCATAATAGTCACAAAGTAGAAATAACCCATATGCCCATCAATTAAATGGATAAATAAAATCTGGTATATGTATGTAATGTGGTATTATTAGGCAATAAAAAGGAAGAAAATGTTGATATATGCTATAGTATTATGATAAGTGAAAGAAGCCAGTCACAAAGGACTGTGTGTTGTATGATTCCCTTTATATGAAGCATTCAGAACAGGCAAACCTATGGAGGCAGAAAGTAGGCTAGCAGTTGCTGAGGTCAAGGTCGGGGTAGGGCTTATGTGGCATTGGGAAGAGACGGGAGTGACTGCTAATAGGTATGGCTTTTCTTTGTGGGGTGCTGAAAATGTTCTAAAACTGCTCGTGGTGTTGGTTTCCACAAACACATGAATACATTCAAATCCACTGAGTGGTACGCTTTAATGAACTGCACGGTATAGTGGGCGGAGAGAGGCTGCTCAGAGGTGTCTCTTCCAAATTTCAGAACCCATGACTGTGTTGGGTTACAGGGCCGAGAAGAGTTAGGATGCAGGTAAAATTAAGACTGTTGATCAGCTGACTTTAAAATGAGGGAGGTCCACTGAGCACAAGGTAAGTACTAGAAACCTTAGAAATTGGAAGCGGGAATCTTCCAATTGTTGCTGTCAGAAGGAATGGCCCAGTATTGCATTTGAAGAGAGAAGAAGGCAGCCATGAGCCAAGGAACGCAGGCAGGCTCCAGAAGCTGGAAAAGGTAAAGAAATAGATTCTCCCCTGGAACTTTCAGAAAAAAACACAGCCCTGCTGATCTTGCCCTTAGCCCAGGAGATCCGTGTCAGACTTCTGATCTACGGAAGTGTAAATGGTGATATGTCTGTGTTATTTGAAGCCACTAAATTTGTGGTAATTTGTTGCAGCAGCAGTATGTCTTAGGCTGCATAAATAGAAGTATGGTGTCTAGAAGGAGGGAGGTGATAGTCTCCTTGCCACCTAAGTCTGGACCTTGGGTCTCAACACCACACTATACAGTGAGTATAGAAAAATCAGGATGAGTCCAAAGAAAGCTCGCTGTGATGGTGAAAAGGTATGAGATGATTTGGGGTGAGGAATCATCAAAGGACTTGGGGCAGGTCAGCTGGAAAAAGAAAAGCCTGAAAAATCCCCAAATCTAGAGGCTGTTGTGGGGCACTGAGGTGGGGTTATGTTCTGTGGGATCTGAGAAGGCCAGTGTGGGGACAGTGCCATGCGTTACCTGCAGACAGGGTGCAGCTGGGGATGAATTTCTTCTTCTTTCTTTTAAAAAACATTTTATTTCACCCATAATACACGCTTGCTTAGAAAAATTAGCAGATACAGGGGCACCTGGGTGGCTCAGTCAGTTAAGTGTCCGACATCGGCACAGGCTATGATCTCACAGTTCGTGGGTTCAAGCCCTGCATTGGGTTCTGTGCTGACAGCTCAGGTCCTGGAGCTTGTTTCTGATTCTGTGTCTCCCTCTCTCTCTGCCCCTCCCTAGTTCGCACTTGGTTTCTCTTTGTCTCAAAGATAAATATTTTAAAAAATTAGCAAATACAGATAAGTAAGAAGGAAAAAGACCAAATCATCATGTAACATGCTGTAGCCAAGTCATCAATGCTTCTAGACCCCCTGCTCTGGGAATGTGAAAACCACATCTGTCTGTTTCATTGTTGTAACCCCAGAGTCTAGCTCCAAGTAGATTATCATGGAATTCTTGTTGAATGAATACAGAATGCACACACATATTTTTAATTTACAAAAATGAGATCCTACTGTACATATTGCTTCAAATCCTTCTTTTCCCCCATTGCCAATATATTATGAGCTTCTTTCCAGTTCAATAAATATACATTTACATTAGGGTGTAATAGATACTGCCAAACTACAAATAGAATTCAAGGGATGCGTGAATTTGAATAGGAAAAAAATTCCCTTCTTGTTTTTGCTAACCTCTAACTGAAATTTCCCATTTTCTTCAACTTGACTGTCAGCAAGAAGCCATGGTGGGATGAGCAGTAGTGTGACTTCACCACCCAGAGTGATTACAGATATTTTCACATCAAATGATAATTACTGCAGATACCTCAAAAACCTGTTTACACTCATCACTACTTGGAAATTACAATGGTTATCATACCTGCCCCAAGATATTATTACTAAACATGTTAATAAAGGGGTATGTATATTGTTATATCAGAAATAAAAAATTTTTTTAATGTTTTTTATTTATTTTTGAGAGACAGAGATAGCACGAGCAGGGGAGGGTCAGAGAGAGGGGGAGACACAGAATCTGAAGCAGCCTCCAGGCTCCGAGTGAGCTGTCAGCACAGAGCCTGACACGGGTCTCAAAACCCATGAACCGTGAGATCATGACCTGAGCCAAAGCCGGACACTTAACTGACTGAGCCACCCGGCACCCCAATATTGTTATATCGGAAATTTTAAAATATTTTGGTAACTATTTTAATATGGTTCTCTTGGAAGGCTTAAACATTTTATTTTATGGGTTTAAATCCATTATTTAGAGAAAGTGTCCATGGGTCTTTCCTAAAAGGTTCATGGCGCAACCAAGGTTAAGAAGCTCAGATCTGGAGAGCCTGGGTGGCTCAGTCGGTTAAGCAGCCGACTTCGGCTCAGGTCATGATCTCACGGTTCATGGGTTCTAGCCCTGCACTGGACTCTGTACTGACAGCTCAGAGCCTGGAGCCTGCTTCAGATTCTATGTCTCCCTCTCTCTGTCTCTCCCCCATTCATGCTCTGTTTCTATCTCAATTAAAAAAAAAAAAAGCTCAGATCTACACTATCATCTTTTCTCCCAATTTTTATTCTGAAATACGTTTAAATGTACAGAAAAGTTGCAAAAATAATACATGTGTTCCTCAGCCAGCTTCCCCTAATGTCAACATGTTATGTAATCATAGAATGATTATTGAAGGCCAGGAATGAACACTGGTACATTGAACAACATGGGAGAGGGAATGTTTAGGGGTGCCAACCCCTTCTTGTACAGTCAAAAGTCCTTATATAATTTTGGCTTCCCTAAAACTTAAGTATAAATAGCCTTCTGTTGACTGGAAGCCTTACCAATAACATAAACAGTCAACTAATATATATTTTGTATGTTATATGTATTATATACAGTATTCTTGCAATAAAGAAAGCTAAAGCAAAGAAAATGTTATTAAGAAAATCATTTACAGGGACTAGCCGGTTGAGCATCAGACTTCAGCTCAGGTCATGATCTCACGGTTTATGAGTTTGAGCCCCTCATAAGGCTCTGTGCTGACAGCTCGGAGCCAGGAGCCTGCTTGGATTCTGTGTCTCCCTCTCTCTCTGCCCTTCCCCTGCTCATATTCTGTCAATCTCCCCCTCTCTATCTCTCAAAGAATAAATAAACTCTAAATATTAAAAAAAAGAAAATCATTTACAGTATTGTGCTGTATTTATTGAAAAAATCTGCCCATATATAAGTGGACCCACGTAGTTCACACCCATGTTGTTCAAGAGTCAACGGTAATCTTCAGATGGAATTCAAATTTTGCCTCTTTGTCTGCTGTGTAATGTCCTTTTCTTGTTCCAGGTTCCTACACTGAATCGATTTGTCATATCTCCTTGGTCTCCTTCAATCTGTGATAATTTCTCAGTCTTTCCTTGTCTTTCATGTCCTTGACACTTGAAAATTACTGGTCACTTAATTTGAGGATGGTCCATCAATTTGAGTTTGTCTGATACTTCTTCATGATTAGAATGAGGGAACCAATTTTTGGCAAGAAAACACAAGAGTGATGTGCCTTTCTCAGGGTCACGTGATACTGGTACATCTTATTCCTGTGCACAATGGCTTCAGAGTATCCATTACATATTTAGTTAGATGTAACATAATTTATTTAGTCCCCTTTCAATGGATTTTTGTTTTTAGTTTATTAATTCATTTTGAGAGAGAGGGGGGCGGGGAGGGGCAGATAGAGAATCCTAAGCAGGCTCCCCACTGTCAGTGCAGAGCCCAATGCAGGCCTCAAACTCATAAACTGAGAGAACATGACCTGAGTTGAAGTGGAAAATTTAACCAACTGAGCCACCCAGGCGCCCCTTGGACTTTTAACTTATTTCCAATCTGAAGCTGTTGCAAAGAGCACTACGATGAACACAGAAGTACTCCGCAGTGGGCAGAGCTGCCTGGAGAAGCAAGCAGCGGCCAGGAGTGGTACTGAGTGCTCTGTCCCTGGAGGCATGCAAGGGCAGAATGGCATCACATGTTGCTTCCATTTCCCTGCCAAAGAGGTTCTGGTGACCCAGAACAGAACACTAACAAAAATGCACAGGGGCAGCAAGAATAAGGAATGTTCCCTCACCTGGACCCCCACTCCGTCACCCCATGTGCAAGGCAGAGCCTCAGCCTAGGTGGGTGGCGGAGTATGGTCCCCAGAATACACCAAGTCTGGTTAGTATTCCGAGCTCCCTGCTCCGCTGAGGGCTAATTGCCCCTAAGAGCTGAGATCATTGGAGGGGAAAATGCAAGGCGGCCTAACCTTTGCTGGGCTCAGCGAGCCGGCCAGCCTCCCAGCAGAAAGGTCGGCACAGCGGCTCAACTCGCCCCCCCCTCTCCCTGCAGTGACTGCTAATGGAGCAGGGTGGCTTGGGGGTCCCTGTGCCCGGCAGAGGAGTAGCTCTGAGACTAATCGGAAATTATCCAATCTCAGGAAGGCTCGAGGCTGCTGGGTTCCTAGAATGTGCAAGGCACAGCCATTCTGGGAAACGAGTTGTCAGTATCCAGGAAAGCCAGCCACATGCCTACTCAGCCACCCGGCCATTCTGGGTCCAGATATACACCCATCAAGATGATTGCTTACGTCTCCCAGAGGTGTGTTCCTAGAAGCTTCATCCACAGTCACCAAAGCCTAGAAACAACACAAACGCTCATCTACAGAATGAATAACATCCTCCTACAAGGGCATAGTATATGGCAATAAAAAGAACAGGCTACTGCTGTGGGCATTGTGGATGGATCTGTCTATATTGTGTGGAGTGAGAGAAGTTAGACACAAGAGCACATTGTGAGGAGTCCATTTATGTAAAGTTCAAAAGCAGGCCAACCATGGTCGTAGAAATGAGAAGGTAACCGTTGGGATACCTTTGAGAGGTGAGAGGGGTCGATGGGGAAGGGGTCTGTTACAGGGGCTTTTAAGATGCTGGAAATGTCCTACATCTCATCACGGGGTGGGTCGTGTCAATGCATGTGTAACTAAAAACTCATTCATGTCCACTTTGGTTTTATGATGCTTAATTTATGCTTTCAAGCAATAGCAGCAAGGAGAAGATGGCTGAGCGGCAGAAGCAGGCTCAGCTGACCAGGGGAGGCAGGAAAGGGCACAGAAAGGTGGTGACAGGTCTCAGCTCTGTCGCGACTTGCTATGTGATGCAGGCCACCAGGTCCACTTCTCCAGGTTCTTCAGCTTGCAGGGGCGCTGCTGGCGCCTACAGTCCTTGCCACGTTAGCACGAGGAGTACCTGAGGCGATGCGTGAGAGTCCAGCCTCTAAACCGGAAGCCGAGGCTCAGGCACTGACTCAGCCAACATGCAGTAACTCCCGGTGTGTGCCAAGCACTGGACTGGGGCTCTGGGGCTCCCCCTGATCAGACCCCGTCTCTTCCCCAACAGGAAGTCTCACACTAGGCAGGGATCAAGGACCAGCCCCCAAACGAACTGTTTCAAAGCACAATCAACGTTAGAGGGAGGTCCCCAGGCACAGAGATGGTAAATAATCGAGGGGTGGGTGCTTGGAGGAGGGCCTCTCAGAGGAGGTGACATGAAAGCAGAGGCTGGAAGGACAGGATGGAGCCAGGCCTGCAGAAGGACATCCCAGACAGTGGAGTCCCCAAGGACTCAGCAGAGAAGAGCTGAACTGTGAGCTATGTGGCTGGAGGGGGCAAGCGGGGAGTGGCACTCGCCGTGGGGACCGACACTGCGTGGCAGGGTCAGGTTTAGGGGTTTAACTGAAAGCTCATTGGAAAGACAATGCAGAGCTTTAAAAAAAATTTTTTTTTAATGTTTACTTATTTTTGAGAGAGAGAGAGAGAGAGAGGCAGAGTCTGAGCAGGCAAGAGGTAGAGAGAGAGGGAGACACAGAATCCGAAGCAGGCTCCAGGCTCTGAGCAGTCAGCACAGAGCCCGTTGTGGGGCTCGAACCCACGAACTGTGAGATCATGCCCTTAGCTGAAGCTGGACTCTTAAACTGACTGAGCCACCCAGGTGCCTCAACAATGGAGAGCCTTTTTATTTAAATTTATTTTTGAGAGACAGAGATAGACAGTGTGAGCAGGGGAGGGTCAGAGAGAGAGAGACACAGAATCTGAAGACAGGCTCCAGGCTCTGAGCTATCGGCACAGCACCTGATGCGGGGCTCGAACCCACGAACTGTGAGATCATGACATGAGCTGAAGCCGGACGCTTAAGCGACTGAGCCACCCCAGGCGCCCCCCCCCCTTTTTTTAGAGAGCTTTTAATCAAGAAATGACAAGATCTGATTTGTGTTTTTAGGAGATGACTTCCATTACTAGCTAAAAGCCAAACACAAGAGAGTACATTCTGGATGATTCTTTCTATAGGAGATCCAAAAATCTCACAAAACTAACCTGTAGTAATGGAAGTCAAAATAGCAATTAACCTTGAGGGTTGCGATCTTGGAGCTGAAGGGCTGGGGATGTACCACACCTTGACCTGGGTAGGATTGTGCAAAAATGTAAAAAGTCATCAAGAGAAACACATTAAGATTGGTGTACTTTAACATGTCCTATGTTATTTGTGTACCCCACCTCAATAAACAAAGTGAAATTTTAAATTAGCTAACATTTTTTATTGATTAACACTTAAAAAAATTTTTTTAATGTTTATCTGTGAGAGAGAGACAGAGTGAGAGGGGGAGGGGCAGAGAGAGGGAGACACAGAATCTGAAGCAGGCTTCAAGCTCTGAGCTAGTTGTCAGCACAGAGCCTGACGTGGAGCTCGAACCCAGGAACCGTGAGATCATGAGCTGAGCTGAAGTCTGTCACTTAACCGACTGAGCCACCCAGACACCCCTTGGCTAACACTTTTAAAGGGTTTATTAAGGTATAATTTCCATACAATAAAATCTCTCCTTTTAAAGTGTGCAGTGGGATGACTTTTGACAGACACGTACAACGAACACCACAATCAAGATATAAAACCTTTTCATCACCCACAAAAAGTTGCCTTGTGCCCCTTCACAACTGATCCCCTCCTCCAATCCCAGGCTCCTGGCAACCCCCAGTTTGATTTCTGTCCCTACAGCTTGGCCTTTTCCAGACTGTCATTAAAAGGAATCGTTTGGTATTTAACCTTTTGAGATTAGGAAGATGCTGCTTCTTTCGTGTAGCAGAATGCTTTTGAGATTCATCTGTGCTGCTGTAGATATCAATAGTTTCTTTCTTTCTTTCTTTCTTTCTTTTCTTTCTTCCTTCCTTCCTTCCTTCCTTCCTTCCTTCCTTTCCTTCTTTCTTTCTTTCTTTCTTTCTTTCTTTCTTTCTTTCTTTCTTTCTTTCTTTCTTTCTTTCTTTCTTTCTTTCTTTCTTTCTTTCTTTCTTTCTTTCTTTCTTTCTTTCTCCAATGTAGGGATGTAGCCCAGTTTATGTATCCATGTACCAGTTGATGCACCTTTGGGTTGTTTCCGGTTCAGGGCAATTATGAGTAGAGCCATTATAAACATTTGTATACAGGTCTTTGGTGGACATAAGCTTTCATTTCTATTAAAATTTTTTTAATGTTTATTTTTGAAAGAGAGAGAGGAGAGCAGGAGAGGGATAGAGAGAGAGGGAGACACAGAATCTGAAGCAGGCTCCAGGCTCTGAGCTGTCAGCACAGAGCCCGACTTAGGGCTTGAACTCATGAACCGTGAGATCACGACCTGGGCCAAAGTCGGACACTTAACCAATTGAGCCACCCAGGCGCCCCACTTTCATTTCTCTTAAATACCTATGTTAGCACAGGATTGTTGCAATATAAAAGCGCGTGTTTGACGTTATGAGAAACTGTCATGACATTTTTCAGTGGCTGCCAGGTACTAAATACATTATCTCATTTTATTTTCAGAGCAGGTGAGGAAAATGAGGCTCAAAGAGGCTAAGCAATGTGCCCGAGGCCCCACAGTAAGTAGGTGACATGCTGGGCCCCCAGAGCCCCACCAATGAAGCCCCACTCTCAAGCTCCCCCAGACTGGCCTCTCCCATGAGCAAGACCAGTGAGTAAGAACTGCTTTGCCTAGAGCCAGGCAGAGACAAGTCCCAGACTAAAAATTAGGACCGTGACAAGAGAAGACAGCGGCAGATGCCGTCACCCTCCAAGTGAAAAAATAATAAGAGAGGAAGAAGAAAGAAGAGCCCGGTGACATGAAATCGGAGAAGATTGCCAGCTACAAGCCAAGTATTAATTCATTTGAAGCCAGTCATTTCCTTCGACTCCCAATGTCCCTTGGTCCCCTGGCAAGTTTTCAAATTAAAGTGTGGAGGACCCATCTCTCTCCCTTGCCCCCCCCCCCCCCCCCCCCCCCCCCCCCCCCCCCCCGGAGACTGTGGCTGTGAGGGCTGACAGGGCTGGGGGCTGTGGCCTCCTGGGGACCTGCAAACCAGAGCCCCACCCCCACCTCGGACAGACCTGCTCCCCCCACCCCACCCTGGCCTGCTGGGAGGTGGCTTCCCCCAGCCAGAGAGGGGCCTGACCCCCACAGGGCCACTGAGGGATGGAGGTTAATGAGATTTTGATGAACCTGCAGAGTTCCCATTTTGTGAGGGAAAAGGCTGGGAGCCTCGCTAATTAAAGGGAACTGACCTGTAAAATGAGTCTGGGGATGGATGGCAGGGCGGGGAGTCCAGCTGAGGGAGGAAGGGAAGAGAGCTGGGACCCCAGCAGCTTTGTTAACACATTCTAGTTGGGAAGGCAGAGCAGGCCCAGAGATGGGAAGGTATTTGCCTGAGGACACACAGCAAATCAAACTAGACATGGGACCTAAAAGCAGTAGGTAGAATGGAGTGAGGGAACATGAAAAACGGCGGGGGAGAGATGGTTAAGAGACAGACTGGACAAGAGTAAAGAGAATTCCATTGATCGCATGTTGGGTAAGGACGTCTAGCGTTACCGAAAGTTTATGCTAAGGAAGCCATGCTATCATCTCCCTGAATCCTCACAGCTCCAGGAGGTCGGTATCATTGCCCCCCACCCATAGCGGGAAACTGAGGTTCAGAGAAGTTAAATGACACTCGGCCAACCAGGTCTACCTGCCCCATGCTCCTTATCACTTTTCTGTGTGGTCAGGGTGACCTTGGGCCCAAGTTTATACCTGCTGCCCTGGTACAAAGATGAACAGTGCCCCTTTCACTGTCCAAAGTGACTCCACTTAGGCAAGGCATTAAATGGCTTCGAGGCAGCAGCTTGTAAGTTCCTTCTGCGTGACATGTCTAATCCAAGATCTGACACACAACAGTCCAACCTAGACACACACTGTTCTGTCACATCTCAGAAATGGGGCAGTAGAGCCCAGTGATGAGAAAGTTGAGCTCTGGCATTAACGTCAGCTGTGTGACTTTGGATTAGTCACCTGGCCTCCCTGGGCCTCGATTGGCTCACCTTTTAAGTAGGGTAACCATGGTAACCTACTTCCCCAGGCTGTGGGAATGACATCCAGAGAAGGGGACGAAGTGCTAGCACACATGCGTTATGATTACCTGGAAGACACAGGAACTAACCTATGCTCTTTCCACGGCATTGCGTGAACTTCCACGGAGTGTACTTGCTTTATTCTTGTTCTAGGGTACAGCTTGGCTCAAGACCTTTCTTCCATTTCTCACTTTGCAGTTCCCTGTCTCAGGGCCTTTGCACACACTGAGGCTTTTTCATTTGCTTGTTAGCTAAAAATCACATGCCAGGCACCATTCTGAGCATATTATATATATATTAGTTTACTTAACTCTCACAATAACCCTATGTTTACAAGTGAAAAAACTGAGGCACAGACAGGTTAATCAACTTGTCAGAGATCACACAGCTAGTTAGTAGCAGAGCCAGGATTTAAACTCAACCAGTCCAGCTTAAAGGTCTGCCCTACACAGTGCTTCCTTCTATTCTGAAGGTGCTACTCCGTTCCCACCACTGACCACCCTTTGCCGTTGCCTGGATAACTCCTGCCCACCCTTCGTGTCTCTGCTGAAATATGACTTTCTCCAGGAGACCTCCCCTGATTTCCCAGCTTCAGTCACCATCCCCACCCCTGTCTGAGGCATAACCACTCATTCCTCTCTTGATGTTCCTTCAAAGCTGAAACCAGTCTGTTAATCTCTATTTATCTGATCATTTGTCTTCTCCACTAGACAGGGTGTTCGAGGCGCTCAAGGGCCATTCTTAGTTCCCAAGCATCTGGAACAGTGCCAGACACATGGTAGGTCTTCAATAAACATTTGTTGAAGGAAGGAATAAAAGAAAGGAGGGAGAGGAGGAACCAGAAGCCCCTTAAGGACAGGAGCTGCCCTTCACAGTGTTTTACTGTCCCGGGAGCCCAGCCCAAGTCTCCTGTGCATAGTAGGGCTCTTAGCGTTTGTTGGCTGACTGTCAGCAGCCCAGCAGACCTGCCCCCTCGAGCCCTAGGGCTGTGGGAGGCCAGACGGGCAGGGCTGGGGTGGGGATGTGGCAGGTCAGGACAGGTGGGGACTCAGCCCTGTACAGCCACCAGCCTTTCTTCCTGCTGCACCTCCCTCCCCCCTTCTCTCTTCTTTTCCTTTCTGAGATGAAGCAGTAAAATGATTTTTCTACTTGAGCAGTTTTCAATTTAGATTAAGAAAAATGTGGTCTGCAGTCACTCAGCTAAAGGCCCCCGCAGCCCTGTCCCTTCAGGGACGGGGGGTTTCTCAGCCGTGGACAGAGCAGAGCTGGCTCTGGAGCTGGGGGTGGGGGCAGTTGGGATCTCCCATGTTCTCTGTCTCCCCTCCATGCCCATCCCCATGACTCAGCCTCCTCCTGCCCTCCTGAGCAAGGGACCAGGGTCTGGAATCAGACAGAATTTGATGGGTTTGACTCTAATCCATGCAAACTGTGTGACCTCAGGCAGCTTCCATACCTCTCTGACTCTTCACATTTCATCCATGAAAAGGGTCAATGATAAACCCTCTAATTTGGTCCCTGCCTCCCCTCGAAGCCTTCCAGACTGTGAAAGAGCAAATAACCAGGACAACATGAGGATGTCAAACTGGGGTGTGACAAGGGTAGAAGGCAGCAGGGAGGCTGAGAACAAGGGAGGCTTGGCTGGTCTGGGACTAGATGGAAGGTTCCTAGAGGCCCTCCAGGGACCGGAGGTCAACTTGGGTTAGGCACAAGGGCATCCGTGTGTGTCAGAAGGCAGAGGAGGAAGGAGGCAGAACTCTCGGGCCACTTAACTCTTTCCTAATCCTGAAATCTTTCTTTTAGGAAGAGATGTTGTGCTTTTTGTGAATGGTGCCTTTCAAAATGGAAGATGCTTTTGTTTATGTGGGTAAACAAAGGGGTGGTATTAATCCCAGTTAACAGCACCAGTTCTGAAGTCGGGCATACCACGGTACATTTCCTGCTCCTCCCCTCAGTAGCTGTGTGATCTTGGGCAAGTTACTCAACCTCTCTGAACCTCTCCAAAATAAATGCATAATTTTCATACTGCTCTGCTTTTGGTGTTTCATTTAATTTGTTTTGTAAATCAACTTTATTGAGGTATAACTTACAAATGATAGGGGCGCCTGGGTGGCTCAATCGGTCAAGTGTCTGACTTCGGCTCAGGTCATGATCTCATGGTCTAAGCCCCGTGTCAGGCTCTGTGCTGACAGCTCAGAGCCTGGAGCCTGCTTCAGGCTCTGTGTCTCCCTTTCTCTCAGCCCCTCCCCTGCTCCCTCTCATTCTTTCTCAGAAATAAGGAAACATTAAAAAAACCCCACAAATGACGAAAGATACCCATTTTACATGTACATTTTGATGAGTTTTGACAAGTGTAACCATCACCACGATCAAGAAAATGAACATTTTACTATCTTGAAGAGTTCTTTGTACCCCTTCCCAGTCCTTCTGTTGTTTTTAACGTAAAAATAATGGGTTCTCCAGCCCCTGTGACAACAAATCTTGGCGCCAAATAAGCAATAGAGGAACATGTACAGTATCTACACTGTCACCCTGCCTATCTGCTCCCCACCCCGACACTCACACACATACTGTCACGTAGGCCCCAGGACCCACGTGCTCCTTGCTAGAACCTCCCCAAATCGCAAGACACCAGGTGGTCCCCCCAACGCCGGCTGCCCATAGTGAGCTGCTAGACAACCAGGCTCCCCGCTGGCAGTGGCTCCCGGGACACCTCAGCGGGTGTGTGAGCCGCTCCAAGGAGAGCCTGTGGCTGCCGCACGTCATCCTCCGCCGTGTCCTCTGGGCCCCGCGCGGGCTTGGCACCCAGTAGGTACTCAAAGGTACCTACAGTGAATGGATGGGGAGGGAGGGCTGCCAGGCAGAGGCCCCCCCCCACTGCCCCGAGCAAGTGTGAGGGACATCACACACCTTAACCAAGGGTTTCTCAAACATCTGCCCTTCACGTCCTGCGTTTCCAAATGTCACATAGGTACTATTATTCAGTATGCTTTACGTCAGCTCAATTAGTCTTTATTTGCTCTGTGTTTGTCTTGCCTAAGCAATCATGGCATCATGGTTTGATCTGATACATGTATTTATATGATCTGATGTATTTATACACACATACGTATATATACTGATATATGAACTATACATCACATATAACAATATGCCGTATATATGGAACTATTAATTTTTCAACAGTTGCTTTTATTTTTAATCTTTATTTATTTTGAGAGAGAGAGAGAGTGAGAGAGCAAGAGAGGGGCAGAGAGAGGGAGAGAACCCCAAGCAGGCTCCCACTGTCGGCGCAGAGCCCGCTGCCGGGCCCAAGCTCGCAAACCGTTAGATCATAACCTGAGCCGAAATCCAGAGTCAGATGCTTAACCGACGGAGCCACCCAGGCGCCCCGGAACGATTAATTTTAGTATGATCTCAAATTTTATAAAAAATCATACACCCCTTTACCCAGATGCATCAGTTATTTACAGTTTGCCCATTTCCTTCATTCTCTGTCTTGCTCTACATATACTTATGTATGCAGAGCTATGTATTTTTTGATTACATCTTAAAATAAATCCTGTAGTGGTTTGTATTACGATTTAAAAACATTCATTGCCCTCCCGGCCAGGCGCCTCCCCACAAAGGACTCCGCCCCAAGTAGGCCATGTGACTTGCTTTGGCCAATAAACTATAGGCAGAACTATTGCGTTACCCAGGAATGGAAGCCGTAAGAGCCATCACGTGGGCAGGCACGTGGTTTGCAGGGCAGAATCAAAGCAAACCCAAGGCCCATCCGCAGTTGAGCAAACGAAACCTTATAGTTCAAGCCACTGAGACGGGGGAGGGGGGAGTCATTTGTTACCACAGCGTTACTTACACTTAAGCTGACGGAGGGGGTACTGGATAGGTTGCCCGGTTATGCGTCAGACTCTTGATTTCAGCTCAGGTCACCATCTCAGCGGTTGGTGGAATCGAGCCCCCTTGGGATTCTCAGTCCCTGTCTCTGCCCTCCTCCATGCTCTTGCACGCTCTCTCTCTCAAAATAAAGAAATAAACTTATGAACATTTAAAAAAGTTTTTAAAACAAAAACACACAAACTTAAAAACCTAAGCTGGCTGATACAATGGCACCACTACTAAAATGAACCGTGTTTATGCACCACCTACAGATACTCTGCACATTTGAAAAGCAAAGTATTAGTCATGGCGACTTCAACGGATGGCTGACTAGCCCATTTAGTAGAGGAGAAAACTGAGGCCTACAGTGGAAAGCCCGAGGCTTTCAGCTATGGAAGATGGCAGAGATTTGGCGGGGGGCAGTTGGGGGGGGAGGTGTCCCTAAGTGGAGGGAGGGCGCAGCCTAAGGGAGAAGTGAGGGAATCGCCGATTGGCACCTTGCAGCCCTGGCAGGGATGTCTCTCCCGGACTATCTTCTATTCTCTCAGAACCTCTTTTTTTCTCCTCCTCGTGCCTCAAGACCATGAGGAGGCCCTCCTAGCCCGGTTCCTGAAGCTCCTTCTCTCAGCTGAATGCTTGGTGATTCCTGCTGAAGGTGTTAACTGTTAATGAAAGTGCCGGCACTAACTAAGGTATTAGCCAATAAGGATTAACACCTCTCAGGGTGATGGCATATTAATAAGGGGCCTCAGAAAGACCCAGATGATTTCAAGAGAAGGGGAACAGAGCACCAAAGGTGACAGAAAATTTTGGTCCTGCAATTCTTTGTGTCTGTGTCCTCAGCTAAGATGTGCAGGTAACATCATGCCTAAATGTAAGGTTCTACAGTACGCACAGCACTCTCCAGTTTACAAAACACTTAACAGTTTACAGAGAACGTCTTTGTCCATCAGCTCCCTTGCCCTTCACATCAGCCCAGTGCAGGAGGCTCTGCTATCCCCGATGGACCAATGAGGGAGCTGAGGTTCAGAGAGGGGGTCTGAGTTACCCAAGGTCACCTGCTGGTGGGTGGGGGAACGGGGCTTGCTTCCAGGGTCGTCTGATTCCCAGCCCAGAGTGCCTCTGATGGACCCCAAACTCCTCACGCAAGTGGAGGAGTAACCCCCAGGGGCCAGAACATCTCAGTTTACTTCTACCCCCTTATTGGGCTGAAAGTGGATTCATCCCAAGGAGTCAAGGCCAAGGCCAGGCTAGTTTTTGGAGTATCCATGCCTATGGGGGCTCCTTTCCTGGTAATTTCTATATACTTTTTCACACTCCTCCCACATTCTGCTCTATTCAGTTTCAGATTCAGCATCACCTCCTCCTGGAAGCCTTCCCAGATGGTCCCAGATAGGCAGCCTCTCTTTGGGCTCCCAATATATAGGACCCATTGATCCTACACATTATTGAAATGATCTCTTACAGGCTGGGGAGATCTCTGTGCTCCCAGTGCTCAGCATGCAGCACAGAATGGAGGAGGCTGCCATCAGTGCTTGTTGAATGAATGACTAATCGACTCCCACAATTTGTACAGTTACTGGAGTGAACTCCATTGCCTGCCCTCCCAGGACAAGATTTATAAAAAATGAGGTCATTTTCGAGCGAAACAAGAGATGCACTATTCTCATTCCCTAAAAGCCCTAATTACTATCTTACTATCTAGAAGTAGCTGATATTGTATCTTTGAGCGCCTCTGTGTTTGAATATGTACACAGATTCTATCCCCCAAGCTAGCATTTCCAAAACCTCTTTTATGGGGGTCACAGTGTCACAGCATGTGCGTAGGATGCTATGCAGAAAAGGACCTAAAGGTCAGAGGGACAGAGAAAGGAAGTGAGGTTAGGAGAGCCCAGGAGCTGGGGCTCTTTGCAGAGCAGGAACCACGGAGGAGATGCAGCTCCTGAAGATGCTTAGAAAAGCTGAGGGCAGAGAAAACAGCTACTCCCCACCCCTGCCCCCCGTCTCCATGTGCCGGGATCTGGGGGGACAAACTGAAGAAGGTAAGTGGATCCTTAATGTTTGCAAAGTAAAAAACATCATTTCACAGAGTATGTTCCTCAAGATGTCCTGGAAGATACTTTTTGAAAAAAAGACCGAGTCAAATCAAGTTCAGAAATGCCGCTAAGCTCCCAGAGTACAGTGCAGTTCTGGAAGCCTTCTTCCTTACCTCGTAGTGAGCCTCTCTGGCCCAGAGGTATGCAGGCAGGCACTGCAACAACACTTCACCCAGTTCTGGAACGGAACCTCTTCGCACCAGTCATTCAGTTGGACTAAATGGTGTTTAACCCCCACCCCCAAAGTTCTCCACCCCGCAGCCCTGTTGATGGTTCTGCCCTCTCCCCTAGACCCTTGAAATATGAAGCAGCCTGTGATGTCATCAAGACAAGGTCCTTCAAGACCCACCTTAAGAAGCCACCTCTTGACCCTTGAAGACCCACCTTCCTTTTGAAGTCAGCTCTGAAGCCCCAAAAGAAAGGAGAGTTCTCTTCCCGTCACTCTGTATGGTTTCTATCCCTGCTGAATATGGCCAGTTGTGTGCTGGCCAGCTTGTGTTTGTCTCTTATCTAGCCTGCTGGACTGGAAGCTCAGAGAATGTGGAAACTGAGGCCCTTTAGAACCCAACCCAGTGCCTTGTATATAACAGATGTCCAAATAGTGTTGGGTGAATGGATAGATAGATGAATGGATAGATGGATGGATGGATGGATGGATGGATGGATGGATGACAGGAAGGAGGGAGATGGAGAGATGTCTAGATGAATGGATGGAGAGATGGCAGGATGGATGGATAAGCAGATATATAGAGACTGTGAAGTGCTGTGCAGTCGATGCCCAAGAATTCCTATGTGGGCACAACAGGGAAGGGGGACTTGATGTTATATTTGCAGAACACATTAATAAGACCAGGACACTCTCAGTTGTCCCTGGGAAAGAACGGAAGAGAAGATGGAAATTATGGAGAGTTCCAGCCCCGCTAAGCCATCCCTCAGCACGCCCCCTGCAAGTGTGACTGTAATAGTCTAAAATAACGAGCTTCTGAGGAATCCATGTCCCTAAGCAGATTCAAAGGTTTTAAGGTTCAGTGTCTCTATGACTTAGAATTTAAGATTCTGTGTCTTGAAGAACTCTTTATCTCTACCCAAACAAGCGATGTAGTTTGTGCTGGCCAGTGTTCTAAGCACTTTACACAGAGTGGCTCCCTTAGTCGCTACAACCACCCGGGGTGTAGATGCTGTTAGCCTCATAATGAAGCACAGAGATGAGAAGTAATTTGCCTTAGATCACACAGCGAATACATGGCAGGGCTGGGATTTGAACCCAAGAGGGCTAGTCCAGAGTCCATGCGTTTAACCACTGCACACTCCTGCCTGAAGGAAATGAGGATTCAGTACAACTCAGCTTCGAATATTCGATGCTCAAGGCTTCAAGAGTCTGCAGTCTGTGGCTCTGAGCGTCTTCACACCCAGGAGGCCGGGCCTTCCCTCTGGGGAAAGCTGGAAGGAGCCTTCAGAGGCTGAGGGAGGAGGTGGGGGGTGGGGGCTGGCTCCTTCGAGCACCAGCCCTGCTGACGTCGGGTGCCTGGCCGTCACTCTTCCCGTTAACCTTGGGGGAAAAACACATTTGTGGCAGATAACAGGCACGAGGGTGTGCCGGCCCTCCACCCGCTCTTGGGCCTGATGGATGGGCTACATGGGCCCCCCCTGACCTGTGTGTGTACCGTTATCTGCTCAGCCAAGGGAGGCTGTTCATCATGTCGACAGCTTGGCAAGGCACACCTGCCGGGCCCGCGTCAGCCAGAGCTGCCAGCATCCCAGAGGAGAGAGGGGAGGCGCTGGGAGGGGTAGGGCAGGAGAGACACAGAGAGGACCGCGTCCCATGACAGAGGCATCCCAGGCCCGGGGCTGGCCCAGAGGGTGGCACTGAATTCTGGGCACGAGGTCTGGCTTCTGTTTCTGGTAGTACCATGGATGTGCTGTATGACTGTGGGCTGGTCACTTAACTTCTCTGGACTGTAAAATGAGATCTAACTTTACCAGAAACCTGAAGGTCCTCTTTCTTCTCCTTTTCCTCACATTCCACATCTAGTCACTGGGTTCTGTTGGTTCCACTCCCCAGTCCCCTCTGCTTCTCACCGTCACCTGCTATGGCCATCCTGGTTCGGGCTACCATCACCTCTCACCAGGGCTCCTTGCTTCCTTTCCTGCCCCGGCTCTCCATTCTCTACCCAGCAGGCAGAGGGAGCCTCATCACGAAATCAGGGCACATGACTCCCCTGCTGAAAACAACCAGTGGCTCCCTATCACACTTGGAAACCCCCTGCACCTGCCCCCACAAAATTTGGCCTCGCTTTCCCTGTCCAACATCATGTCACTCCGTCTTGCCCAATCACTCACCAAGCTCCAGTCACACTGCCAAGTCCTTCCCTGCCTCCTGGCCTTTGCACACGCTGTTCCCTCTAATGGAAAAACTCTTTCCCTAGGTCTTTGCAAGAGGGACTGGCCAGCTCCTTCTCATCCCCAGATATCAGCTCACCAGCTGCCTTCTCTAAGAGGTCTTCCCAGCCTGAAATAATACCCCAGCCCCTAAGCTCACTCTATCACAGCACCCATATATGACCTTCCCAGCACTCACCCAGCCCCAAATTGTGTTTAAGCATTTGTGTATCTACTTATTGTCTGTCTTCCCCCACTAGAACATAAGCTCCTAAAGGATATGGATTTTTGTCTTTTTCACCACTGTCCCTGAATGCTTCCTCAGTTCTAGGCCAAATATACGCTCTTCTACCTCAGGGCCTTTGCACCAACTGTCCCTCTGTTTTCTCTACTTAACTGCTCCTATGCTTTAGATCAATGGCAGATTGTATTTTCCAAAGATGATCGCAATGATATCTTTCATCCAACACGTTTTTCATGAAGTTTGACCCTGACACTTCTTCCCTTGGTTCACAATGCACTCATGACCAATAAGATGCAGTAGAAGTGACACTGGGACATTTCTGAGTTGAGGTCAAGGACACTGGCTCTGGAGCCAGATGACGTCACGTTACACGGTAGCCCAAGCTAGCCTCTGCAGAGAGGCCCATGGAGAAGCCCTGAGACTCTGCAGAGAGACCGAGGTCCCTGGTAGCCCACGGCTGCCCCAGCCCCAGCCATCATCTGAATGCAACCTCATGAGGGATGCAGCAGAGCCCTTGCTGAGCTCCTGGTCTACAGAAACCACAAGCAACAACAAAATCGTTGCTGTGGTTTGAGCCACTAGGTTCACTTGTCATGTTGCAATGTCAGTTCGTGATGAGGAGGTGGTCACCTCCTCAGGGAAGCCCTCCCGAACTAGGAGCACCAAGGTGGATCCTTGTAGTTCCATCTTATGTTTCTTTATAACACATATCACAGTTGCTGATTACACAGTTATTTATGTGGTGGTTAAGTTTGGTCTCTTTTCCACTAAAACATGAGCTTCGTGAAGGGGGAAGGGATCGTCTTGTGGCTCACCAGCACGGGATTGTGCGTCGTGCATGACACGTAACGGGTGCTCGGTAAATACCTCCCGATTGATGAGCTTACTGAAATATCACACCAACCCTGCAAGGTGGGCTTTATTACCTCCATTGAGCAGGCAAAGAAACTAAGGCTCAGAGATGTTCAGTCCTTGTCCAAAGACACACAGCAGAGCAGGAGCCTAGCAAGATTCTCTCTGACCCAAAGCCAGATCCTGGAAATGAGAACTAAAAGCGATCACAAATGTCTTCTTATTTTACACTTGGAGGAAGAGAGGCCCAGAGAGGAGAAGGAAGTCCCTCAAGGTCACATGGCTCACTGGGGTTCAAGCTGGGACAAGACCCAGAGCTCACATTCCTGACCTCGTGTCCTTCGGGCTACCTTCTCAGAGCTGCCCTGGACACCCGCTGCACGCGAAGGTCAAGACAAGACTCTAGGGGGGTCAGAGACAGGAAAATACACCGTCGCTCTAGGGAAAGGAGGACCCCCATTTCAATGCACAAAACAAAGGGGGACAGAAGAACAAATGCTTATGGAAATCTGTACATCAGACAAGCCTCAAAGATATTTTCCCCCAAACCATATATTAATATCACCACCTTCCACAAGAGAAACTGAGGCTCAGAGAGTTGAGAGGACTTACCCAGGGTCACGAGGTTTATAAGTCAGTTTTTGAAACCAGAGCTGTCACCGGGCTTCTTCCAGGAACCCGGCTGCGTCACCAAGAGCTAAGGGAGCCTTGAGGTCACCTATGAATGGGGAATCAAAGAAGTCTGCATGGAGGAGGGATCACCGAAGCAGACCTCTCTGAAGACTGGGCTGGGGAGAGGGTTCCAGGGGGAGACGGGGAGGATGCGCGCGGTCTGGGGATGGGAGCGAACGAGCAGGCCTCGCGCTCCGGAGGGAGGCGGGTGGCGGAGGCTCACAGGGGTGGACCCTGGTGGGCCGCGGCCGCTGGGCAGGACTGGACCTGTCCCTCACGCCTCGGCAGCCCCCAGTCCCCTTCACCGGCCCCCGCCCCACCGCACGCAGCCGGAGCAAGGACTGGAAAATAGATGAGTCTGTTTATGAAGCCCATAATGTTGCCAGCAAAACCGGGCAGTCAGCAGACAGCTCGGTGCCTCTAATGGGATATTATTTATGTCGTTTTCCTCCTGGCGCTGGAGCCATTACCGTCCTGGATGGCGTCCCGTCACCCTCCAGTCCTCCAGCCATGTTCCAATGTCACGCTGAAGGATGTGCGCTGCAGGCCGGGCAGCGGCCCTGGGGGTGGGGGGACAGGGCAGCCCCCTGCTCTGCCAGAGCCCACTGGGCCCACGCCTGCCAGTGGGATCTCGCCGGTTCTGAGCTGCCGTCGGTGCTGCCCATCCTCCCCTGGCTCCCCGTTGCCCGGCAGAAAAAGCGCCCCCTCCAGCCGGTCACCAAGGCCTCTCTGACTTTGGTCCACACCCACCCAGCCAATCCCAGCTCTGCCACTTGGGAGGGAGTTCCGGAACCAGACAGACACGGTGCGCCAGACCCAATGTGTGCACCTTCCCAGGCGGACTCAGTCCTACCAGTCTGCTCCCGCTCAGTGCTGAGCCTGGCCTCTGCCTTTGCCTCCTCCTCCAGCCCAGCTGCCTCAGTCTCCCCTCCCCACCCCCGGGGTGAAGGCCAGCCTTCAGCATGGCCTCCACCAAGCCTAGAGAGCTGGGGCAGCGGACCCTGGGGCCATCCTAATCTGCGGGAGGCTCTGGCTCCTTCTGCCACTTCTGAGTGCAGATAAAGCACCGCGTGTGGGGCTTGGGGTCTGGCTGCCCCAGGAGCTTCCAGGAGGTGCCGCCTAACCGCACCCATGGAGCAAATTGGGACTCCTGAAGTCAGGAGAGAGGGGGAGCCT
>NC_043711.1:85409000-85410898 GCF_006229205.1 Suricata suricatta | reverse complement strand
GAGCTGGGGCAGCGGACCCTGGGGCCATCCTAATCTGCGGGAGGCTCTGGCTCCTTCTGCCACTTCTGAGTGCAGATAAAGCACCGCGTGTGGGGCTTGGGGTCTGGCTGCCCCAGGAGCTTCCAGGAGGTGCCGCCTAACCGCACCCATGGAGCAAATTGGGACTCCTGAAGTCAGGAGAGAGGGGGAGCCTCGACCTCACGGACTGTCCCAGGGAATGGAGGCTCCGTGTGGCTTGTGCACGTGCTGCCCCCACGGCCCAGCACCCCGCTGCATGGCTCAAATCTGCCAGCTCAGACACATGTCATCTTGTATCACCCTCCTCCCTACCACACTTCCCTTCCCCCTCATTCTTGTTGTCCTACAATTGCAGCCCCTGAAGTATGTAAGCTTTGCATACACTCTGTCTCTCTCTCTCTCTCTCTCAAAAAGAAGTGGGGGAGGGGCAGGGAGAGAGGGAGACACAGAATCCGAAGCAGGCTCCAGGCTCAGAGCAGTCAGCACAGAGCCCGACACAGGGCTCGAACCCACGAACCGTGAGGTCATGACCTGAGCTGAAGTCGGATGCTCAACCAACTGTGCCACCCAGGCGCCCCTTAAATTGACATTTTAATTGATTACTTTTTTCAATCTTGCTTTCTAACAAATGCATTAAAGGTTAAACATTTTCCTCTCTATAATATCTTGTCAGCACGCCACCAATTTCAATAGGACATACTCTTACTACCTTTCAGTCAAAAAATGGCTCATATTTTACCTCCATTTTACAGATAAAGAAACTGAGAATCAAAAGGGTGAAGGGACCTGCCCAAGGCCACAAAATGAGAAGGAGGCAGAGCTGGGATCTGAGCCCAGGACTCCAGGGCCCATCCTCTCTCATTCTCTCTGTCTGTTTTTAATTAAACCTTTTATTTTGAGTTAGTTGTACATTCAAATGCAGTTGTAAGAAATAATACAGAGAGAAACATGCCGTCTTTATCCAGTTTTCCCGAGTGATAACATCTTGCGCAATTTTAGCACAGCCCCACTAGATTGTGGGCATACAATCCACTGGTCGCATTCAGACTTCGCAGTTTTGCTTGTATTTGTGTATGTGTGTGTGAGAGAGAGAGAGAGAGAAAGAGAGAGAGAGAGAGAGAGACAGAGAGAGAGAGAGAGAGAGAGAGAGGTTCTAACAATACTATCATCTGTATCAATGTTCTGTGCATTGTAAGATGTCACCTCTAGTATCTCAGGATCCTGAGGACCATTTCTGCCAAGTGACTTCTGTGCGCTTTCCTTTCTCCTGGACCTGAGCCTCGGCTGAGTTGCACTTCAGGGGCCCAGGCCCTGTACAGCCGAGTGCCTCGGAGCCCAGACCTGACTGCTGCTGGCCGACAGTAAGCCTCCTTGAAACCCCGTCCCTGATTATTTCTACCTCTAGTCGATCCCTGTAGACCAGCCCTAAGCTCACAACCCCTTTTGCAGCCTCTGGGCCCATGTAAGTATAAAGCTGGGAGCCTGCTCAGTGGGGCTGGGGGACACCTGGCAGCCCTACGCTCCTCAGCAGCTCCCATCAGAGCAGAGAATCAGGACCCCCCTCCAGCGCAGCGGGGTTCTGGGTCGTGTGTGTGTGTGTGTGTGTGTGTGTGTGTGTGTGTGTGTGTGTGTAGCATGTGCACAAGCCACGCGGAGCCTCCATTCTTTGGGACAGTCCATGAGTTCAAGGCTCCCCCTCTCTCCTGACTTCAGGAGTCCCAATTTGCTCCATGGGTGCGGTTAGGCGGCACCTCCTGGAAGCTCCTGGGGCAGCCAGACCCCAAGCCCCACACGCGGTGCTTTATCTGCACTCAGAAGTGGCAGAAGGAGCCAGAGCCTCCCGCAGATTAGGATGGCCCCAGGGTCCGCTGCCCCAGCTC
>NC_043711.1:85287916-85408900 GCF_006229205.1 Suricata suricatta | reverse complement strand
AGGCTCCCCCTCTCTCCTGACTTCAGGAGTCCCAATTTGCTCCATGGGTGCGGTTAGGCGGCACCTCCTGGAAGCTCCTGGGGCAGCCAGACCCCAAGCCCCACACGCGGTGCTTTATCTGCACTCAGAAGTGGCAGAAGGAGCCAGAGCCTCCCGCAGATTAGGATGGCCCCAGGGTCCGCTGCCCCAGCTCACAGCTCTCTAGGCTTGGTGGAGGCCATGCTGAAGGCTGGCCTTCACCCCGGGGGTGGGGAGGGGAGACTGAGGCAGCTGGGCTGGAGGAGGAGGCAAAGGCAGAGGCCAGGCTCAGCACTGAGCGGGAGCAGACTGGTAGGACTGAGTCCGCCTGGGAAGGTGCACACATTGGGTCTGGCGCACCGTGTCTGTCTGGTTCCGGAACTCCCTCCCAAGTGGCAGAGCTGGGATTGGCTGGGTGGGTGTGGACCAAAGTCAGAGAGGCCTTGCTGACTGGCTGGAGAAGGGAGGACAAGGACTCCAGGTTTTCTTTTGCCTTTCCTTCCCTCTCCTTTGTGGAGCAGGGGTGGGGCTGGGGGAACACCACAGGCATCTGTGCCCACCAGCAGGGAGCCTGGGTCTGAGTGCTGCCGCCCCCCACCTCCCCCCCAGCCTTCAGAAAAGCTTCAGTTTCTCGCACTGGGAACATCAGCCCCGTTCGGCAGCCCTCTCTGCCACCTGCCCCCACGCCCAAGCTCATACAGAGGTTAAAAATCCTGGAGTCAGCCACGCCACACCCCCACTCAAGCCCCTTCAGTGGCTCCCACACTTCTGGGATGGGGTCCACACTCCTTCACTCAGAATGGGGGGAGATTGCTTGATCTCACCCTGACCCCGCCTGCCCTGCCCCCAACTCCTCTCTCCTCACCTCCTCGCCCCCTCCCCCAACACTTACATACCCCGGGAGCCCACCCCTCTCTGTGGCTCTGCTCCTGCTGAGGAACACGTTGCTCCTGCCAGCGCTGCTCATGTGCTGCTTCCTCAGAGGCGATGCCCTTGGCCTTCCCCAGCAGGATCACTTGCTCCTTCCTAGCACAGCCTCAGCACATGGTTTCTCTGCCATTAGAGCAGGTGCCACAGTCATCGTAGGTCACCGTCCATCGTCCACGGAGCTTTCCTGGTAACTGGTGCTAGGCTAAATAAAGCACATTCAAATGCATCCCTAATTGACGCCTTACAACACCTTTGACCATCCCCATTTTACAGATGAAGAGACTGAGGCTCAGAGCGATAGGAAATTCTCCCAAGGTAGGCCGAGGAAGGCCAGGCATTCTGACTCCAGAGTGAGTAATCATAACTCCTCTGTTGTGCCACTTTGCTGTGAGTCCCTGTCCCCTGCTTCATGGGGGAGAGGGAGGGGGAGAAAAGGACTGTGTGGTTCACTGAGATTCTACCAGCCCTTAAACCCAATCTCAGGACTGGTAGTTGCATTTATTAGCATCAATGTGCTTTGAATAGAGTATGAGATAGAGTAGCAGAGAAAATACATTCGGCACTTTACTGAGCACCTACTATGTGCTTGGCACTGTTCTAGGTGCTAGGAACAGAGCAGGAAGCAAAACACAAAGCTCTCTGCCCTCAGGGAGTCTGGTAGGGGGGTGGGCAGTCTGCTGAAGGGAAACAGGCCACAGCAAAAACAAGCAAATAAGGGCCGGAGGCTGTCAGATGCCGAGGGGTAAGGAGAGAAACAGTGGGGAGGGGAAGGCAGCTGAACGTGGGCGTGTCCACACACAAGACTGAGGCCCCTCTCGTGGGTCCATGGGAGAAGCTGACGCGAGAGGAGACCGATCTCATCTTGGGGGGATGGGCAGCGGGGACAGACGGTGGGTGGGCCCCGTCCCCCTCGCCTTTGCCCTCCATCCCTTCGCCTCCTTGCCTAGCATCTACCAGGCCCAGGCCCAACGGCCCGGGGAGGAGCCCTCCAACCTCAGCCCTGCCCCCTGGGCTGTGGCGCTGGCCGCACTAAAAGTAGCAGCATGACTGAAACGGCCGCCAAATTACTGCTTCCTCGTTAGCCTTATTCATGGCCCTCACCGCCTCCACTCCAGCCCCCCAGCCCAGGGAGAGCGGGGCTGCTCTTGGCCTGCCTGGTGCCTGGTGACCTTGCGGACGCTGTCCTGGGAAGGGGTGGGTGTGGGGCTCTGGGTCACTGCATGTTCTCTGCCAGCCCCAGAGCTAAGGTCACGTCCATAAGGGAGTCTCAGACATCTCAGATTTACTCAAATGGGGAGGGGGCGCGAGGGGGCCCAGAGGGGCCTGACCTCTATTGAGACCCTGCACCAGGCACTTCAGGCACATAATTTCCTTTAACCCTCACAATCTTCCTATTGCTTTAGTTTAGAAATGAAGAAACTGAGGCTCAGAGAGGTTAATTAGTGGGCCCAAAGTCACACAGCAAATAAAAGGTAAATCAGGATTTGAACCTGGGTTGGTCCAATTCAAAGACTTTCCCTTTCCTTTCTAGAACCCTGGGTTCCAAGGTCACTTCTTCTCACTCCGCAGCTCCCAGCAAAGGTCAATGGAAATCCAATCACTGGTGGGCGGCAGGCGGGGTAGAGCAGAGTGTCTTGGAGGCTTGGGCCGCGAGACCGAACAAGCCCCCAGCAGAGCCCTGACGCCTCAGGCACGGCTCTTTCCCTCTCGGAGTCTTCCCCCATCCGCAGCGTGCACACCCTTCCTCTGGACCTGTTGTTAAGGGGGGATGGGAGGCCAGGCAAGAAAGTCTTTGGAGAAGACGCTCTCCGGAAACAGGGTAGCTACGGCGTGATCTAAACCCAGGAGAGGGTTAAAAAAAAAAGAGAGAGAAAGAGCTTTTATTGTTCCAGCAGTCATGACAGCATCTTTGCTGCAAACTTCACCTGTTTACAGTCCATTAGAAGCCATTATTGCTGTGTCTAGGGCAGATGCACACCCCTGACCTTGACGCGTGTCTGACAGCCGCAGGCAGCAATCTGGGGAGCAGGAGTCATTCTGGCAGCATTTAAAGGGCCACAGGGGCCAGCGGCCTTTTCCAGGGCCCTTCTCCCTCCCGACTCCTGGGCCACAGCCTCTGACAGCCAGAGGACAGAGGAAGGACCCAGCCCGGGCTCCAGGAGTTGGGGTACCCGAGCCCTCTTAAGGGGTGTCTGGGTCACCAGCACTGGCTTGTGACCTTTGTAGGGCAATAGGGAGTGAGGAAGAAACAAATGGACAGTGAGGACTGCATGGACCTCAGAAGAGATGAGTCCAACCCCCTCCTGTGTGCAAGGAAGGGAGGGACACGCTCAAGGTCAGAAGAAGAGAGCCAGAAGGAAAACCGAGCTCCTGGGAGTCCCAGCCTAGGCTTTCAGCTGCTAAGGGAGGGGGCGGGGGGCGGGAATCGCCGGCAGTTGGCAGTGGGACCCAGCAGAGAGGAGGATTCTTGATCATGTTGCATAGGCAGCTGCCATGTCTGGCTTCTAGAAAGGCAGACCCTGGGCATGGGCAGCTCCAAGCTAAGCTTCTTCCCATCAGCTTCCGAAGCCTGTGAAAGAGAGGAGGAAGAGAGGTCATGAGAGAAGGTGGGCAGCTTCTGCAAGATACAAAATCAGCACGTTTTATGCAAAGCCCTTACTTTCCTTGTCTGCCCAACTCCCTTTTTCTTCTTCTTTAGAATAACTTTCTCTAAAGTATTCAGTCCCCGCCCCCCCACCAAGAGTTTCTCTTCATTCCCCTTCAACACTCTTAGAAAAGAACTTTTTAACTCATTCATACTCAAGTGTAAATGACTGCCAACAGCTATAAAGCAGTGACTCTGCCTCGCATTGTAGCAGAACTATAAGAAGTAGGAAGAGAACCTCACGTATCCCTGCCCCACCTAGTTACAAACATGTCTTTCACTGGTAACATCTTATCCTTCAGACCTATACTCAAAGTCTCTCCTCAAAAAAGCCTTCCTTAAACCCGCAGCCATACCTGGCCCCTCTGTTATACACCCTCATAAAAAAACCACTGTGTTCCTTCTCTTCAGAGGCCTCTGTCCTTTGGTGTGATTATTTGATGACTATTGTCACCTGCACTGGACTATGAGGCCCCTCAGGGCACCTTTTGGCTTTTCCAGGGTATCTGCAGGGCTCCGTGAAGCCCCAGACGTAGGTGTTGCCTCATCAATATCTTTTGAACGAATACGCGAATTACTGAGTGAATGAAACTTGAGGCAGTTTTAAAGTCTGGATTCTGCCTTCAATCCACGAAGGACAACCTCTCAGATCCCCCAAACCCTCTTATGACACTGGGGCAGGTCTTTTTGGTGCCCCATCCAGACCCCTTCTCCCAGGCAAGCACAGCCACCCCCCTGCTCCCCTCCACAGCTGCTCTCTTTTCTGCAAAATTGCCCTCACTGATCACTGCCACCTCTCCTGGAAGGCCACACTTAACCCTGGGGCAGCCCATGCCAGTGATGGCCGACAATGGGGTACAAAAGGCTGGCTCCTCTTATTTCAAGGCAGGGACAGCCTTGAGGTGCAGTTTATGCCCCAGAGCCCACTGCTGGCCAGACAAGGGTAGGCTTTACCTAAGATAACATCTCTGTCTGTCCCCTTCCCCTTCTTTCTCCTGCTTCCCCCCTCCGCACGACCCCCCTTCCCCTGCTGATTTTTCTGAAGAGCACTTCCTCAATAAATCCCATGCACCAAATCCTTCTCAGGCTCTGTTTCTATGACCCCAACCTCATATAGACGCTTCCTGAGTCTTCCATGGGCTCTAAATTAACACCATCTCCCTACTGGGGAATTACTATTAAATAAGCACCTACTCTGTGCTTGAATCCATGCTGGATACTTTATACCTCTCATTTAATCCTCAAACCATCTAATGCCATAGGTCCTATTTTCACCCATATCATGGAAGAAGAAACTGAGGATCAGAGCCAGTACATGGCTTGCTCAAGTTCACACAGTTGACAAGTGGTAGAGTAGGGATTTGAACCCCATTCTGATTGGTGAGGTGACGATGACTACTTATCATTGTAATCCAGGGTGACCATAGTTGTAACGGGGCGCTCACGTGCACATGCACACACACGAGAAACACAGGAGTTGGGGAGGGTGCTGAGGCAAGCTTCTCCAAGGAGAGCACGTCTGATCTGGAAGAATGGACAGGTGCTCTTCAGGTGAGGGCAGGAGGAGGGAGGGCACACAGGCAGAGGGAACAGATGTGCAAAGGCAAGGAGGCAGAAAGAAGCAGGACTTTCATGCCGTTCTGGCAAAGAGTTCATGGTACATGGAGGGATGAGCTGCGGTATAGGCTGGATCAGATCCTGAAAGGCTTTGGGTGCTAAGGTAAGGAATCTGGACTGAGTCCCACAGGACTTGGATGCCTCTGTTGGGTTTCAAGCAGTAACAAGGCGTCTCTCTGTTTAAGGAAATCACTCATGTCCAGGAGGGAAGGTGGACTGGAGTGTTGTATTTTAGGGCTATGGAGCTAAAGGGAAGTGGGTAAATTCAAGAGAGAGTGATTTGAGAGATAAAAATAGCAGGTTGGGTGGGAAGGGGGCTGGACATGGGAAGTGAGGGGGAGGGAGGGTCTGGGATAATGATGCCCAGGTACCTGTCTTGGGTGGGGCTGCTTGCAGAGTGAGCAGACAAAGGTGGGTTCGGGGAGGAGAATGAGGGCTCTGTTTAGGACTCGGGGTTCCCACAGGGGGCTGTTAAGGAGGAAGCTGATAAGCAATCCATCTGCTCTGTCGCCCTGCGCAGAGATGCAAGCTGAAGTTCTGCATCGAAACCTGATTTGCTCTTTGTGACGTGGTTAAATGGAAGGGGCAGGTGGTAGAGGAAAACCCTGGTCATAAAAATATTGAGGGCAACGGGTCCTCACGCAGTCTTTGCTGTTGAACTTGACTGTCCCAGGTGAGCAGGCCAGAGTTGAATCCTTTCAAATTAAGCTCTTCGGACTTCTTCAGACTCTTCAGGATCATAGCTTCCTGCAGCCAGGAGCCACCTCTCAGCCTCCCCACCCCACCCCCATCCTTTGTCCACCCCTCTCCCACATCGCCTTTCCAAAAAAAGAAAGGGGGAAAAAAACGGTGGAATGGATGATTTGGGAGCTGAAAACCTCCAAATGGGGAGGTTATATCCTCAAGACAGCAGCATCAATCACCACATTTTCATTATTAAGTAACATCGCTGTATGCTGGGCTGATTCTGCACCTTATCTGAACCTAGCAGCTGTGCCCTAAATTCCAGCCGTGGCGCCTGTCTGCAGGAATTCAGTTGCCTGTGTTTAAAATGAGTCTTAGCATCTATCATTTCCCCACACCAAATGGTTTTGTGTCGGTGGTTGGCAGTGCTAATCCGTCACTGGGGTACTCCATTGCCCAGCTCGATACCCTTTTCGTCGCTGTGGGTGGGGAGAGGACCGGGAGGCCCCCGGGATGGGGGAAATGTCACGGTGAGGACAATTGGAACATTTGGGACTCTTTCACAAAATAAGTTGGGAAGCCATCTGTGTCTTTTGCAGGCTCTGACTTCTTATCCCACTGATTCTCAGCACTCAGGGGTCTTCCGTCATCCATTCTTCGGGCCAGTATAGGAGCGGTGGGATTTTGTCCCAGAAGGTTCCAGGTCTTGGTGCCATATGGGGTCCTTCTGCTCCCAAGGGTGCAGAATCCCAGAGCGTGTGTGCTGAGGAGGGCCATAGACCATCTGGTCTGGTATGTCTCAATCCCTTTTTGGGAGTCAAAACATTTTTAGGACCCTCTAACCCAGAAAAATATGCAAAGCCCAAATCTTGCTAAGACGTACCAAAATTAGCCTCTTATTTCATAGCGTTCACAGACCCTTTGCTTGAGAATCTCAGAGGTAGTTTAACCTCCTCGTTTTACAATTGGAAAGGCCGAACCTCATGGAGAGGAAGCTATTTGTCAACGTCTTCAGAGCGAATAGGCAGAATTTGGGGCAGGGTGCGTGAACCGAAGGCAGCGGGGCACAGCTGGAAACATCAGTCCTCCACAGCAAAAAGGACTTGGGTTTGAATCGGCTCCATGACCCGTCGGACTAGCTGTGTGGCCGTGAGCAAGGGATGCGCTCCCCCAAATTTCATTTTCTCTTCGGTGAAATTGCATAATGATGTCTGGTGTGCAGCCCTGAATAAGGATTAGTGTTAATGGAGGCAGCAGGCTGTGGCCAGTGCTCTGAAGTGCCCTCACACCCCCTTCAGAGTGGAAGGTTTGTCCCGCCAATGGGGGTGGTGTCAGCAGTGGGCCACCAGCTGTCTGTCCCCACAAGGAATCCCCTCGGCTGAAAAGACGGGCGGCCTGCATCCGATAACTGATTCGCACGGCGGAGTAAGGGCTCACCTCACTCTGGGCCACTCTGAAATCTCATGCCCGCTCCAGAACCATCCAGGGAGTTGGCCGGGGCCTCTGTGGAGACAGCCTCGCAGCTCGGCCTTCCCTCAGCGGAGTCCCGGCTCCTCTGGTGCTCTTCTTCTCGCTCCCAGCAAGCACTCTGCCTCCTGACCTCCACCTCGGAGGCTGCCTCCCTGGCGGCCCATCTGGGGGCTCTGGGACAGATCTGTGATAGCCGTGCCCTATCTGTGCATATCCGTGATGTGCGACTAGATCAGATCCCTTGGGCAGAAGCCTCTTGGTGTCTTCCTGAAATTGTGTGATTTGTGATGTGAATTTAGAAGCCAGGACTCCTGACTCCCTGGTAAGTGCTCCCCTGGACCAAAAAGCTGTTAGTTCCAGTCTTTGCATCGCCATTGCCCTCTTCTCTCTCAGTCCCCTGGCTTGGTGGCTGTTGGGAGACGCTACATGGGCTCCTGCCATTCTTTCAGGTCAGCCCTCTGCCTCCAGGCATCAGGGTGCCTCAAACTGATCTGGCAGAAATGCCTGGGGTTCTTGGCAAAAAGTCACTCAAGTGGCCTCCTCACTCTGTGCTCCTCCCTGGAGATGTCCCCCTTCCCCTTTTGATCCACTGGGTCCTCAAGAGATCCCGGAACGGTAGCCGCAAAATCTGCAGCCAGAAAACTCACATATTCCACATTCAGTCAGTGGTTGATGAGCACTTGCTGTGTGTAGGGCCCTGTGGCCTGCGGGAAATGGTGCCCAGTCTTTCTCAGGGGCTCCGGGAATAGATAGCTCATTCATTGAGCTGTTCAACCAATGTTGAAGGAGCCAAGCCCTCTGTCGGGCCCAAGGGAGATAACGGTGAATAAGAAAGATGTGATCCCTGCCCTAGAGAGACCACAGCCCAGTGCCTCCCATTCTAATAAAATTTTTCCCAGGGGCTTTCCCCCCTTCGGTGTCAAGGACTCTTCCTTCTGCTAGTCACAATCCCTCTGACTGTCACTTAAACTTGTCATGTGGTTACCTTCCCATTCAACGTGGCTCTTAGCTCACCTTTGAAGAGCCAACTCCCCACCAGGCCCGACATCTCTTTCAGCTTCTCCTTTTTTAAAAACCTTCTTAGGATAACTCTAGGCTGAATCAGATGGAAAAAGGCCAAGGTCAGGGGGAAAAAAAAAGAGAAGCCAAGGTCAGATGACCATTCACCACACTGGTTTATTGGCATCACTTGGTGACCAGATGGTGCCTACTCTTAATCTTTGCCCCCCACTCCGGGTCCAGACCCAGAGGGCGGTGGGACTGCCCATCACAGGTTGGAAGCATCCTTTTCCTCTGTGAAGGGCTGTCTCGCTATGCTGGCCGCGTCCCTCCACAAAGAGTAATCGCACTTCTATTATAAAGATTATGAAACACAAAGCTGAAAAATGACTTGACCAAGGTCATCCTACTCTCCTGAGGTCCAGATTCTTTTAGGGAAGTGTGAGAAATAAACCTGTGCTAACACACACACCAGAAGAGTGAGTGCCAGGTCAGAAGAGAGGCAAAGATGGTGGGGGTGGGGGGGCAGGGGTTGTCAGGAGGGAGAGGGTAGAGAGAAGTGTAGAGATGGGGACAGAATGAGAGGCAGAGGCACAGGAAATGAGAGAAATAGAGAGAATTCAGCCCCGGTGACGACTTCTTTGCTTTTCCAGAGGCATTTATCTTTCATTTGACCTTATAAGAGTCTATTTGTGTTGAGATTTTAAATTGAGAATTTTTTCTTTTTAAAAAACATCCCTGTGCTGTTAGCACGGTTCTATATTAATTTCTATTCATGCCAGTGGCTTCAGTATTTATTCTCCTCCAAAATCACTGAGTTGGAAGGGACAGAGTGAAAGTCATTTGGCTTGTGTTTGTTTGGATTCAAAGCCTGAGGCCCCAGGGGTGGGGATGACGAGGGTGGGGGTTGGGGTCAATGCCTCAGGCCAAACACTGGAGGATGTGAAGATCAGGTCCTCAGATACCTGACTTCTGTCCAAACCAGACTGCGTCCTGCATCCTGCACTGTCAGTCCGAAGCCCCCCGGGCAAGGGGAGATAGTGGACAGGCCAGAGCTCTGACCCCACTGGGGTTCGGCCATTCAGCATCCTGGAGGTGGTTTTTGAACTGGGTCTTGAAGCTTTGGGCAAACTGAAAGTCACTGTAACCAAGAGGTCGAGTCTGGACCCTGATGCCTGACTGCCTGGGTATGTGTCTCAGCCTCTCTGCTTTCTGGCTACGTGACCTTCACATCACCTCTCTGCGCCTCAGTTGTCCTCATTTGCAAAATGGGCTCAGTAAGAATGATGACCTCCTAGAGGTCGTGTGAGGAGGAAGTGACTTCGCGCAAAGAGCCTGGCACCCAGCGGGTGTTCAGGAAACGTTCGCGGGTCAAACGAATATAGTTTGTAGACTCGCTTAGGAATTCTGCAAGCAGGAGAGGCATAGAGAGGTGACCAACACCATAGGCTCTGGAAACAGACCTGGCTTTAAATCTGTCGTCTGTTTCCCTACTGTCTGGGAGTCAGACTGCCGGATTTCACCACTTACTGGCTGTGTAAACTCAGACCAGCCAATTTACTTCTCCGAGCCTCTGTTGGTTCATTACTGAAAAGGAGATGGTAATCCCGGGTCCACCGTGTTCCTAGGAAGACGGAATTGGAGTGCACCTACAAAGAGCTTAGCATTCACAGTGCAGAGGAATGCAGTGGCAGACTTTGAAAACAGATGGACCCACCAGTGCAAAGGCCCAGAGGCATGAACGGGCACAGTGTGATCAGGAGACTGGAAACAATAGGGCATGACTAGAGTGAAGACTGAGTGGCAGGAAGTGAGCTGTTGATATAGGCAGAGGTGACCATGGAGAGCCTTGAGTGCCATTCTAGGGAGGTTTGACTTCTTCAGAAAGGCCGCTGAGAGTTAAAGAGGGATAGGACATGGTTCTCTCTGGATACGCGGGGCTCTTAGTCCCTATGGCTGTTGCCTGTATGGCTATGAGGGCTTTAGCAATCAGAGTGAAATGTCCCATTATATGGATGGGAAAACCAAGGCCCCATATGGGGAAGGGTTTGCTCCCTCCTCCTCCTGGGACCAGCAGGCTGGACCGGGTCGGGCACACTCGTGGCCACGGCCAAGGCAGCAGGCAAGCCCAGTCACGGAAGTATCTTCAAGCTTCTGCTTGCTGTACCCGTGCGAGCACCCCATGGGCCAAAGCAAGTCAGATAGCCAAGCAATGTCAAATCAGAGTCACAGTGGGATAGTACTGCAAAGTGGCCGTGGGTGTGGACATCTCACTGAGCATGTATTCGGCAGGGGGGAGTAAAGAGTTAGAGCCGTGATCCAGTCTGTCACAGGTGCTTTTGGAGGCTGTCCAGGCCCCCTTCCTGCCCTCAGGTGTCCATGTTGTCACCCCTGCCATGGCCCCAAGAGCAGATGGGGGAAGGTGGCAGAATTTCCTGGACGCACATTCCAAGCGCCGTGTTATGTTCTCTGCAAGCCTGTGTTTCACTGTCCTAGCCTCTCATGCCATGACGTCCCTCCCCGGCCACGGCTCTCTGGCTTCGCTGCTACTCCGAGGGGCCAAGCTCTCTACGTGCCCTCCTACCTTGGGACTTTGCCCATTCCTCCCTCTCTGTTCCCCTCCCTCCCCCCCTCCCCTCTCCCCCTGCCTAACTCCTTCGGTTTCCTCTGAGATACCTCCCCTGACACCCCTGTCTGAGTGTCTGGTTATTATTTGTCCCTGGAGCTTGTTTATTTTCTTTACAGTTCTACTCACTGTTTGCAACGGTGTATTAATTTATTGGTTTTATTCCATATCTGTCTCTCTCTAGACCATAAGCTCCATGAGGGACCCTCTCTCCAGGACCTTCCACAGAGTAAATAGTCAATGAATATTTGTTGAAAGAAAGGGAGAAAGGAGGGAGGGAGAGAGGAAAGAGACCATGAGGTAAGAGTTCTTTGTGCCCATCTTACAGATCTAAAGAGTGATCCATTAAGTGAAGGCCCTTGCCCATAGCCCACAGCCATGGGGCTGACCAAAATCGTGGCCTAACACACTCCCAATCTTCCCTTTAGGCTGGTGACCAAAACCGATCATGACTGTACAAATTACATGGTCAATTGTGTAGTGAACGCCCATGTGTCCAGCACATAGCTTAAATAATAGAATATTCTGGAGACCTGTGAAGGCCCCTGAGTTTTCCTCCTGGACCTTCCTCGCCTCCCCAGAAGTAACCACCATCCAAACTTGGCTGTGGAGCATTTGTGTCCATGTTTTTATCCTTTTACTCCAGTGTGCATGCTCAAACAGCAGTGTTGGCATTTTGGTTTTGTTTTCTTGAAGGCTGATGATTTTATTGACTTGAAAATCTTCACGAAGACAGGGGCGCCTGGGTGGCTCAGTCTGTTAAGCATCTGACTTCGACTCAGGTCATGAGCTCTCAGTTTTGTGGGCTCAAGCCCCGCGTCGGGCTCTGTGCTGACAGCTCGGAGCCTGGAGCCTGCTTGGGATTCTGTGTCTCCCTTGCTCTCTGCCCCTCCTCTGCTCATGCTCCGGCTTGCTCTCTATCAAAAAAAAAAAAAAAAAAAAACATTAAAAAAAATAAAAACAAAACAAAGACAGTGACTACTCTGCCAAGAAAAAAAAAGGAGGCAATTGGCACAAAACAGGCCAGAGGAGGGGGTGGGGGTGAGGGAAGGGACCAGGGATCCACTCAGAAAAGTTGCTAACCGTCGATAGGAAACTGGTGGGGGAAGCAGAAGGGAGCTGCGTGCGGGAGCGGGAATCCTGAAGAAGTTGCAACAGTGAGGGAGGGAAGCCCCCAGAGTCCCTGGGAGCCCCCCGGAGGCCTGCAGACCAGCAGCCCCCCCCCCCCCCCGCCCCCGCCAGACACGGGAGAGGAGCGGGGCACCCGAAGCTGTTGTCACGTGACCCTTGTCATTCCCAAGAGAAGCCTTCAGCTTTCAAGAGCCCGGGGGCACTGGCCCAGGACCACATCAGCCAAGTCCAAGGCCCTATCCTCCAGCTCTTCCTGGGACTTCACCACTCCCAGCCAGGCTCCCCGTGGCTCTCACCCCCGTGGACTGGCCCACAGAGTCTCGATGCCTTCGGCAGCCTGTCCTCCTGACCCGGGCTAAGTCGGCAGCTCTGGTCCCCCCCACTGAAAGCAACTCCCGCCACCTGGCTTCTCTGGCCAATCGAACAGTATTGGTTTATGTTTTTAGACTTTATGTAAACACTATCCTCCTCTGTGTATCTTTCTGCAACCTTTTTTTTTCACTCAGTATAATGCTGTGAGCTTCATCCCAGCGCCTCTATTTCATTATCACTGCAGCGTATCATCCCCCTGTCTGAACCATCCATGGTCTACGTATCTGTTCCCCACAATGATGGACATTTAGGTTGTCCTCAGCTCTATGCAGTGTGTAAACCTTGCTTCAGAAGGAGTATTTTGTCGGAGCTAAACATAAAAAGCAGATATGAGCAGAACTGCTTCATTTGCATCGAAGGAAGGGCTGTCCCCACGGCCCACGGTGGAGTTCCGCTCCCAGGAGGTCTGCAAATATTCCAGGGACCTGCCTTCCCAGCAGTGGGGAGCCGCAGCCAGGTGGAGAGGCACAAGAAGCAGGACAGTAAGAAACAGGCTGCTGATCCTTCCTACAATTTGAGTCTGCAGATTCAGAGTCCCAGACATTTGTTATCGAGTCTTTCCTGGGCTAAGTCATCCTTGTCTCTAAATCCACACATGTGCACACACACGCATGCACACTGGTGACCTCCACAGACCTTGTCATCATCTTATGCACCTATGTGTTTCTCTTGTTTATTAACAATGTCCGCTCCAACAGGGCAGGGGCTGCTGGCTGCCTTACTCACTGCTGTCTACACAGAGCCCAGCACAGTGCCTGGTCCATAGGACGAGATCGCCAAGTGTTTGCTGAAGAGCTGGCTTTCAATGTCTCCATCTGTCTAATGGAAATGCCTCCCTAAATCATGGAGCTATTGGGGGGATCGCACAAGTTAATACAAGCAAAGTGGTTCTTAATCAGTCCCCCTCCCCCTGATCTGCCAACTCAAGAGATTCTAGGAGAGGTCTATAAAGAGTTGTGTCCATTGTGAGTTGCTCCCCTTGGAGGTGCTGCCACCGCCCTAGCAGTAGCTGCGGGAATTACAGCCATGGCCGCCAGGAAGCGCGGACCTGTTGTTGGGAGCAAGCCTAGGAAGTCCCCTTACAGGGAGCAAGCCTGCCCAGCGCTCCTGAACGAGGCTCCCAGAAACGGAGCAGCCACCACGTGTCTCAGGGGCCCCTCCCACCTCCCCGGGCCCGCACCTACCTGCCACAGGCTCCCACTTCCCCAGCACCTGCCTCTCATTTCTGGGTCTGGCTTTTAATTCCGTCTCGCTGTCTGCCTTTGCCTTCATTATCCCCTGCCTGCCATGGAGGGGTTAGTTAAAGTGTCGAAACGATGTCATTTACAGCCTCCTGTTGCTAAGCAACGGACCCAGGTGAGCCCTTGAACTTCTTTCTTAGCTGCTGAAATGTATCTGGTGGAGTGATGGGGGCCCTGGCTGAACTATTTCATCACCTGGGACAAGCTGCCAGCCTGGTGGCCCTGTCCCTCTTGGGGCCCAGACAAGACTGGCCCGGGTCTCGGGGCCCCACCTGTCCTCAGCCTCCTCTAATTAACCAGCAGCGCTCGGGGCCTCCTGGGTGCCCAGCCCCAGGGTGTACATTCCCAGTAGACATGAATCAGACAGCCCTGCCTTCCAGGGCCTCCCTGTCTCCGTGCAGAGAGATTCCCAAGTAGGTCACCGAGATCCAGGATGAAGCATCAAATAAGGAAGTCAGACTCACTCTGCCCACCTGCGACACTCCAGGGAGCGTGACTCTGAGTCTTGACAAATGAAGAGGAGTCTGCCCGGGACAGTTGAAGGGACAGGGCTTTCCAGGTCGGAACACCCTCTACACACATGGCCGGCAGCAGGAAAGCCCTGGCGGCTCAGGGCACAGACTCAGGCCCCAGCGTGCAGGGATGGGAGGAGTGTCCGGGCTCTGAGATGCAGCACCGGCTCCATAGCCGACTCTCTGTGTGACTCCGGCTCTGTCCTTGCTCCTCTCTGGACCTCAGCTGACAATGAAGTCCTGGGGGGGGAGGGGGGACACCAAGGGGACGAGCTCAGCGTTTAACAAAGTGCCATGTTCGTGCTGCCAGAGGGTGTGCGCTAGGTTTTGTGTGTTTGGGGACCAGACCTTTTTGTCTACCTAGTTTTGAATTTACTCTAAAGAGAGTTAGAAAAATATATAACTAGTACACCCAATATGCGATGTGACATAATTCCTCTAAAATAATTTTAAGGGTTTTTTTTTACAAGCACATTACTTAAAAACAATATATAGATTAACTAATAGTAGTAGTGGGACCTAACGGGTGACCCAGGAGTGCCCAAGACTCCAGACACACTAATGCAGTGTTTGGAGGTTCTTTTTGCTCTGCCCGGCCCACAAGGGCTCATCCTGTCCAGGGCTCTCTGCTACTCCTAAACCATAGCCCCTGGGGCATCGTGGCCGAGAGCATGGCCTTCCTTCTGCAGGCGCATCCCGTAGGCCCAGAGGGGCTATTCAGCAAGTGTGTGGCGTGCAGAGGTGGGCCCTGAGCTGTGCTCATTCTCCAGGCCACCCTGACCTGACCTGACCGGTCTCTCGCAGCTTCCACGCCCAACACAGGTATACACGGTGAATCTGCCCTGAAAGTATCCAGGAGCACGTCCACAAGGTCAGCCATGCTGGAGGCAGCCCACCGTGACACTTGGGGCCAGCTGACTCCCCTCTCCGGACCTTGATTTTGCCATCTGTACAAGGGGAGAGTGCCCAGTGAGACTGGGTGGGGGTCAGAATCTTTTCTTAATATATATAGTTTTAATATTTATTTTTGAGAGGGGGAGAGAAAGAGAGACAGAGCATGAGCAAGGAGGGGCAGAGAGAGAGGGACTCACAGAATCCAAAGCAGGCTCCAGGCTCTGAGCTGTCAGCACAGAGCCCGACACGGGGCTCGAACTCATGAACCATGAGATCATGCCCTGAGCTGAAGTCAGACACTTAACCAACTGAGCCACCCAGGTGCCCCTTAGTGTCAAAGTTTCTAAGACACTCTGAGTGTCCATGGAACAGGTGTGGGGGGGCATGTGGGGAAGGCAGCTTCAACATTTCTGGCCTCATTTCTGTGCAAAATGCTCTGAACTGCAAAGGGTCTGGAGACCCAGAAAGATGCTTCCCAGCACTGACGTGGCTGGAGTGCTCCATGTTTCTGGGAGATCTGGCCTGTTTGGGCCTGATTTATGGGGTCTCCTGAGGATGCTTCTCCCTCCCTGCTGCCAGACGTAGGTACCTGCCTGATACGGTGACTGACTGTCCAGTTTGCCTGGATCCTAAAGGTTCCTGAGTGGCGGGACTTTAAGTTTGAAAGCCAGGGCGGTCCCAGGACACGTTATGTCCCTGCTGCCCGAGGCCAGGCCCTGTGCCACGAGCCTGGCTCTCATCTCCTCCCAGAGTTCTCGTTTTCCAGACGAAGAGAGCAGAGGCTCAGAGGGCAAGTGATTTGTCGGGTCAGACTGCCAGTGCTAGCGCTGATTCTCAAGTCCAGGTCCTGGGTCTCGGGGGCAGAAGCACTGATATAAATCCTTTCAGTGACCCGAGTCTGAGCATTCGGCAAGCCAGGGTGAAGTCAGGGAGGAGGTCAGTGCCTCTGAGTCAATATCAAGGCCCTGCTTTCTGGGTCTTTCTGGGTCCACAATGACACTGTCCTGTTTTCCATGAAGGTCAGAGACTTGGGCTGTGGTGCCAGCCCCATCCCTAACTTGTTGTGTAAACTCGAATAAATCACTCGCCTCTCCAGGCCCAGGTGTTTCTAACTAGAAAGGTAATCTCGGACCCTCTTTAAGACTATAAAGCTTTAAAAGAGGTTTAAGAGATAACAAGGTTGAATTTCCTCTCCATTTTACAAATGAGAGAAGTTGAGTCCCCAAAAGAGAAGTGACTAAGTCTTGTAATGGCACTTGGCTGTGGTAAGGGAGAATCTGGTCAAAACTCAAAAAGAAGCAGAGTTCACATGGAGAGCAAGTAACAGCGAGGGAGAAAGGGGCGAGGGGGAGAAAGAAAGAGGAAGAGAAAGACAGAGACAGAGACAAAGACAGAGAGAGGATGAGCAGCTGACCTTATCTGGTTTCTGGATCCAGCCATGCCTGAAGTCCATTTGGGCATCCAAGTGATTAAGCTAGTAAATGCCTTCTCGTATTGAAACCGGCTTGAGATGTGTTTCTCTCATTCACAACACAGAGTTCTAAGCAACATATACCAGTTCCTATATCCTTCCATTCACTCATCCGACAAACGCTTATTAGCACCCACTGTCCCATAGGTGCTATGCAAGGGGCACAGTGTGGATGTAGCCATAAATGAGATACGGTGGGAGGGGGTGCTCAACGGTCTCACAATCTATTGGGGGGAGCATGTAGGAAAATAAATTCGTGTGGTGAAGTGTAATGGAAATCTGCAGAGAGAGGGGCCATGAGGCAGACATGGGGGTGGCCCCGGCAGGCCAGCGAGGAGATGGAGACAGTGGTGTGCCTCTTGGAAATGATGTAAAACGGTTGGGGGAGGGCGGAAAGGGTGAGAGGAGCAAGGGAAGAAGAGGTTTTTGTGCATGGAGCCAATTTACACCCAGATTAGCCCTTGCTCTGTTACTTAGACCTGGGTGGACCTGGGCGTCTCCGGCACGAACAAGACATAATCCCTCCCAGTATGGGAGCCAGAAGCCCTCCAACAGGACCCTGGGATATTACAGACGCTGAGAAAGAGGTCTGACTGTTGAAGGACTAAAGATGGAAGCCAGTGCTAGCTGGGGGACAGGGTGTCAGGCAATGCTCTTAGAAAAATGCCCTAAGCTGGTCTTTGGAGGAAGGTGAGGTAGGCAGCATGGAGGGTACCCAGGTCAGACTCTAGGGGTCAGGGGCGTGGGGCTGTGAACTGGGCAGACACACGAGCAGCCCCGGGACAGACAGACATGCAAAGCCCAGCCTGCTGCTGCTTCGTGGGGGGTTTCCGCAGAGCAGATGCTGAGACAAGGGTCGGGGGTGAGCAGTGCATCCGGGGGTTGATCCCAACACGAGTGACGGGGCACATGAGACCCAGAGGAGAAGGAAGTCAATTCAGGGTGTGTTCACGAGTGGAAAACCGCCATCAGCAACTGGAGCTCAGACCTGCCGAGACCGCAACAGAGCGTGAGGAACGGGTCCCACGTATCCCCACGAGGGGCGAGGGGCCTGGAGTCTGTCCTTCTTGGAGTCAGGGCGGCCCCCGAGGTCCTCGCTCCCCGCGTGTCCTGCCCACCCCTCAGGTCCCAGCATTCTCCAGCGGGCCAGACAACAGCTGGGGCAAAGCGTGTCCAGGGTCTGTCTCCAGGTGACTCCGGGGCGGGTGGAGGGTGGGCCTGGGCACTGAGAGCGTCTGCCTCCCCTCTCACCAGCTACATGAGCGTAGCTCCTCTGCGCCTTGGTTTTCTGGCCTGTAAACGGGCTGATACCGATGCTTTCCGCACGGGCATCATGAGGATGTGAGCTTAGCACAGGGACGCAGAAGTGGCCCAGAAAATGGGAACTAGGATCATTTTTAGGGAACTGTGGATAGCTCTGCATGTCGGGGATGGGGCGTGGGGGGGCAGCAGAGACGTCAAGAGATGGATGAGAAGGGGAAAGCAGAGGTAAATAAGAAGGGCCTTACCTGTCAGCACAGGTGACCGTGTCTGAACTAGGGCAGTGGCAGAGGGACACTACGAGGGGAGCGGGCAGGCCTTGGGGGCCAGCAGAGGGGAGAGAGTTCGGGATGGCTCCCTGACCATCACCTGGGCCAGGTGTTCCTTGACAAAGAACTTCAGTTTGTCTGTACAAAGCTCTCGCTGGGAGGTGGCTTCCAGGAGGGAAAGGAAGTGCCACTTGAGCAGAAATAATGAGAAGTTGGGTAAAAGCCATTGGAGCCCAAGGGGCTGAGGGCACTCAGGGACAGGGAGGCATCCCTTCAGGGAGATGAGGTCAGGGGTGTGCTTCTTCCGTGGCTGGGGGAGGACTGCAGGATCCGGGCCTTATGGGAAGAGCAGACAGAGGCAGGTGCAGTAGGAGGAAGGCCTGACCCAAGAGAGGGAGGTGAGAGATCGCAGGGGTGCTGAAGGAGGGACAAGCGAGCCCTGACTGACAGCCGACATGCAGACCTCACTGCGGATCCCTCTTTGCAATCGGTAACCTCGGCATGTCTAGTTTAAGGCTTGTGGTCGGAGCAAGGCAGCGCCGGGAGCCTGAGGACAGGCCTCTGAAGGTAAGAGGTCCGAACTACAAGAATCAAGGCATGCAGAAGTTGGGGAGACACATCAGCCCAGGAAAAGGGATCCAACAAGATCGTGGTGGTGCTCCAACAGCGTCCCCTGACGAGGGGTCCGTGGGAACCATTTATCGACATAAATAATGTCAGTGCCCTTGAGCCATGAATTTCACTCCTAGGAATTTCTCCTATAGACACACTGAAGAAACAACCCAAATACCCATCAGCTCACTGTGGTCCATTTGCACACTGGATTCTTATACAGTTGTTAAAAAAAGCGATACGGAAAGACCTCCCAGAAACAACATGAAGCGAGAAAAGCAGGTGCAAAATATTGACTGTGTTGGAGAGGAAGGGATTATTTGCATACACCTGCACTTGCAAGGGGATGGAAATTTCCAGGTAAGATAAATTATGAGTTGAGAGGGGGCCTGAGAGCCTGGCGGGGCGGGGAGACTTTTCACTCTGTCTTTGGTAATAATTGAATATTTAATTGTGTGCATATGCTGCTTTTGTGATAATTTTTAAACTGCTTTTCAAACAAAAGCAACTGAATCTGGTAACTCGGGTCCCTAGAAACCACACATATGTTTGTGACTCTTCCAATCGCCTGGTCCTGATGCCCTGAGGACCCAGCAGAGGTGGCTTCTCATCCAGCCCAGAGTCATCGCAGAGAAAATTTTGGTTTGGTTCAATGATTTCGTTTCATCTGTCTCATTTGTTTCTGCTTCGTGTTTTATAATTTACTCTGAAGATTAGATTGTATTTTATATTTCACTCTAAAATTTTTATAATAGCCATTGGCCAAAAGCGTTAACAATCTGATTTTGACAGCTGTGTAAATTACCAGCCTGCCCCAGCCTGTCCCTGTCCTGCCGCTGTCTGGGTCATTGTCCCCACCGCCACCTCTGGAGCTTTGGGAGCAAGTCCAGACCCATGCCCCCCCCCCCACCCCTAATGCTGCTGCGGAAACCTTCCCAGGACTCCCCACGCCCTCAGCATAAGTCAGAAGAAGAGGAGCGTGCACTGGCTGAGCACTGACTAGGGCCCAAGCTCTGAGTTTGTGCTTTTCATGGGTTGCCTCTTTGAGTTTTCATGAAAGCCCTGAGAGGCAGAGATCAACTAAGCCCTTTTAAAAATGAGGGAATGGGGGGCACCTGGGTGGCTAAGTTGGTTAAGCATCTGACCTTAGCTCAGGTCATGATCTTGCGGTTTGTGAGTTCAAGCCCTGCATCGGGTTGTGTGCTGACAGCTCAGAGCCTCGAGCCCGTTTCAGATTCTGTGTCTCCCTCTCTCTGCCCCTCCCCTGATCATGTTCTGTATCTCTCTGCCTCTCAACAGTAAATAATTGTTTTTTTTTTTAAATGAGGGAATGGTGAGGCGCCCGGGTGAGTTGGTTGAGTGTCCGATTTCAGCTCAGTTCATGATCTCACCGTTCGTGGATTCCAGCCCCACGTTGGGCTTTGCGCTGACAGCACGGAGCCCACTTTGGATTTTCTGTTTCCCTCTTTCTCTGCTCCTCCCTTGTCAAAAATAAACATGTGCCCGGGCCACAGCCTTTGTTAGAGTTTCTATAGGAAAGGCAAGGCAGGCCAGAGTAGACAGTTTAGGATTGGCTAGTTTGAATAATCCCGGTGGGTGCTGGGGCCTAGGGGCTGTCCCTCGTTGTCCGGCAGCTGGCCCCAGGCTGGTTTAGGACAGGGGAAATACTGGCTTGGAGTGTGAGAGCAGGATGCAGGAGGTGATTCAGAGCATGAGCTCTGGATCCCACAAGAGACATAAACTTTGGCCACCAGTTTGGCCCTGTGACTGGTAGATGCTTAAGACACAAATTCAGAAGCTAAGAAAACAGAGTTAGAGCAAGAGCCCAGTAGAAAACCACTGATCTTGTTTTGTTCTCATACATACACCCATTTTACAGATGGGACAGGGGAAAAGGACCTCCCCAAAGTTCTGCGCTGAGTTCAGGTGGAGTTGAGGACTCGGGCTGCCTCCTGTCTCTCCGGCCAAGCCCCCCCTCCCTGACTCCCTTAAGCTGGTGTCAGGGGGTATCTGCAGGGCTGGGTCACTCTTTCCTGCACATTCTCTCCCTGCCCTCCCCAGGCCGGCTGTCTGTCTGCACTGAGCCTGTAGTCCTGGAAGCTCTCTTGCTCCTCCCCAAACCAGCCAAGTCCCCCTCACCTGTCTGGTGGCGGGTTCTGTGGCAACATGGCTCTGTCTCAGGAATGTGGGGGTCCAATCATGACGAAAGCTGCAGAAGGACATCAGCAGGCCTTTTCTGTCTACTTCTTTTGGAGAGGAGGTCGTCTCACACACACACACACACACACACAGCATCACTCCCACTGTGCTCCCCTCCCTCAGGCCTCAGCTCTAATGTCCCTTGCACCCATATAAATGATCCCCCACAGACCACGTCTCTCCCAGCACCTCTGTAATAGTGTGTACTCGGTGGTTTGTCTCCCACGGGCTGTGAGCTTCCTGAGGATGGGATGTCCTGTCTGATTTCACTTCCTCTCCAAGGCACTCAACGAATGAGTGCTGAACGCATGAGCCAGGGATGGGGCTCAAAGGGGAGAAACGACTTGGCCAGGCCCGCAAAGGCTGTCAGGAGCAGGACAGATTCTGGGCTATTCCTTCTGCTCCTCCCACCCCAGGAGCTAAGGCTCCAGGGAGGGGATTGACCTGAGCTACGGGGCTCCCCGCCCCTCACTGCCCCCCTACCTGGGGTCTTCCACACATGAAAATCAGGAAGGCCCAGGGGTCCTCCCTGTGACACCTGCACCTGGAAGGTGCCCCTCCACCCACGGAAAAGAGAGGGAGGGAGAGCGCACAGCGCCCACCCCACCTGCGCCCACCGCCTCCGTGAGACCACCGCAATCCATAGCCCGACCTCAATTAGCCTGGTGCCTACGCGCGCCAATTACCCCGTCAATCACTGTGCCAGCGCAGGAGAGAGGGGGAGAGCGAGGGAGCAGGGAAGGGAGGGCCAGGCTGAAGCAACCCTGCTGGCCCTGGGCTGGCTGAAACCGGTCTGGTCTCCTGGGAAGAAGCTTCAGGGTCCCTTCCCCTCAGAGCTCTAGCGACCTCTCCCATCACTATTTTGGACTCCTCCGAGTGGGGGGCCTGGAGCCCGTCCTCCACCCAACCTCACCCGCCTGGCCTCACTCCACTCCTTTCAACCCCTGTGTGAGCCTCAGTTTCCCCATGCATGGCATGTGAGCTCAGCGAGAGAGGGCTAGGGTCTCGCCTGTCTTGCACAGCCTAGCCATTCAGTAGTGAATCATGACAAATAAAAGGGCAGGTCTGTTATATAAGAATCAACATAATATCACAAAAGACATTAAAAGTACCACAGGCCCAAAATGGAGTGCCTTGGGCTTGGTCCACGTCCCCAAAGTGGACCTAATGCATCATCTCATTGCAGTGTCAACCTTCCCCAGGAATGTCATCTTCCCCAGTCAATCTGGAATTTCCTGGCCAGCACCAGTGAGGCAATCCACCTGATAAAAACCCTTTCGTCCCCAAAAGGAGGTGACCTGCCTGAAATAATCCTTTTTTTGTTTTTTTTGTTTGTTTATGACTTCCTTGTCCTGCTTTTTACAACCTTTTCCCTTTCTGTAGCCCTTTGGAGCGCCTTTCTATTGCTAGATGGGATGCTGTCCAATTCGTGAATCTTTGAATAAAGCCGATTAGATCTTCAAATTTACTTGGTTGAATCTTTGTTATTTAACAGGATAAAGAAAGATGTCTAGAGAATTATAGAAAATTGGCCTACAGTGAGTGCTCACAAAATGCTGTTATCATTTCCATCTATTTATTCAAATAACATCTAATGGCACCTTCTTTGTGCCAGGCTGTGGGCTGGATGCCGGGGACACAGCCAGGAGACTGGCCTGGTAGACGCGGGAGCTCATGCTCTGCTAGTTTTGACTAGACCATTAAGGTTTGTATTCTCTACATGATGCCTCCTTTTTCCAGCCCCATATCTTTTCTGACCTTGGAAAAGTAGGAGGTAGGGGTTCATAGAGGGGAACAGAAGAATGTGACAGTTGGGTCAAGACGGCATCAAGGACATGAAGCAGTCCAGTTCCTGTCCTTGAAGAGTAGACAGACCACACACGGGGTCCCCTAGAGTAGTCTCCCCAAAACGCTTCTTCAGTCTTCCTTCTTTGGCTTCCTTTGGGGAACGCCTTGCCTCCCCAACTCTCTGTTTATGGAGACTGTGGTCAAGATGGGGCTCCAGCTGTGGAACCCCCCCATCAGCCCAGCCCCAGTGATTGGCCCAAAGATGGCAGGCAGCCTGAGGAAAGCCAGTAAGAATGTGCCGTGGGATTGCTATAGAGACCACCCAGAGAAAGGCGAGAACATTCTTGTATAAATTAAGCCACACCTGGGAAAGATGGGGAGAAGGACAGAGAGACACTGTTGGAGGCCCTGGTTCTATCACTTACATGAGCCAACAAACTGAATTTTGCTCAAGACAGTTGAAGTTGGGTTTCAGTCAACTGCAACCAAGGATCTTTTGTTTTCAAACTTCGACACTGGCATGTCTCATTATTATAATTTAAAAAAATAGAGATGCTCTAAGAAGTACTTGGGTACAAAGGGGATGGCCGTTGCTTTCTTTCCTGTTCATTTGTGCTTTGTAACCCTTCTACAAGTGACAAGTGTTACTCCCGGGTTAAGAAAAAACAAAAGCAATTACTTAAGAACAGATCATTCACCTCTGATATTGAAACATCATAACAAGTGAAAGAAGGAGGGCCCAGAAGTTCATACTGTATGATTCCATTCATATGAAATTCAAGAAGATGCAAATGGTGTTCTATAGAACCAGAGGTCAGAAGAGTTACCCCTGGGGAGGGGGTGGGGCAGACTGGGAAGGGCACAAGGGAACTTTCTGGAATGATGGAAACATTTTCTGTGTTGATCTGGGTACTGGTTACATGGGTGTATACGTGTGCAAAAAGTTATTGAGCTGTATGCGTAAAGACTTGCTTATTTTACTGGGTGTATATTAGACATCAATAAATATGTTTTTTAAAGATTTATTTCACTTATTTTTAAATGTAATCTCTACCTCCACCATGGGTCTCGAACTCATGACCCTGAGATCAAGAGTCACATGCTGACTGAGCCAGCCAAGCGCCCCAAATAAAAATGTTTCAATAGGCAAATGGCATGCAATTATATCTCTGGGTACCTTATAGCTCTACACACTGCCCTTTGCTTAGCTGTAATTGTATGTGGAAAATAAAAAGTCTTTTCTTTATTGGGATTCTGAAATACAGTGACAATTTAAGTTAAAACATTAAATGTTAAAATAAGTAAAGACACTCTCCTGGAGTCCCAACCTTCTCTCACCATCTCTGGAAAGCCTTTCTCCCCCTCCTGAGCCCTCCAGGTACTCTCGGCACCCCGAGGTGCTAGCTCAGAGTAAAAGTGAATGAGAGTCTAGCAGACTCAACAGCATTGCGTCCGCTAGAACAAAGAACAGCCTGGCGTTTGGAACAGAAGAGCCTTGCGTCCCCAGCAACTTGGCAAAAGTGATTTCTAGTATTAATGGGTGGAACCTTCTCCTGGATTGATCCCCCTTTTCACAGGACTAATTATAGATGTATTAATATTTATGGGTCTCTCGTCACAGCTGATAGCTCTTGTTTGAGGACATTAAACCTTATCTCACTACCTCCAGGAAGGGCCATTTGAAGCCAGCTCTAATTGGGTGACCCGCAATCAAGATAGAAGGGGAAAAATGACAATAGCTCGCCTATTGCCATATATTAAAATACGATCCGCCCAGCTTAATGATTATCTTTGGAATTAATAATCTTGCTAGCCAGGTTTGGGCCCTAATAGCGAGAAATCGTATTAAATACTTTGCTAAGAGCAATCAGCTTTTTGATAAGGCTAATGGCCCTGCCCCTGGCTGTTTCTCATCTCTGGGCTCTCTGTTTTCCTTCCTCAGTGGAAGGCCACTTTGTCTATATCACCTGTCATCTAAATCAGCCTCACCTGGTGCTGTCTCCTGATGTGGCTCCCACTGCCTCTGTCACCCCTACCCCATCCATCTTAGGTGCTACAATGAGATTTATCTTCGGGAGATGCAGCTCTGGCCCTCCCATGCCCCTATTCTACAATCTTTCATGACTCCCCACTACCTGCTGTATGAACAGCAGCCAGCCCTCCACAATCCAGCCCCAAATGCTTTGTTTCCTTCAAGGATCCAAATCTTTAGCCACAGTAGCTAATGTTTCCAGGACATCCCCTGGGTGTCAGAGAAAGGACATGGGCTTGGGAAGCTAAGCACCTCAAGCTGGACCCCAATGCTGCAACTTTCTAGTGGTTGGACTTTGTGCAAAACACTCAACTGCTGTGCGCCTCAGTTGCCTTCTCTGCAAAATGGTGATAAGGTATCATCCATCTCACACGGTTTGTTATAAAGATTGCATGTGATCAAGTAGGGTCTGGCACACCTCAGGAACCAGTGCGCAGCTCATGTTTGCACCCACGCTCTTCCTAATTCCGCCATTTTCTGTCCCTCCATCTAGTGTGCAGAAGACCGTGGGGCTTCCGAGCTGCAGCAACTGAAAATTGAAATCCAGGCTCCAGTGATCTTGGCAGGTGTCTTAATCTCTCTGAGCCTCCATTTCTTCATCCATGAAATGGGTATAATAGTCCCTACTACCTACTGCTATTGTGAGCTTTAAATGACAATGCAGACAACTCTTACAGTGCCTAGCATGCAGTGAGTTCTCCAAAAACACTATCACCCTGTTGGATTCCCAGTTGTCAAAGTGTCATTCAAAGGAAGCCCTCACACACCTCACCTTTTTCTGACCATCTTGTAATGTTTGGTGCTTTCCACGGGTCATCTCTCCCCTCTGCCAGCCCCCAACTGGGCTCTGAGTGCTCAAGGACCAAATCATGCCCATCTCTGCACACCCTAGGGCCCTCAGTGCCTGGGAAGGAGTTTGGCACAGAGCAGACACTCAAATGTTGGTTCAATAATGACAATGAGGACAGCTAAGTGCTGAGTTCTATGTACCAGGCACTGTGGTAGGTGCATTACAGCAATTAACTCTCAGCAATTGATTTTTAACATTCATAGCAATTAACCAGGAACTCACTCCTACAGCAATTAATAGCAAGTCATTCTTACAAACTGCCATGAGGTGGGTTCTGTTGGTATCTCTAGTTTACAGGGCAGAGAAGAAAGGTGCGAGAGGTAAAATGACCTGCTCAGGATCACATCAGAAGTAAGGCAGTCAAAGGTAAAGTGCAGGCTAGGGGGTGCCAGGATCCCTTGCCAGTATGAGTTCGGCGGGCAGAAGTCAGAGCTCTGGAGGCAAGGGAGCAGCAAGCGCGGGGAAACCTAACATCAGCACTGCCCTCCAAAGAGAGCTGGTGTGGAGACCTCGGGTGGCAGAAGCCAGAGTCAAAGCCGGTGAGGTCAATCCACTAGAGGTAGAGCGGGAGGGGGTCGGCGATACAGATGTACAGGAACCAGGGCTCACCCTTCCATGTAGAGGGGCCAAGGAGCAGTGCAGCAAGAGCACTGGACCCCAAGAATCACTGTCCCATATCTCTTCTCACTCCCTCCTCACAGCCATCCCCCAGTCAGAGATTAGGTGCCACTGACAGGTGCCAGACCAGCTCATGGTATCTCTGACAAGTCCTTGACAACAGCTCCAGCTGTGCCTCATCAGAGAGAACACACATCTGAGACCAGGCTGATGGGGTTGTCTCCAGACGGTGGCCGCAGAGGGAGAGGGAGATAGGTGCTATTACAGTGTGCACTCTGCCCATCTCCCAGCGGGAGCCTAAGAAAGTCCCCCTTGACCTTATTTGCACATGCATGTGCACGGATTTGAGGGTCCATCTATGCACCGTGGGACAAATATATACATGTGCATGGACACTGGTGTGCATGAGCGTGCAATAGATTCATCTGCATTGAAGTGTAGGCATGCGCAAATGTGTATACGCACCTTCAAGTTCATGAACCCCAACGTGCATGGGCCCATACTCACACATGTGCACACCAGTGCTAAACCCGTGCTCTCTCAAAAGGAGACCCTGAGACGGGGATTTAGATGCAAGTAGTTGTTTGGGGATCACAGACAGCACAGGGTAGAGGAAAGGAGAGAAGGAAGGTATGTTAATGAGTGCGTTGTCACTGGGCGACCCTAGGGCACAGTCCTGCTCCACAGCGCGCTGAGAGCCTGTGTGGAATGCACTTTGGCATTGCCCTGCTGAAGGGCAAGGAAGTTGGGATGTTTCTCTAAAACTGATGACCTTCATTGGCCAATTTTGCTTCGGAGCATTAACTCTCCTGCACTTCTAGGCTGAGCACACCCAGAGAACGCCCTTAGATGAAACACAGAAAATGATGGCATGTGTGGGAACTCTCTGCAGAGGACCCACAAGGTAGGCCAGGAGTAGGAGTGGGACACTGATAGGGTCCACCACCTCCAGCACCTACCCCAGTTGCTCTCAAGACTATGTACCAAAGGAGATAAAAAAAAAAAAACCCTAATGAAACAATATCATCTCACAGCTGTTAGAATGGCCATCAACAAAAAGACAAGAGGAAATAAATGCTGGTGTGGATGTGGAGAATGGGGAAATTGGATAAAAATGGTCAGAAGATACAGACTTTCAGTTACAAGATAGAAAAGTACTCAGGACGTGATGTAGAGCATGACGACCACAGCCAACACTCTGGTATGACATATAGGAAAGTTGTTAGGCAGTTAAGTCCTAAGAGTTATTATCACAAGAAAAAATGTTTTATTTCTGTTTTTACTTTCTCTTTTTATTGTATCCATTGGAGATGATGGCTACTAACTAAAACTTATTGTGATAATCATTTCACACGATATGTAAGTCAAACTGTTATGCCATACACTTTAAACTTATAAAGCAATGTATGTCCATTATATCTCAATAAAACTGGACAAGAATGAAAAGACCAAAAGATAATTAAAGTTATAAAAAGTGAAAAATGGGGCACATGGTAGCTGAGTTTGTTGAGCATCCAACTCTTGATTTCAGCTCAGGTCATGATCCCAAGGCGCGGAATTGAGCCTCACCTTGGGCTCTGCTGAGCGTGGAGCCTGCTTAAGATTCATTCTCCCCCCCGCTCCTGCCCCTCTGCCCCTCTCCTCCTCTCACTCACTCCTCTCTCTCTCTCTAAAATAAGATAAAATGTATTTTAAAAATTTGAAAAAGTTACACCATACACATTGATTCAAGAAGCACATTTTAAACATGTTAATGTCCTTGAAATTGAAATATACCTTATAATTAGAAGAGACCAGGATTTCCAAATTGCTTTCTGGTACATAAAATGATGGTACATGTTATCATTGATAGAGTCTTATATTTAGTGGAATATGACATATTCATATGTGTTGCCATGTGCCTCGAGTGTCTCTCAAAGGATACACAAGAAACTAGGGAAACAGCATAAGAGGGACCCTAATGTATTTTATAACAGCTTTATTGAGATATAGTTCACTTGCCATAAAATTCATTCTTTAAAAATACACATTCAGTGTTTTTAGTGTATTTGCAAAGCTGTGCAACCATCACTATTATCTAATTCCAGAACATTTTCATCATCCCAGAGAAGAAACCCCATGCAAATTATCAGTCACTCCCCAGTTCCCTCTGCTCCCACCCCAGGCAACCATTAATCTGCTTTCTATCTCCATGGATTTGCCTATTCTCAATATTTCATATAATATGTAGCCTTTTGTGTCTGTCTTCTTTCACTTACTGTAATGTTTTTAAGATTCATCCATGCTGTAACATGTATCAGTACTCTGCTCCTTTTTAATGGCTTAATAATATTCTGTTGTATGGATATACCACATTTTATTTATCCACGACTTGGCTGATGGATATCTGTGTTGTTTCCCCCTTTGCTATTATGAATAATACTGCTATTAACAAACACGAACAGATTTTTGTATAGACATATGTTTTCATTGGTCTTGGATGGCTACATAGGAGTGGAATCACATGGTAACTTTATGTTTAACCTTTTGAGAAACTGCCAAATTGTTTTCAAAGAGGTGGATCCATTTTACATTCCCACTAACTGTGTATTATTGTTTCAATTTCTCCAGATCTTTGCCAACACCTTTTATTGCCCTTTTAAAAGTTATTATTATGACATTCATCCTAATGAATATAAAGTGATATTTTATTTATTTCCTCTTTGTTTTACTATTTACTTCCTTCTGCTTGCTTTGGGTTTACTTTGGTCTTCATATGGTGTAACGGGCTATTGATTTGTGAGCTCTTTTTCAATAAAGAGATTTACAGCTATCAATTTCCCTCTAGGCACTGCTTTAGCAGTATCCCATATTTTGTTATGCTGTGTTTTCATTTTCACTTATTTTGAAATATTTCCTAATTCTTGTGATTTATCCTTTGACCCATTGGTTATTCAGTAAGTAGCGTGTTGTTCAATTTCTGTACGTTTGTGATTTCCCTCAGTTCTTCCATTACTAATTTCTAATTTCCTTTCATGTGGTCAGAACACATACATTATATGATGTAAATTCTTTTAAATTTACTGAGGCTTGTTTTGTGACCCAACATATTGTCTCTCCTGGAGAATATTCTATGTGCACCTGTGAAAAAGGCTGTTATTGAAGGCAGTAAATGTCTGTTAGATTAAGTTAGTTTACAGAATTGTTCACATCTTTTATTTCTTTATCTTCTGCACAGCTGTTTTATCCATATTGAAAGTAGAGTCTGGAAGTTTCCAACCGTTGTTGTCAAATTGTATATTTTATCTTAAATTCTGTATTTTTGCTTTATGTATTTGGGGGCTATATTGTTAGATGCATCTGTGTTTATAATTGTTACATATTCCTGATGAATTGATCCTTTTACCATTACAAAATGTCCTTTCATCTCTCGTAATAAATTTTATCTTAAAGTTTATTTTGTCTAGTCTTAGAAAAGCTTCTCCAGATCTCTTTTGGTTCCTGTTTGCATGTTATATATTTTTCATCTTTTTACTTGCAAACTAGGATATATGTCTATTTTTTCTTTGTTTTCTGTATGCCTAAAGTCTTATTGTTCCTCTATTCCTTCTATACTGCCTTCTTTCATGTTAAATAATTTCTAACATACCACTTTAACTCTCTTGTTTCTTTTATTACATTAAAACAAATCTTAGTGGTTTCTCTGATGATTACAATTTTAATCCCATCAAATCCCATGACCCTGGGATTAATCCGAACTAAATTGTATTTAGTTCGGATTAATCTAAAAACAATTTAGTTTGGATTAATACCAGTTTAATTTTCCTGGTAGACAAAACTTGGCTCCAGTGTATATCTATACAGAAGAATATTATTAAGCCATGAAAAGGAATGGAATACTGATACATGTTACAGCAGGGCTGAACCTTAAAAACACCTCCATTCCATAGCTCCTTCTTTGTACTATTGTCACACAAGTTACATCTTTATACATTATAAGCCCATCAACATAGTTTTATACAATTGTCTTAAAACCAAGTAAAAGAAGAAAAAGTTACAGATAAAACTACATTTATATGGTTATATACAGTTGACCCTTGAACAACACAGAGCTTAGGGAGGCCAAGCTCCTACACAGCTGAAAATCTGCATGGCATTTTTGACCCCTCCTAAAACCTAACTACTAATAGGTTTATTATTATTATTTATAACTACTATTATCTAGAAGCCTTACCAGTAGAATAGTTGACACATATTTTATATCTTTCGAGTATTATATACTATAAAATAGTATAATAGTATAATAAAGTAAGCTAGAAAAGAGAAAGAGAAAGTGTTATTAAGAAAACCATAAGGAAGAGAAAACACATTTGCAGTACTGTACTGTAAAAAATCCACATATAAAGTGTGCTCACGCAGTTCACACCTATGCTGCGCAAGGGCCAACTGTGTTTGCCTATATACTTGTCACTCTTTGTTACTGTTTAGTGTCCTTTCATTTCAGCCTAAAGGACTCTCTTTAGTATTTCTTGTAAAGCAGATCTGCTACTGATAAATTCTCTATTTTTTTTTTTTAATACTGGGAATGTCTCAATTCCTTCTTTTTTGAAGGATAGATTGGCTAGATAGGGAACTCAGGAAATCATTCCTTCTGTCTCTAGGGTTCATTGTTGTTTGCTTAGTGACCTTCCTGGACTAATTCTGTAAAGTATTTTTTGTCACGTGTGGCTAGTGAAATCTCTGCTCAGCTCTCTCAGTGGTCTGCTAACGATAGGACACAGGTTTTCTTGAGTGCCCCGAATCAGTAAGTCTCACGGCCTTTGCTAAGGGGCTCTGTGTATGTGTTGGGGGAATTTAAAATTCTGCCTTAGCCTTCACTTCCTGCTTATGCAGAGCCTCAGGTCAACAGAGGTGAAAAATTATGACTTTCTCATGTCTTTCCTAGGCATGCACATGCACATGGCCTAGAAATTCATGGATTCCTAGGGAATATGCGAGAGCTTTTCAAAATCCCTAACTCATTCCTTCAATTTTAAGAGTTTTGGTTAGTCTGATCTTAGCTCCGAGTGGGCACGCCGCCTCAGGCAGCCGTGATGTTAAACCCTTGCCTCTGATCATTGTCAACAACACTTGGAGGCAGGCCTTTTGCACAGACAGAGCTCCAATTCAGACAAAAGAAAGTCTTGAAAATGAAGCTTTTTAAAAAAATTATGTTTTGCCTTTAGAGAGAGAGTGAACTGAAAAGGGGCAGAGTGGGGGGTGGGGAAGAAAGAATCTTAAGCAGGCTCCACGCAGGGCTCAGTCCCACGACCCTGGGATCATGACCTGAGCCAAAATCAAGAATTGAACGCTCATTTGACTAAGCCACCCAAACGTCCTGAAAAATGAAGCTTTTGGTAAGCTGCCCAGACGGGTCAAATAATGATAGTTTTCCGAGGACAGGGCTACTGGTGAGCTCCAAACCTGCTCTGTCCCTTCTAGTGGCTGTTAGGCTGCTGGTTTACAGTTACTGTGGTGGCAAGGCTGTTGGTCTTCGAGAATGTCATGGAGCTACAGAGAGGACGTGGGATTATGGCAAACTAAAACATCACAAAACTCGCTGTTCTTACCAAGATTCAGCCATTTTCCTTGAATAAACATTCCTTGGATTGTTATGTCTTTAGTTAATTTCCAACATTCAAAAAAAGGCATATTGGAAAATTTTTCCAGTGCTCTTGCTACTTTTATGCAGGAATAGGTTTTGGGAAGACCCCCTTCACCATTCCAGAAGTTAGCCACTAGGACATTGGTTTTTCCTATGCATTGCATTCAAAAAATAAAATATACATAAAAGCAAAAAAGCATATGCCCACACATCGATGCAGGAATCCACATGCACAAGCACATTAATCTGTGATACATATTTGTTCATTCACGTAGGGGAGTGCAGGCTCAGCTCTGTGCTTCAGAAAGATCTCCCCCCACAGCTGGCTGCCCTGTGGAGCCCAGAGAGCATGAGACGGGAGGCAGAGAAGCCAGGAAGAGGCTGGGAGTCATCCCGCAACAGTGATGGTGAGGCCTGGAGTAGGTCCAGGGGAAGCTGTACAGGCCAGTAGCTAATTATCCCTGGGGGCCCCGTGTGCACACAGGCCCGGGGATATGCGTATGTCGGTACTCGGTCCATGTGTTCCGGTGTGCATGTGTCCTGGAGCAGGCTGCTAATGTTAAAGAGAGATGGCGGTCCAGATGTCCCAGACGGGCTGGAGGACTGGATCTCGAACCACAAGGGACTTGCTGAGGAGGACAAGATTCTGGAGAGGAGAGTATGAGAGAGGTGTGGCTTTCCAGGTCTGCTCTGGGCCCTCCAGCTTCCCCTCTGGGAAGGCAGGCTGGACTCATACTCCATGCTCCTCTGGGACACCCTCGCCAGCTCTGCAGTCCCCACCTGCAGGCAACCTATCTCTATGGCACCCCTTTAGCCCCACCGGGAGCCCCTTCCTGCTCACCCAGACTTGTTATCGGCTCTTCCTGTATCTTCCTAGCTCCTCTCCCCTCCCTGTGAGGAACTACTACAGAGGAGGGTTATGGTTGTTTCTTGACCTGATCTACACCTGAGGTTCATCTTGTCTTCAGCTCCAGGCCACTCCGCTGCACAGAGCACACAGACAGAGGCTGGAAGCTGGCTGGGTAAGATCCTGGGTGTAGACACACCAGATCTCAAACCCTTCCTGACACCAAAGATCACAGGTCTCCTAAGTCCAAGAGACTACAACTCGGGATTTTTTTTTAAGTACAACTTCTTTTGATTGTGAATTATTTCAAACTACTAGAGAATAATGTAATGAAGACCATGTTCCCACTGGCCCATTTTCACTTACATCCAAATGATGCCAAGTTTCTCTCTCTTGTGCACCTGCGAGTGGACTTACCAAACGTCCCGCTTCATGAGATGCTGCCACACTGTTTTCCAAACTAGTTGTATCGATTCACCAGCAATGCCTAGAGGTCTTGGAGGTCTCCACGCCCCCCACATCTTCACACAACAGAATGCTACCCAGCAGCCAGAACGAATGAACCCTTACAACAAGCAACAATGAATATGAGCCTAGGCAGTGACCTAGGGAACGAAAGAAGGATTCACAGGGCATGGTGCTCTGTAAAAGGCTTTATAAATGCTTGCCATACACGAACACGCATGTATATTTACCTATTTATTTATTTTAATGTTTTGTTTATTTTTGAAAGAGACAGAGACAGAGAATGAGCAGTGGAAGGGCAGAGCGAGAGAGAGGGAGACACAGAATCTGAAACAGGCTCCAGGCTCTGAGCTGTCAGCACAGAGCCCAATGCAGGGCTTGAACTCACAAACCATGAGATCATCACCTGAGCTGACATTGGACGCTTAACCGACAGAGCCACCCGGGCGCCCCTATATTTATTTATACGTACACATTTTATTAGTTATTACCTTTTAAAAGAAAATCTTACAGCTACAATTGAAGACCCCTGCACATAACAATCTCCAAGTCCATTCCTTTCTTTTCTCCCTAGCCCAAAAGAACGCCTCAGAGAATAAGGCATGTAACCTTCCCATCCCTTTTTTTAGATTTTTTTTTTACAAAAGATTTTATTTTTAAGTAATCTCTACACCCAATGTGGGACTTGAACTCACAACCCTGAGATCAAAAGTTGCACGCTCCACCGACTGAGCCAGCCAGGTGCCCCTTTTTAGATTTTAATGGCTTATGAATATGTCTACACTGTTGGTGAGTTTTTGATATTTACATAACTGGTATCAAATCATACACAGTCTTCTGCAATTTGCTTCCTTCCATTCACCATTACAGCTTTGAGATTCGTCCCTGTCCATACACGGATGCCTATATGAGTGCTCAATTTGCTCATTTGCCACACTTTATATATCCATCCTCCTATAGATGGAAATTAAGTAATGGTGTGTTTTGTGATTTTGAGATTCCAAGATCTCCAATTTGTGTCATCCTAATATTTCAGTGTTGCCGAATGATCCTTTTAAAATATGAATCCACTTCTTATCTCCTTGCCCTTGATTTCATTGTCCAGCTGGTGTCCTTTGGCCTTGAGTTTGCAAAACCACAGACCTGAGAGGCGGAGGAAGGCCTGGACTTGAAGACAGTGGAGGTAGGAGAGAGGCCTTAGGGTGTAAGGAATGACCTGTCAGCCCTGAGACTCCAACACAGTCCCCTCATCTGGACTCTGGAAGGAGAGTCAGAGGGAAACCGAGAGCCCTAAAAGCGGCAGGCCTCAGAGAAAGAACCCCCCCCCCCCCCCCCCCCCCCCAGGTCGAGGGCTGAGAGCGATGGCAGAACCCACGGGCAGGTCCAGAGAACCTGAGAAAGCAGCAGTCTGTGCCCCATTCCAGGCTGAGCCCCAGAGAAGAAAAGTTGGGGGGACCCAGGCCTAAGAAGGCGTCACCAAGGGCCTGGTGCCCTGTGTGGCACGGAAGCATAGGGGAATCTCGTGAGACACAGAGGCCTTGCAAACAGCAGCGCCCCGCGGGGACCAGCAACGCATGTCTGATGGGCGAACAGCGACTGAGGATCAACTGGTCTCCCCTGTGACCTGTGCCAGTCCCCAAAATGTCCCCCAACCCCATGAAAGAGGGGACCCCAATCTGCCTGGGTTTCTCCCACGCTGGCAGAACAGGGCCTCCAAATGGAAATGACGTTGCGTTCTAGAAAATCACAGGAGTAATTGGGTGGCTTAGTTGATTGAGTGCCTGACTCTTGGCTTCAGCTCAGGTCGTGGTCTTGCCGTTCGTGGGTTCGAGACCCCCATGGCACTCTGCGCTGACAGTGTGGAGCTGCTTCGGATTCTCTCTCTCCCTTTCTCTCCACCTCTCCCCTGCTCGTGCTTTCTCACTCTCTCAAAATAAATAAATAAACTTTAAAAAGAAGAAGAGAAAAGCACGGGAAGCTAGATTCCTTGCACACCCAGGCGGCAGTGGAGAATGACATCCCCTGCACTCAGAGGAGAGGAATCTGGATTTCTAAGATAATAAGCTTTCCAGGTTCTAAGACTCTAAATTCTCCAAACATGAAGGCTCATGGATACTTTGGAAGTAGGGAAAATCTAGCCTTGGGATTCCTAAGGTCTCTGCTGGAGCTGTGTCCGGTGTCCTGCTTCTCTAGACCCCTTCGGGAGGGCTAAAGCATGAGGAGCTGGGGAGCCTGGGTGGTTTAGTCAGTGGGGTGTCAGACTTTTTTTATTTGATTGTATTTATTTTTGAGAGAGAGAGAGAGAGAGAGAGAGAAAGCGTGAACAGGGGAGGGTCAGAGAGAAAGGGAGACACAGAATCCGAAGCAGGCTCCAGGCTCCGAGTTGCCAGCAGAGTCTGATGCGGGGCTCGAACCCATGAACCACGAGACATGACCTGAGCTGAAGCTGGACACTCAATTGACTGAGCCACCCAGGCACCCCTAGGTGTCAGACTCTTAACTTCAGCTCAGATCAATCTCATGATTTGAGGGATCGAGCCCTGCTTCGACTCTGCAGTAGTCTGCCTGGAATTCTCTCTCTCTCCCCCTCCCCCATCTGTGCTCTCTCTCAAAATAAATACCTAAACATTAAAATATTTTAAAAAAATAAAGAATAAAGAGGTTTTGGAGAAAGTCCCTGTTCTCCTTTTGCCCCAAGATTCTGCCAGGCCTCAACGAGGCAGGACACAGAGACCCTGTCAGTCGAAGCTACAGTGCCTTTCCGTGCAGAGTCCCTTGTCCACTCACTGTGCCAGAGGGGAAACTGAGGTGCAGAGAGGGCCCAGTTTGGCCTGGACACATGGCAGTACAGACACTCACACACACATCCCTCCCCTCCCATCACGAGTCCATCCCCAGTCCAAGCTGCCTCCTACCCTGGGCTGAGGAGAGTGGCCGGGGGTGGGCATGGGAGGCGGGCCGGGAATGCTTCCCCACGGCCCAGGCAGCCATGGCTGCCTCCCCGGCCCCGGGCCTCTCACTGCTGAAGGTTGCCATCCATTTTCTGCCCACCTCATTTGTCTGCAAACCGTGAAGAAAAATCACTCCCATCTCTCTGTCTCGGCTGCTGCTGTGATGTATGGCCTCCATCAGAGCCCCCTTCCCCGGCTGGCACCTGCCTTCTCCCCCAGACCCCCCAAGGCTGAGGGTTGGGGGGGATGGAGTGAGGCCAGCTAGCAGGGTGCACTTTCAGAGATGGTTCAGAAGACGATGTCCCTGCTGTGTCTTTGTGGAGGGAAGGCAGCATAGACATTATTGATCACTGCTGTGTGGCCTCAGGCAGTTCCTGTCACCTCTCTGTGTGATAACTGTCCTCCCACCCCCACCAGAAGCCACACAGGACAGTTTACAGCTCTCGGTTCGTTTGCTCTTTCCATCACCTCTGCACGGAATCAGATGAGAATAACCCTAGTTTCTATTGATCCTTTGTGCCGAGCCCCACACTGGGCACCGGGGACCCATAGCCACGGCCCTTGATGATCCTCGGTATTTCGTGACACAGTCAGACATGCAAAAAATAGCAGTGCCGCCCCAGTGTAGAGATGTAATAATCAAAGCCTTCCTGGATCCATGGGTGCCTGAGATGAGGAGGGGTCTCTGCTGGGGCAGGAGGGGGCTGGTGAAGGAATGGGAGGAGGTGTGTGTAGATGAGGGGGAGCTCTGAAGAGGTGTCCTCTGTGCTGGCTTCTAAGGAAGCTCTGAGGTTAGGAGGAGGCCCTGAGGTTAGGAGATCCCGGGCTGGAAAGGTGCACTGTCTGTACTGACACCCTGCTGTGTGACCCCCGGCCAACTCGCTTGGCTTCTCTGAGCACATGCTGATTTCTCCAAATCAGTGGAAGGGTCTCTATGGGAATCAGCGTGGCAAAGTCACATCGAGTATTAGAAAGACTCCAGTGATGGCGCTGGGGAAGAAAAGTTGGGGAGGGGGGTCAAGCTGGGACGCCCCTGAACATTTCCAGTAAGATTACAAATCCTTCAAGTCAACCAGAGCCTGATGCCTGATTTCCTGAAGGCCCCAGGTGCTGGCAAAGATCCCGTCTCAGATATGTGTGTTGGGGAGGGGGAGGGGGAGGAGTCCGGCTTCCGGGCAGGTTTGGGGTGGGGAGCTGGGCCCCTCCACCCCCACCGCGGAGCCGGTCAAGCGTTCCGTTCCCCCCTCCGAGCAGCTAGCAGCGGCGGCTGTCAGGCGTGTCCGAACTGCGCTCGTGGCTGCCTCAATTTCGCATCCCCTGGGTAGCGCAGACACCGTGAATGGACCGGAAATTGAATGCAAAATCAAAATGCAGCAAATAAATGGATGCAAAAGTCATTTGGAGCCAATAATAAGAACCACCTCCGGACTCTAAAGCCGAGAAACTTCCGCTGAAGCTAAGCTGGCCTGAGAGGGGACAGTTAGGGGCGCCCCCACCCCGCCCCTTCCCGGGCCCCAGCTCCCCTCCCACTGCCCCGCATGACTGGAGGCTCTCAAGGTCACCCATTTGGCTTTTGGCCTACAGACAAGGACACTGAGGCTTGGAAAGAGGACAGGTCTTTTTCAAGAACCCGAGAGAGTGAAGGCCTTAGAGTCAGACGCCTCTGGGTTTTGATCCAGCTCCCTGACTTTCTAGTGCAGTGATGGTGGGCGGAGCCTTCGATCCTCGGTTTCCTCGTCAGACAAATGGGGAGAAGAAGGCCTTTCTCCATTCAGGCGGCCAGGTTGAAGGAATACTGAGTGTGGAAGGGCGCCCGGCCCTGGACTGAGATGGAGCACACCCAGCCCTGGACTGAGATGGAGCACGGAATGTGAACCCCCTGAGGGTGGCGGTCTTTCAGGTCTTTTCCACCACATGCAGGTGCTCAGGGCGTACCTGTGGATTGCCCCGATGGTGGAATGACTGCGAGGGAAACTGGGAGCAGCGTTCTGCTTTGTTTGGCCCTAGAGCCCTAGAGTCTTGAACAGCACCTGGCACATAGTAGCTGTTTAATAATGCACACACCGATGAATGTAGCTTTAAACTTCAATGTCCTCATCCCCTCCACTTCCCCACACTGAAGAGCGCCAGCAACCTGAAGCCCGAGTCTGGGCTTCCTGGGCACTACAGACTGACTCTCACCCCACCCCCACCCCCCACCCCAGTCTTCCTACCCCCCGTCTCCCCACCCCCACCCCACTCCAGTGCTCAGATATGAAAGGAAGATGCTGCGCTAACGTCTGACGGCCAGAGACGCCAACAGGGCACTTCGTGTTTTCCAGAGCATGGTTCCCATGAATTGCATCATACCCCTGTCAACTTCACAGGTGGGGCAAGAGAGACTCAGAGGACAGATGTGACTTGCCCAGGGTCACAAGGCATCGAGCAGGGACGGCAGGGATTTGGATTCCAAATCTTTCTGTGTCACTCATCCCTTCAACAAAAGTATACTACACACGTGTTGGCTGGCCCAGGCTCAGGACCTGTGGGCGTCATATGGGCCCTGGTCTCCATCCTGGAGCTGTGAGGGTCCCGGGTCAGCAGGCTGAGAACCAAGGCCCACCCCTGGCCACCAGGAGCCGTGGGGATGGGGAAGGGGAGTGAGGGACAGAATGAGAGGCAAGAGGAGGGGCCTCCTGCTGGAGTAACTGCCCAGCCAGGACACAGCAGGAAGGGGAGAAGGGGCAGAGAGAAAGCATTTATACCGGAAATGCCTCCTGCAAACTGGGCACGGAGGAGAGAGCAGTGAGCAAGACAAAAGCAGACACGGAACCTACACTCTGGTGGCAAGACTGACCTTAGATAATCACCTTGATTTGTAATCTCACGTTACAAATAGAGGCAAGGGCTCTAAAAGGAAATGGCACAGGGACATAAGTTGGGCCTGGTGGCTCAAGGAGGGCTTCCCGGAGGAGGTGGTGCTTGGGCTGGGAGCTGGAGGATGAGAAGGGAGGGAGGGAGAGAGGAAGGCAAAGACAAAAGGAGGGGGAGAGAGGGGAAAGACAGAAAGTGGGAAAGACAGAGTCAGAGGAAAAGAGTTTGAGAGAAAGGGTCAGAAATGAGAGAGGCAGGTGGATTGTGAGGTGGGGAGAAGTGAGCCAGACCCAGCCAGCTGGACAGATGGACAGGGAGACAGAGGGCTGGGGAAAGAGGGGGCTCACAGAGAGACAAAAAGCCAGCAAGGAAGCAGGGGGTAAAGGGAAAAACAGACCGCAAATGACTGCAAGACTCACTGGCGCCCGGACTTTCATCTCTGACGGGAGGGGAGCCTGAGCCCCTCAGGGAAGACTGAGGTGTTCGGGCTGGGGCTGAATAATGCATTTCACGTTCCAGCACTGTTTCATCTTTCCCTTTGTAAGCTGGGACTCCAGAGCTGAGCTAGGCTGCAGCCAGTGGGGGTGGGGGGCGGGGTGCCGTGAGAGGGGTTCAGTGGGCGGGGGGGGGGGGGGGGGGGGGGGGGGGGGCAGCTGGCCGAGCCTCTTCCCTTCCCTCCACACCCTCATCCTGACTCTACACTGACACTGAGTTCCTGCCCAACAATTGGCTGTCAACTAGGGTGCTTGTTGCTAAGTAGTACTAACTGTTAATAAAGGTGTTGACTGCTAACTAGGATGTGTTCATTGCTGACTGGAGTGTTCAGCACCAATGAAGGGGGTTGTTAATGGGGTGTCTGCTCAGGCTCCAGCTTTGGTGCCCACATTTACGTACTCCTCCCTCCTCCTCATCGCCGTAGCGGCTGGAGTGCGTCCCGTCTCCCAGGCTGGGACTCGTCAGTACCAGGACAAGGACCCGCGGGCCCTCAGAGCCTCAGCGTGTCCCCTGCCCACACCCTGAACTGGTTCTGCAGGTGGTCCAGCCAACGCCCTGCTCCTAGTCTTACTCGACAACCGAGATGGAAAGTAGAACACTTTCTGGAAAGACCTACATTTTTTTTTAGTTTATTTATTTATTTTGGGAAAGGGAGCAGGGGAGAGAACCCACAGGGAAGGGGCAGAGAGAGAGAGAGGATCCGAAGCAGACTCTGTGCTAACAGCAGAAGCGGGAATCCCCAATGCGGGGCTAAATCTCACAAACCGTGAGTGAGACCACGACCAAAGCCAAAGTCGGACGCTTAAACAACTGAGCTACCCAGGTTCCCCAAGACCTACAGTTTTTAAAAGAAACACCAGAAATACACACATAGCCAAATGACCTGACTTGATAATAGTGGAATGACAGGTGGGTAGAAGCACTGCTCGCTGGCCCTGGAATTCTACGCGATGGTCCGGCTGCAGGATAGAGCGGGGATTCCTATGTCGTTTCAGGCTGTGACGGCACACTTGTGGATCTGCCAGGATACTGTGAGGCGTCATCTACCAGTCCGTCCCCCCAGGCTGAAATGGCTGCTGGATGACGCCTGGAGAATAAGAGCCCCGGGCTGGTGTTGCAGGACTCCTGGGAGGGCCCTGGCGCAGGTGGCCCCAGGAGGTCTGAGCGCTGACCTCTGAGCAGTCACTCACTTGCTGGCAACACTCCTCCGGTCATTGCCCTTGCTGGGCCTCGGGTATAAAACGGGAGTTTGAACAAACAGATGTTTGGGAGGTCCAGCCAACTTCATCTTCTGCTGCTGCTCATCAAGGCCCATTTCACAGATAGAGAAATAGAGACCCAGGTGGTTCTGTCCTCGGTGTAGACTCAGCCTCCTCTAGATCCATCCAGATGAACTCATCAGCCTTGCCCCCCAAGCCAGGCGCCTCTCCAGACCCCGGAGAGCCTCTCCCCTCCCAGGACAATGGTCATGATGGGATGGACTCTGCAGTCACCAGTGCTCTTTCTTGATCGGGAAATCAGCTGCCATGCATGGGGGCTGGAGGGATGCGAAGGCTGCCCCGTCAGACTGCTGCCAGGCCTCCAGCCTCTCTGTCACCTGGCCTGCCGTGTTGGGGCCAGACACACTCATGCAGGTGTGCAAACACACGTTGGGGCTCTTGGGGCAAAGGTCAAACGCTGCCAACTTCCCCACCTCAGCTCCCTCCCCTCCCGCTCATCAGCCACACCAGCCTCCTCATAGAGACTCTTGAAGTCCACACATCTCCAGCCTCAGGCCCTTGGCACACGCTGCTCCTTTGCTTGAACTTACACCCCCTCCAGCCTTGGCCTTGGCCTCGTTACTGACTTCTACTCAGCTCAAAAGCCAATTCTCTGATAAGCCCTCCCTGAGCCCTGGTCCAGCTCAGATCTCTGATTTATGCTGTCCTTGGCAGCACTGGGTAGGGTGGAAATGACTAGCTATGTGAGTGTGTGGTGTTTTCCTCTCTCATCTCCATCAGACTGGGAGCTCCTTGAGGCCATGTCTGTCTTGGTCTCCTTCACACCGCCAGGCACCGGGCATGGGGACACTTCATGTGCACTTATGCAGTGAGTGAATGAGTGAATGAATGAATGATGGTCAACTATTGCTTACACACACCCAGAGAGGGGAGAGAAATGTGCAAACACACGTGCAGGACTTGGAATTAGGAGACCTGAAATCAAATCCTGCTTGCTCCTCTCTGACTAGGTGACACAGACGTGACTTCACCGCTCTGAGCCTCCATGTCCCCATTTGTTAGATCAGGGTAAATAAGTGGCCCCTGCGGTGCAGGGGGGAGTGAAACGCACGGTGAACGGGAAATGCCCCCAGAGCTGGTCTCTTCTCAAGGTCACGGCCCGGTCCATGCACACACACCTGAGCCCCGGCACAGCTCTCGTTCCCAGGCCAGGGGCAGAGCTCACATCTGGCACTCCAGCTGGTGCCTCTTGGCCAGGCAGAGGGAACAGCTGTGACTGTCAGTCCTCAGTGGGCCGCCGGGGACCGAACGCTTGATGGGCACTTTCTTATTTACCTCTCTTGACAGCACCATGAGGGAACAGGTACCTCTGCTCAGCCCATTGTACAGAGAAGAAGACTGAGGCTCACAGCACTAGGATGTCTGGGGGCGGGAGAGGGTCCCGAGAGCCTCTTCTCTGCAACCACACTCTCATACCTCCTTCGTAGTTCTTTTTCTCCCTCTCCCTCCTCTCTTTCTCCTTCTCTTCCTCTCCCTTTTTCCTTTGTTTGCCTTCCTCCCTGTCCAAACAGACTTCTTAGCCTTCTCTCTCTCTCTCTCTCTCTCTCTCTCTCTCTCTCACATTGTCCTACAGCCACTGCCGCTGCTGCCAGTTCCCCACCCCCACCTCCGGCCACTCTTCCCATCCCCCACCAGGTGCCATCTTCACCTCCTCCCAGGAGAAACAACGCAAGTTGGACCCAGGCCTCAGCTTGGCCTGGACCCTGCTCAGTGCTGCCATTCAGTAGCTGTGTGATCCTGGGCAAACTGTGCCTCATTTCCCCCTTCTGCAAAGCTGGGGGTGATAATGCCACCAAGGCCATTGTAGAGAATAACAGCCAATACCAGTGGAGAGGGCACTGTCGATGCCCACCCCAGACCCCTTTAGCCTCTGTGTGTCCATACCTCCTCCTACGGGTTTGTTGCTAATAAGCAAAATGTTTCAGAGGCTTGACCTCGGACTACAGTGCACCTGAAGTGCCTGGAAGTTTCTGTCACCCGGAGGAGCCCATGGCCAATGACCAACAGGCACAGGAGTGGCACCCAAGCAGGACCGACTCTGGGGCACTTTTTACACCCCAGGCCCCCCCCATGAGATCAGGATGCCCCCTTCCCTGGCGTCTGGTAAGGGAGGGTATTCAGAAGGCGCCCGCACCTTCTCAATAAACTTCTAGCACTGGAAACTTTTGTCTCAGGTCTGCTTCTGGGGACCCTGGCCTAAGCAACAAGGCAAGCTGTTTGACACGGGCCTGGTTCCGAATAAAGACTCAATCCATTTTAGCGACTATCATTTTAGTTGCTGGCAACTGGAAACAAACATCCTTGTCTCTCTCGGTCTTAATTTCCTCATCTGTAAAATGGGTACAATGAGAAATTGCCACAAATCTCTATATAAATCTTCCATGAATAACTGAGTGAAGAAACGGACATGTCTCACCTTAGCTGAGGGGGTGGTCGTGGGTGAAAGAACAGTCTCTGCCCTTCCTCCCCACCCCTACCTCCCAGCTGCCTCCCCCTCCCAGCAGCCCCGGCTGCCATGCTTCTCTGGCTGTGAGGACGGAGAGCAGCTCTCTGACTCCCTCCCCTACCGCAGGGAGGCTTCACCGGACTCCAGAGAGGTGTTGAGATCAGCACAGCTCTCTTCCGACTTGAACGGTAGCTTCACAGCCAATCCTCCACCCCAGCCCTTCCAGGTCTAATTACAGAGGCCTAGGAGGCTACCCCATCTCACGATGTGCTGGCCCCAGTCTGTGCTAGGTCATTAAGAGGTGACTGTCAAATTTTCAGGAGTTTGGAGAACTGTTCCTTTAAACTGTAGACAACTTGAAATTGGCCACTGTGGGAATATTTACACCACGGAAATTGTCGAACGCTGCACATCAGACTTCTATTGGCGAGCTGCTTTACCAGCACGCACCTGACTCCATCCCTTTCTCAGACCCCCACCAAAGCCACAGTTCTATTGGACATAGAAAATATCTTGTAGTTTTCTAAGTTGAAACAGCTAAATTACTTTGTTTTCTGCACATCATTTCTTCTGACCCTGTGAGACAATTCTTTTTGGTGGGTGGATGGCTCGTTTTATTTTATTTATTTATTTATTTAAAATTTTTAATATAGTGTATTTATTTTCGAGACAGAGAGAGACAGAGCACAAGTGAGGGAGGGGCAGAGAGAGAGGGAGACACAGAATCTGAAGCAGGCTCCAGGTGCTGAGCTGTCAGCACAGAGCCCAATGCGGGGCTTGAACCCACGACCGTGAGATCATGACCTGAGCCAAAGCCGGATGCTTAACCGACTGAGCCACCCAGGCGCCCCTGGATGGCTCATTTTAAAAACAAATAAAAAGATTTCTTATCTACCTCTTAGCATCTCAGCCCCCCAACATACATTCCCCAAGGGAAGGCCTTTCTTGACCTTCCTCTTAAAGATTTCTTGTCTCAACGAGTCGGAGATATATTAGCTTCTGGAAACTTCAAATTATGGAAACCTAGATCTTCATTTTGGAGTACCCCAATTAGGGGAGTCCCAGCTTATTCAGGGATTTGATTCTAGAGTTAGCAGGTTAGTAAATATTCCAACCCAATGCAGTCAAAATCCCCCCCACTCATTCCTAGTAAACCCTTCAGAGAGACCCCATGGTGGAGGCCATCCATCGTTCAGTGAATTCAGGGACGGAGCACACCTCTGCCTGTTCAGCTGAACAGAAGATCAAGTATTTGGTGTAAGTTTGGGGGCTGATTATAATAAAATATGTATCTTTAAACCCTGGATTTCACTCAAGGTGGCAAGATGCCCATGCCCTTACCCCCATGAGAAGTACCTAGAAGGCAAAACCACATGCCCGCCATTTTACATTCTCGTGGTAGACACAGAATCCCAAACTACTGGCTCTGTCCCCCTCTTTCCCTCACCCTCCACTCCAGTCATAGCCGGGAGCTCTACAGAGCCTTCAACCACAGGAATTTGGGGTTAGAAGGCACCCCACAGCCAGACCCTGTCAAATGCTGAAATGTCCTTTACGGTATCCCCCCAAAGAGTTCATTTGGCCTCTGAATTCCTTCAGTGGCCGGGAGCTCACCACCTTGCAAGACAACCCATGTCATTTCCTGTGTTTTATACCATATTTTAAAGTTCACGTTATTCATTTAGAGAGAGAGAACACAGGAGGGGCAGAGCGAGAGGCAGGCAGAGAGAATTTCAAGCAGCCCCAGTGTGGGGCTCAGACTCACAAACTCTGAGATCATGACCTGGGCTGGAATCAAGAATCAGATACTTCACGGACTGAGCCACCAGGGGCCCCAACCCATGTATGCTGCCATGATCACCTTTAATTATATTGTTGGAACAAGTTGTACTTTCCAGTGTCTCTGATCCTTAACAAACATCTCAGGGTACCTCGGTGGCTCAGTCGACTAAGTGTCTGACCCTTGATTTTGGCTCAGGCCATGATCTCATGGTTCTTGGGTTCGAGCCCCAAAGTGGGCTCTGTGCTGACAGTGTGGAGCCTGCTGGGATTCTCCCTCCTCCCCTTTCTCTTTCACCTTACCCACTCATGCATGTACACACTCTTTCTCTCTCAAAATAAATAAATAGACTTAAAAAAATCTCAAAACTCCTCCCCTACAGGAGCCAGGACACAGAGGAAAACAGGCCCTGCCTCTCTGGGGAGTCCTAACGGGCCAGTGCTGAGCTAGGAATGATGCTCTGGACACTCAGAGAAAGACCAGTCACTCTAAGGAGCCTGATGCCCCTTGGTCCAACCCATTTTGCGTGTAATTTCCAAGCATTCACGGACCCCTACAGTCCCATGATCCAGTTCAAATCTTTCATAATATAGATGAGAAAACGGCAGCCCAGAGACAGTAGAGACTTCCCAAGGTCAAGGTCACACAGCACCTAAGAGGCAGAGAGTCAGGATCTAAACCTACATCTTCTGCCTTGGATCCAACAGATCCCCCCCCTCCCACCCCGACTCCCACAGGAGGCCCCTTATCCCAGCCCAGCTGAGACCAGTCCAGAGTCTGAGATCTGAGGCAGAGTTCCCCACCCCTCCCGGTGCCCCCATCACTGGGGGTGAGGAGGCATCAGATCCGTGTGGCTACCCCAACCGTTGGAGCCACGGGAGACCTTGGTGCGTTCCCCAGGCCCCAGACGGGGGCGGACAGCTGGGCAGGGTGATGGGTGGTTTTAATATTTAAACACAGTTTGCTGCCGCACAGCCAAAGGCAAAAGCAGCTGCCTCCTTTTTCTTCTCCTTCCTCTCCTTCCTTCCTTCCCTTTTTTTAAATCTTTAATGTCTCCCGCCAGCCGCCAGTGGGGGAGGTGGTGTTCGTGTATCATATTTCAAAGGGTTGCCACAGCTGGAGGGGTATTCAGAGCATTTCGAGCCAATCCATTGTGTATAAATATATAGATATATATACATATAGGTTTCATTATCCCCTTCAGGGCTGCCAGAGAATATATTCTTTTAATATGTATAATATATTTGAGCTGCTACATGACTCACAGAGGGGGAGGGAGGGAGGGAGGGTGGCCCGCAATTGACATTTCAGAGGCATTTCCAGGGACAGAGAAACAGCTGACTTTGGGAAAGGGGAGGCTTCTGTTCAGCTGCGGCTGGCCTCTGGGGTCCTGTCTCCGGGAGGGCATGGGGTCTAACGCATCATCCCTACCTTGGGCCTGGACCCAGCGATGATATGTATTCAGTCCTTTGAGATGGTTTATTTGATCCTCTTGGGTATCCAGAGCTTTCCTTTGTTAAGTGGTGCTCAGCTCTAACAAAGGATTTGGGGGCAACATTTCCTGGATCTGCCACAGCTGCAGAAGTTCAAGGCTGTGTGCTAGCTGTGTGACCTTGGGGGAGCTGCTTAAACTCTCTGAACCTTAGTGCCTTCATCCGTTAAAGGAGCCGGCAGGCTGCCTTGCAGGGTGAAAGCAGATCATGTATGTGAATACGGAGCAAGGGCCAGGTGGGTGCTCACAACTGGGGATGCGACCCAGTTATGGGGGCTGCGGGAGGGCGTCCCATGCACTGAGACCTAAGGAATGACCCCAGATGAAGAGGGTCAGAGAGAGAGAATGTCCCATGTACCTCCCAAGCCCGCAAGGCAAGGTACAATTCGGCCATTTGAGACCCACTAGAGGGATGGGTCCAGAATGAACGGGGCTGCCCTTGGTGGGCACGCTTAGCTGGAGTGAGGGCCCAAGTGGCCCTTTGCAGGTATGTGGTGCCAAACTGCAGCTGCTGCCTCCTATTCGGCTTGTCCATTCTTCTGGTTCCCCAACCACTTCCCAGGAGGCAAAATAATGTCTTCCTTGGTAGCTGGAACTCTTCAGAAACAAGGTCAAAATAAAAAGGTGGTTTGTTTTTCCCCTGGGATTCCTTGGCATCTCTGACTCTCCACAGCCTCTGGTCATTCGTCTCTCAGGGGCTCCCTCCTGACTCTCCTGCCACTGCCTCCCCCCTCCTAGGTGTGGCCACCTAGGAGAAGAGGACAGAGGTCACTAGGGTCCTCATGGGAGCAGGAGCTCTGATTTCTGGGACGGGCGCTCCCACAAATGGGCCCGGACCAGCTGACTCGGCACCCCTGAGAGGTTTTGAGAAGATTCGGGAGAGCAGCGTCCAGGAATGGGGTGGTTTCTTCCCGGAGGGGCTGTGTCTGGACCGTGCAAGGAGGGAGTCCCTAGGACGCTGGCCCAAAGGGATCCTATTTCCCATTGCTCCAGGGCAATGCTTGGGCCGGGCTGAGTTTAGGAGCCTTGAGCTCAGAACCACAACCCCCGCCCCCAAAAGGCAGGGAGAATGGAGGGAGGCCTGGACTCCCTTCTGAGTTCCTTAAGGTTCCGCCATGTTCTTCTGTGGCCCTCTCAGCCCGCTTTCCGTCCACCCTTCCCCGCCTCAGTAAGGGGCCCTTCTGTCCCCCTAATTTTTAAAGGCATCATCCTCCTGCGTTCTTCCATGTCCCCCACCTCTCATCTGATGGAAGACCCATCAATCCTACTTTAAAATAATCTGGAATCCATCCCGCACTTCGGCTGCCACTCCTCTCGGAGCTGCTACCATCCCCCAGTTATTACAACAGTCTCCTCTCCGGTCTCTGGCTTCCATTCATGCCCTGCCCCAGCCCATTCTCCACCCAGCAGCCAGAAGGATCTTTTAAAAATATGAATCTGATCATTTTCCTTGCCCTATTTCACCCTTTCCACTTGCCTCGCCTTTGCATGGCTGACTCCGTCTCATCTTTTAGCTCCTGGTTTAAATGCTGCCTCATTAGAGGCCGTCCCGCGACAGCTCCAGCTCACCGCAGCCTCCCCTTCTCACTTACTCTTCATCTCTGCCCTTTCCTTATTTCTTTCACAGCGTTTATCACCATTTATAATTGTTTGTTTGTTGTTTACTTGGCTGGCATTCTGTCTCCCCATCTCTGGATGGTGAGGTCCCTGGGTGCAGGGCCTCATTTTTCTGCTTATGATTCTATCCCCAGGACCCAGCCTAACGCCTGGCACATGGTGGGTGCCCGATATGAACTTCTGGGAGAATGGGAGGGCCGTATTTGATTGACCCAATTCATCATGTTGAGTCAGGCTGTTTAGGTCATGAAAATGCACCCTCTTGGGTCAGGTGACCATCCTGTGATCCAGCGAGCAGCGTCCAGGAATGGGGTGGTCTCCTCTAGAAGGAGTCTGGACCGTGCAAGGAGGGAGTCCCCAGGACGCTGGCCCTGTCACTTCTTAAGCCTCCAGCCTGAGCAAGAGTGAAGCAGAAAGAACGGGAGAGAACTGGAAGCTGGAAGTGCTGGTCCCCTACATACCCATTGTATGGATGAGTAAAACAAGGCCTTTGGGGCCGTTCACTCACACTGGGCAACTTCCAGAGTTCCAAGCCCCCCTGCCTTACCCCCCAGACCGCACCCCTGGGCTCACAGACTTCCCAGCAGCTGATAAAGCCCCAGAGGGGACAGAGACGTCGAGTCCATCCCCCCGCCCCCCCACTGCCTTGGAGCAGGCTTGCCCAGCCCCGTTAGAGGACAGCACTCCAACCCTATTTCCCAAAGAGCCCCTCTGTTCCTCACACTAAATCTGGAGAGGGGTGTGGTGCGCTGGGATTTGGGACTGGTGTCCCCCCCTACCTTTCGGTGCCTCGGTTTCCCTCTCTGAACAACTGGCAGGATCTTGAAGCCCCCGGAGTCTCAGAACCAGCTGAGCGTGGTCTCGGGTTGCAATGCGCCCTCCGCTCCGCAGCAGAAGAGCGTTGTCGAGGCTCCTCTTCTTGGCGGAGCGCTGGCGCCCCCTGCTGGAGTGAGGCGGGAGGGCAGCCGCCGGTTGCCGTAGGTGCTCTGGGACAACAGCTGGCGAGAGGCACAGGCACACGAAGGGGGACACAAATAACTGCCGGCCTCAGACAGTTCAGGCGCATCCGCGAACAGGGACGCAATAGCACTCAGACCCTTCCGATGGTGTCAGGAGCCCAGGTGAGCAAGGCTGGTGGAAAGGTGTGGATACAGAGCTTAGACACGAACTGGGGTGTCCACACGCGCGTCCTGGAGTCCCCTCGCGGTGTGGGGGTAAAGGGAGGGAGGAGAGCCCACAGAAACACCCACGAGGGAAAGGCACCCAGCCATCCAGCTGTGGGAAAACTGCCACCTGCTCAGGGCCGACAGAGTCCCAAGGGGGCTGCATCTCAGCATTACAGAAAACCTTTGGGAAAATTCTGGGCGAGGGGTTCGAGACCCCTGGCACCACCATGTCGTGCTTTCCCCTCTTCTGTGGCTGGTGTCCCTTGATAGGGTTCGGAAAGTGTCCGGATCCTCTAGGGGCTACAGCAGCACCGCAGCTGGGCAGGAGGACCGGGCGGCTTGGAGCCCTTCCACTTGGAAACCAGGCTCGCTGGCTTTTTATTCACTCATCCAGTGTAGACAGGCTGAGCACCTCCTACCCCGTGCCATATGCTTGCCAGGCCCCACGCACCCCCAGCGATGAGCCAAGTCCCTGCCCTCCTGAAGCTTAGTGGGGAAGATGGACCGCAGGAAAGAAGCACGTGGGACATAAGGTACCACGTGATAATCCAACAATTCCACGGCAAGCTCTGCCCAAGAGAATTGAAAACGTGCGTCCCTGTGTCCGCACAAGGACTTGCACGTGAGAGTCCATAGCAGCGTTAGTCCTGAGAGGTGGAAACTGGAAGTTGCCCAGGTGTCAAATAGGAGGCCAAGCACGCAACGCGAGGTACATCCGCACAGCAGTAAAACGGCGCGCACGGCTGACACTTGCAGCTACGCGTGTGCACGGGTGTGCATCTCCGAAACTACGGTGAGCAAAAGCCGTCAGCCACAAAAGAGTGATGGCCCGGGGCGCCTGGGTGGCTCTCGGTTAAGCGTCTGACTCTTGATCTCAGCTCAGGTTGTGATCTCACGGTTTGTGAGGTCGAACCCTGCATCCAGATCTGCGCTGACAGCGGGGATCCTGCTAGGGATTCTCTGTCTCCCCGCCCCTCTCTGCCCCTCCCCGGCTCTTGCGCCTGCTCCCGCTCTCTTTCTAGTAAAATAAATAAATAAATTTAACAAAATCAAAAACAAAGAGAGTACAAATCATGCCATGCAGGAGAAGTTCTAGGAAAGGAGAAACTAGGCAGAAAGCAGATGCATGAGTGAAACTTCTGGGGTGATGGAAACGTTGTTGGTGGTTAACGGGACTTGGGTATGCGCCAAAATTCACCAAAAACACATGTTCTACAAATGAACGTATTGCATGTAAATTATGCCTCAATAAAGTTGGTTTTCAAAAAGAGATAATGCCAAGAGCTACAAAGACAATAAGATGAAGGGAAAAGAGGGAGATTTAGGATAATGTGGTCAGAGATGCCTCTCTGCCGGGATGATATCCGAGCTGAGACCTGAACGAGGTCGAGGAGCTGGACTTGGGGATGTGTTAGGCGAAACATCCAGGCAGCAGGACCAGCACGTGCAAAGGCCCTGAGGTTAGAAGCCTCCTTCCTCCATGCCCCAAATAACGGAAACAAAGCTTATGCCTGCAAGTACCTAAGGGCTGCTAATTACTGACTTAGTTAAAACAATAAGAGACAGTTTGCTCCTCCCTCACCCCAATCCTGGCTTTCTGGTCCTGCCCACAAAGACAGCTGCAAGTGCTAGACTTATTCCAGCTCTGGGTTCCATCTGGACAAATAAAAACCACAGCTCTGGGCGAGGTTGAGAAAGTAGGGGTGACTCTGGCATTATTTGCTTTATTGTCTCCCTTTGGGGAGACCCTGAGGCCAAGATTCAGGTGCAGGTGGTTTCTCTGGGAGGTGGCCCTAGGGAGCATGATTTAAAAGTGGGGAAGCAAGTCAGGGGAAGGAAGGATGCCAATACAGGGTTGTTGATGGGAGGGGAGGGTGTCATGCTGTGGGCAACTGGGCTTAATCCAGGTGGGGGGCTCCGGGACCCTGTGGTACATGTGTCTGATCTGTCCCACTGGCTGGGGGCATGACATCCTTGGCCAGTCCAGATGCCCTGTGAGGATTGGGCAGCAATGGCCAGAGGATGCGCTAGGACAGACAGACACAGAAAAATGTTAGTGAGGGCATTACGACCTCCGGGCGCCCGCAGGAGGGACTGAGAGCAGACCGTGGACAGGGCCCGACCACTTCCGCTACAGCCTCTGACTGCGGACACGGGGAAAGAAGCTTTTTGCCATATAGAGTTCTGCAAATTTTGTCCCATTGCAGTGTATAAGAATATGGAATCTTTAGAAAGAGGTACAGCCTCTCTGGCATGGCCAGCTCTGTCACCTTCTGTTAGAAGCAGCCTGCTTGGTGTTGGGGCACCTGGGGGGTTCAGTCGGTTGAGCATCAGACTTAGCTCAGGTCATGATCTCACAGTTCATGGGTTCGAGCCCTGCATCAGGCTCTGTGCCAACAGCTCAGGGCCTGGAGCCTGCTCCAGATTCTGTGTCTCCTCCCTCTTTGCCCCTCCCCTGCTCATGCGCTGTCTCTCTCTGTCTCAAAAATAAATAAACATTAAAAAAAAAAAAAAGAAGCAGCAGCAGAAGGCTGTATCTTCAAGCTCCAAAGCAGAGCTTTCCCCAAATCCTGACCACCTTTACCCCCATATCCAATCAGACCCCCAGGCCTGTGGATTCTCTAGGCCCTGGTCTCACACCCTCCTGCTTCTCTCTCCCCAGTGGTTCCCCTCCCTTGCTCCACCCTTCCTGTGGCCCCCACCATCCTCAGCGGCTTTGCTACACTTTCGTCCTGGGTCCACTTGTATTTCTTATTTACTTGCCATGAAGTCGACTTCCCACGATGTTGAGTTTGATTTTCATACTTTTATCTTCAGAGGAAGTTAAAATAATATACTATTGAAAATTCCTTGTGAAATCTTGAGTTTGATGTCTTCTTCAAATCAGCCTGCCAGCCCCCCAACCCCTGATGTCACACCAAAGGAAATGCTGTAGGTCAGGACCAATCCAACCTCCTTGGCTGTGTGTTAGAAATCCAGGGCCCCACCTGCGCTTCCAGACTCACAGCCTACCCCTTACACACGTGCACACACGCACACACATGCATGTGCGTGCATACATGTACACGTACATGCACACACATACGCAGCCATAGTAGCATTTGTCTGCTTCCAACTTTTTAGCTTTGCTGTTCCGTCTGCCTGACATTTTCTTCCCATACCTTATAGCCCTGATACTCTCCCAGTCATCCCTTCAAGGCCAACTCAAAGGGTAGTTGCTATCTAGATTTTATCTCCTCTCTGAGCTCCCAGAATTAATTTCTCCCTTCTCTGGCTTCCCCCAACCCTCTGCTCACCTACCTGTAATAGTAGGGACCATCTGGTGACGTAGTGCCTGCCCAGACACCTTCCTCCCTACTTGGCTGGGAATGCTGGTTTTAGAGGAGCAGAGTCTTATTCATCAAGCATCTGACAAACACTTACTGAGTATCTCCTAAGTGTCGGGCATAGGGAAAGGTATGGTAGACACAGCCATGAGCAAGAGAGACCCAATCCTTCTCGCCTCAATCTTACAGCCTGTTGGGGGAGAGAGACATTAAATACATAGACAAACAAATGAGGATATAATTTCCAAATTGTGATAAGTGCTACAAGAAAGCTTCCCGGGTATTCAAGAGAGAACAATGGAGAACCTATCTGGGTAAGGCGAGAAGAGAAGGCCTCTCTAAGGTGGTAACATTGAGTCCTGAAAGATGGAGCCAGCAGGAAGAAAGGCTGGGGATGGTGTTCAGAGCAGAGGACACAGCCCGCGCAATGGCCCTGAAGTGGGCCATTGTGTCTTCTTTTTTTTTTTTTTAATATTTATTTATTTTTGAGAGAAAAAGAGAGAGTATGAGCTGGGGAAGGAGCAGAGAGAGGGAGACACAGAATCCGAAGCAGGCTCCAGGCTCCGAGCTGTCTGCACAGAGCCTGACATGGAGCTCAAACTCACAAACTGTGAGATCATGACTTGAGCCAAAGTTGGACTCTCAACCATCTGAGCCACCCAGGTACCCCTTTCATGAAGACCAAGGCGGCCGGAGCAGCGTGGTTAGGGGAGAACCGGGACAGCAGTGACCCAACGACCTGGGGGGCAGCAGACACCAGGGGTGCTGGCCACCAGCCCCCACACACCCTCACGGCTTCCTGTGCCTGAGGGAGTCCCCTGTCCGTGGCATTGAGCTTGTCTGGACGGCAGGCCAGGGGAGTTGAGCCCCGGGGGTGACCCTCCATCAACGAGCCTCAGAGCGTAGAGGATAAACACCCCGTTCTTGCACCAGGGCTGGCGCTAGGGCACAGAAGGGCACCGAGTCTTAGCCCCTCACCCTCGGGGCTGTGCCCGTGTGAGTCACCGCCCGAGAGTGAGGGCCTTCTTCAATGTTTTTATAACCACTTTATGGAGAGATAATTCACATGCCGTAAAGTTCCCCCTCTTAAAGTGTACAATTCAGTAAGTTTTAGTATATTCACAAAATTGTGCGACCATCACCACTCTCTCATTCCAGAACATTTTCATCACCCAACAGTAACCCTCCACTCATCAGTCAGTCCTTAACTCATGTCACCACCCACCCCCAGCCCCCAACAACCACTAATTTACTTCCTGTCTCCAGGGAGAGACAGCTGTGGTGGCCACGAGAGGGAACCCCTGCTTCTTGGAGCCTCCTTGAAGGCTCTAAGTGCCAAGCAGACCTTAAATAATGGGAAATGAGGTGGGCAGGTGAGGGGGCTCGATGCCAGCCCCAGGTATGTGGGCTGGATCTCAAGGGCTCAGAGTGGATGGAGGAGGATCAGGATCAAGGGGACGGCTGGAAGGAGCTTAGTACTGGTGCTGGACTGGGGCCTTGGGCATGCAGCGAGCAGAGGATGAGGGGCCCGTTTGGGAATAAGTTTGAGGGAAACTGGGATTGATCACACAGGGATTACTTTGAGTTGGAATTCTTTTTTTTTAGTTTTTTTCTGTGTCTTTATTTTATTTTGAGAGAGAAGGAGAGAGTGAGCCGGGGCGGGGGGCAGAGGGGCAGAGAGAGAGGGAGACAGAATCTGATGCAGGCTCCAGGCTCTGAGCTATCAGCACAGAATCTGATGGGGGGCTCGAACCCACGGACTGTGAGATCCTGGCCTGGGCTGAAGTCAGATCTGAGCTGGAATTCTTAAGATGTCAAACTGGACCACAGAGATTTTTCTTTGGTATATCTGTGTACTGTTGATCATTCTCATTTACTTAATACTTTTTGTTATTCAAATCAATGACCATGACACACCCACCAGAATGGCTAAAGTATAAAAAGTTGACAATTCCCAATTTTAGGAAAGATGAGGAAAAAGAGGAATTCTCCTACCTAGGAGGTTGGAATGTCAAATGATGCCATCCATTTGGAAAACAGTTTGGCGGTTTCTAATAAAGCTAAACATGCACTCACCACACGATCCAGCCACTCCCCTTCCCGGGGTTTTACCCAGGAGAAATGAAAACAAATGTCCACAAAATGACTTGTGCAAGGATGTTGGTAGTGGCTCTCTTCATAATAGCCCCAAACTGGAAAGAACGCAAAAGCCCGTCAACAAGGTGACTAATACATATGAAATACTGCTCAGCAGTAAAAAAGAATGAACTGTTGCCACGTGGAGTAACACGGCTGAGTCTCAGACTCCTTACTCCAAGCGGAAGATGTCACACAAACTACATTTGATATGTTTCCATTCATGAAAGCTCTAGAGCAGGCGCAAGGAATCTAGGGTTCTATGAATCAGAATAGTGGTTACCTCCTTGAGGAGAGGAATACGGAGGGCACAGAGGGAGGGCAAGAAAACCTTGCTGGGGCGCTGAAATCTTTCCACGTCTCGATTTGGGTAGCGATCGTTTGGACGCGTATAATTAAGACTTGTTCATTTACATCTCAACACGAAATAATTACGGAAAGAAAACGATGCTATCTGATTTGACTTAATTTTTCATTGTTTCATGTTGTGACAATTGTAGATGCACGTGCAGTTGTAAGAAATAACGCAGAGAGATCCCATGTAGCTTTTCCCTGGTTTTCTCCGGTGATGACGTCTTGCAGAACTGTAGCAGAAGATCACAACCAGGATATTGACGTGGATATAATCCATTGATCTTTTTAGATTTCCCGAGTTCTGTTTTACTCTTGGGGGGTACACATGCACACACACATGCATGTGTGCACATGTAATCCTATGCAATTTCATCACACATGTAGGTTAGTGTATCCATATCCAAACCAGTCAAGCTGCAGAAAAACAATCCTATCACTACAAGGATCTCTTGTGTTGTTCTTTCAAAAACTTACCCACTCTGGGGAGTCTGGGCGGCTCAGTCTGTTGAGCATCGGACTTTGGGTCAGGTCATGATCTCGCGGTTCATGAGTTGGAGCCCCACGTTGGGTTCTGTGCTGACAGCTCAGAGCCTGGAGCCTGCTTCATATTCTATGCCTCCCTCTTTCTTTGCTTCTCTCTCTCTCTCCCTCAAAAATAAGTAAAAACATTTAAAAAATTTTTAAATAAAAACACCCCCTCTCACCTCTCTATCTCCTCACCTCACCCTTAATTATTGGCAGCCAGTGATCTGTTCTCGATGTCTTTAGCTTTGTCATTTCAAAAATTTTCTATAAATAAAATCATATAGTATGAACCTTTGGGGATTGGTTCTTTTGACTGGGCATAATTCTCTAGAGATTCATCCAAGTTGCTGCATGTGTCCACTATTAGTTCTTTTTTATTGCCAAATAGTATTCGTCGTGTGGAGGTATCACGGTTTATTTGACATTAACCCATTGAGAGATGTCGGGATTGTTTCCAGTTGGGGGCTTTACTAATAAAGTTGTGTATAGGTTTTTCAGTGAGCATAAATTTCCATTTCTCTAGGGTAAATACCCAAGAGTGCTGTTGTTGGGTATATGGTAATTGCATGTCTGGTTGTTTTTTTTCACTGGCAAACATGGGGGTGCCTGGCTGGCTGAGTTGGTGGAACATATGACTCTTGATCGCAGGATTGTAAGTTCGAGTCCCACACTGGGTGTCGAGATTACTTTTAAAAAATCTTAATAAAAACTCTGCCAAACATGTTTACCAGAATGGTGGTGCCATTTTACATTCCCACTAACAATGTATGACTGATTCAGTGTCTTCCTATCCTCACCAGGATTTGCTGTTGTCACTCCTTTTTCTTTTAGGCTTTCAGCTAGGCATATACACTGTCTTGTTGTGGTTTGAATTTGCATTTCCCTAGCGGCTGGTGATGTTGCACATCTTTCCATGTGCTTGTTTCCTTGTCATCTGTGTCCTCTTCTCCGAAATGTCTGTCATGCCTTTTATCCAGTTTCTAAGTGAAACTTTAAAAATTTTTGCATTTTGAGTTCTTTATATATTCTAGATACCAGTCTTTTAGGTATTTCTCTCACTGTACACTTTGTCTTTTTATCCTTTAATATAGTCTTTCATGGAGCACAATTCATGATGAGGTCAATTATTTTTAAGATTTTATTCATTTATTTGAGAGACAGAGAGAGCACAAGTGGTGGAAAGGCAGAGAGAAAGAATCCCAAGCAGGATCTGCACTGTCCTCACAGCCCAGGGCAGGGCTTGAACTCACGAACCGCGAGATCGTGACATGAGCAGAAATCTAGAGCTGGAAGCTTAATGGACTGAGCCACCCAGGCGCCCTTAATTTTTCCTCTTATGAATTGTGCTTTTGCTGTCAAGTCTAATAAGAACTCTGCCTAGCCCAGACCTGGAAGGGTTCCTTTCCTTTTTCTTTTCTTTCACTAAAAGTTTTATAATTTTAAGTTAGTGATCCATTTTGAGTTCATTTTTATATACTATGTGAGATTTTTATTGATGTTCTTTTTTCTTTCCCTCCTTCCCTCCTCTGTTCCCCTCCCTCATTCCTTTTCTTCCTTGGTTTCTTTCTTTCTTTCCTCATGGATGCCCAATAGTTCCACACCATGTTTGAAAAGGTTATCTTTCCTTCACTGAATTGCTTTCACATCTTTATCAAAAATCAGTCAGGCTTATTTGTGTAGGTCTACTTTTGGGTTTTCGATTCCCTTCCATTGACATATGTATTTATTCTTCTGACAGTACCACACAGCTGAAATTTCTGTAGTTATACAATAAGTCTTAATATCAGGTAGGGTAATTTCTCCTACTTTATTCTTCTGATTCATGATTGTTTTACTATTATAGGGCTGGTGCCTTTCTATGCAGATTTTAGAATAAGTTTGTCTTTGTCTATTAAAAAAAAAAGCTGTTCTGGGACTTTGACAGGAACTGCATGAAACCAACAGGTCAATCTGAGAAGTGACATGTCTGCTGGGTTGATTGTCCCAGTCCATGAGCATAGTATGTCGCTCCTTTGATTTCTCTCTTCAGCATTTTATAATTATCAGCACACAGATCCTGTATGTATTTTATTAAGTTTGTACCTTAGTATTTTAGGTTTCATTGGAAAGAGCATAGATAGTCTTATAGACCATCTGGCCGGTGTCCACAGAGAATTGGGAATCTTATTGATGTACAGGAAGACCCATACTTTAGGTGCCAGAAGTGTCAGAGGTACTGTGCACAGTGGTCATTGTAGACAGAGTGTTTTTCCCGAAGCAGACTCCAGGCTCTGAGCTGTCAGCATAGAACTCGATGCAGGGCTCAAACCCACAGAGTGTGCGATCATGACCCAAGCCGAAGTCGGATGCTTAACCAACTGAGCCACCCAGGTATCCCCCTAAAAGTTTTTTTTTGGTAGAACCTTTGGGTTTTCTACAAATAAGATCAAATCCTCTATGAACAGGGATTACTTTACTTTTTCCTTTCCAATTTGGATGCCTTTTATTTATTTTTTGTGCCTAATAGCTGTGGCTAGCACTTCCAGTACTGTGTTGAAGAGAAGGGATGGAAGCAGACATCCTTGCCATGTTCCTGATCTGAGAAGGAAAAGCTTTCAGTCTTTCACCATTGAGTGTGATGGTTGTGGTTGGCTTTTCATATATAGATTTTATTTTGTTAAGATGGCTGTTAAATTTGTTAAATGCTTTTCTCATCAAAGGGTTTGAAGTTTGTCAAGTGCTGTTCTGCATCAGTTGAGAAGATCATGTGATAGTTTTTCTTTATTGCATTAATGTCATTCTAGGAATAAATCCCACTTGGTCATGGTGTATAACCATCTTAATATGCTGCTGAATTTGGTGTGCTAGTATTTTATATTGAGGTTTTTTGCATTAATGTTCATCAGGGATATTGGTCTGTTTTGTTTTAGTTTTTGTTTGTTTTTTGGGGTTTTTTTGGGGGTATTTTTGTTTTTTTTGTTTTGTTTTTTTTTTGTACTGCCTTCATCTGGTTTTGGTATCAGAATAATGCTGGCCTCATAGAATGAGGTAGGAAGGGTTTCCTCCTCTTTAATTTTCTGGAAAGGTTTGAAAAGGGCTGGTATTGGTTTTTTTTTAATGTTTTAATGTTTATTTCATTGTCAATTCTGTTAATCTTTTCAAAGAACCAACTTTTTGGCTTCACTGATTTTTCTCTATTGTTTTTCTATTTTCTATTTCATTTATCTCTGCTCTGATCTTTATTATTTCCTTCCTTCTGATAGCTTTGGGTTTAGTTTCCTAGTTCCTTATGTTGTAAACTTAAATTGTTGATTTGAGATATTTCTTGTTTTGTATTTTTTTTAATGTTTATTTATTTGTTTTGACCACAGCTCGGGGAGGGGCATAAAGACACAGAATCTGAAGCAGGCTCCAGGCTCCAAGCTTTAAGCACAGAGCCTGATCTGGGGTTTGAACTCAGGAACCATGAGATCATGAGCTGAGCCAAAGTTGGAAGCTCAACCAAATGAGGCACTCCTTTATTTTTTTAAAGTTTATGTATTTACTTTGTGAGAGAAAGAGAGTGTGTCTGCATGCACGTGTAAGAGGGGGAGGGGCAGAGAGAGAGAGGAGAGAGAGAATCCCAAGCAGGCTCTGAGCTGTCAGTGCAGAGCCTGATGAGGGCCTCGAAGTTACAAACCATGAGATGATAACCTGAGCCGAAATCAGAGTCAGACGCTTAACCGACTGAGCCACCCAGGCACCCCAAGATCTTTCTTGTTTTTTAGTATAAGTATTCATAGCTATAAATTTCCCCCTTAACACAGCTGTTGCTGTGTCCCATAGGTTTTGATATTTGTGTCTTCATTTTCATTTCTAAGTATTTTCTAATTTCCCTTGTGATTTCCTTAATCATTGGTTATTTAAGAATTTATTATTTAATTTCTATAAACTTTTGAATTTTCCAGTTTCACTTCTTTTGAGAAACTTACTTTTTAAAACTTAGGAGTATAGCATGGTAGTGCATCCACCCCTCAGTAAAGAGAAAGGAGTATCTATGATCTATCAGAACAAGCCCTTCATCTCAGTGCCGCACAGTTTTGTATGAAGATGAAATTCCAAACAATAAAGTAATTAGGGGATTCTCATTTTCAGATTTTTTTTAAAAAGTACAGCAGTGAGAATATCTCTTTTTTTACTCAGAAAGTTTTCAGATTCATTCATTAAACAAGCATTTACTATTTGGCCAAGCATTGCACCAGAAAAAAGGATTACTCCAGTGAATGAAACAGGTAAACATCTCTGCCCACATGAAACTTCCATGATAGGGGAGGCAGACAGATAATAAACAATAAATATACTAAATGAATAAATTACATAATACATTACAAGGTGGAAAGTGCTATGGGAAAAAATAGAGCAGGGTGAGAGGGATCTGAATTTGGGGGTAGGTTGCAGTTTCAGATAGGATGGATAGGGTCAAACTTGGTCCATACATAGACCATACTTGAATAAAGATTTACAGAATGTGAGAGGGTGAGCCATGAAAATATCTGAAGGAAGAACATTCCAGCAAAGGGAAGAGCCAGTGGAAATTTGAAAGGAGAGTGCATGTCTGGAATCTTCCAGGAACAGTTATGAGACTGGAGAGCTATAAAACTGATGTCAGAAGGGAAGAAGGAGACTCTTTTTTTTTTTTAATTTTTTTTAATGCATTTTATTTACTTTTGAGAGACAGAGAGAGAGAGTGCGAGCAGGGGAGGGTCAGAAAGAGAGGGAGATACAGAATCTGAAATCGGCTCCAGGCTCTGAGCTAGCAGTCAGCACAGAGCCTGACGCGGGGCTCGAACCCACGAACTGTGGGCTCGAACCCACGAACTGTGAGATCTGACCTGAGCCAAAGCCGGACGCTTAACCGACTGAGCCACCCAGGCGCCCCAAGAAGGAGAATCTTATAGTATTTAGGATACAACTCTGGAACAGATAAAGGGGCATGGAGGATTCTGAGGAGAGTTTTAACACAACCTGACTAATTTTGAACAAAATCACCCTGGCTGCTGAGTCTTGACTGCGGTAGAGCAAGGCTGGAACAGGACGCCAGCAGGGACGCATCTGCAGTGATCCAGGTGAGAGAGGATGGCACCTTGGATCAGGAGATTAGCAGTAGAAATGGTGAGAAGTGGCTGGGTTCTGTAGATATTCCAAAGTGGAGTCACAGAGACTGTCCAGATGAAGAAAAATAATCAAGGATGACTGAGATATTTGGTCTTAGAAAATAGGAGGATGGCATTGCCATTGGCAGAGATGGGAAAGGCCAAGGTAGAGCAGATTTGGGGTGGGGGAAGGTTTCTGTTTGGGACACATTGGGTTTGAGATGCCTGTTAGACATCCAAGTGATGGTGTCCAGTAGACAGTTGAGCATCGGGAGTTGAGAGGAGTGACATGAGCCCCTTCTCTGACAGGGTTGAACAGTGAGAATTAATTCCTTATCGGAATGACATCATTACATTTGTACAACAAACTCTGGTTTCTGGAAGCCATCTGAAGCAGTCCCCGGATCTGTCCTTCCATTGAGTGTGCCAAGTCATTTATCGATGTCCGCCAAGTGAGGGGGGAAGGGTTCTTATTCACTCACAGCTGCCTTCCAGCTTGGGAAAATACTCACGATGATCTTTCAATCCAATTTTTAAGTGTCTCTTCATCTCGTGCAAAATACTTCCAGTGAGTTCTTTCACTGAGTTTATAACCAGACCATTGAGACCACAAAAAAAAAAGGGGGGGGGGTTTCAGCATTTGTCTTAAAGCTGACTGACTGTGTGGGATGGACGATCTCCCTCCGCGGGCACGGGTGCTTGTGTGGGGTCCCAGAGGTCACAGGGCAGCCTTCGCTTCTCGAGAGCTCACTGCATGCCATGGCCTGTACTGTGCCAACTTCCACATCTGCACAAACACATTGAAGTGTCACAACCGTGCTGGGAGCGAAGTACTGTGATTATACTCATAGAGCTGGGGAACAGGAGGCTCCAGGAGATGGAGTGATTTGCCCAAGTTCACAAGGTACATGAGTGTTGTGCTTTGAGGGGCCCTGGACGTGTCCTTGAAGCAGCTGTGGTCTCCTGGGTCAGTGCAGTGAGGGCTGATTCTAGGTCGGAGGGTTTAGAGGTGCCAGCTTCCCGCTCTGAGCGTTTGCTGAGGCCTGGGCCACCCTGGACTTGGAACCACTCTGGGCCTGGGCCTGGCCTCAGGGTCCATGCCCCAGCTAGTTTGCAGCCCCCATGGAGGGGCCATGGCCACGGGGGCAGGACAGCCCCTGCTCGGTGTGTCCGGGAAAGACACTAATGGTCAAAACAAGAGGACATCACAGCAGACCTTCCTTGCACTACCTAGAACGCCCTCTTACCCCCTCTGAGAACACTAGGCAGTGGGGCAAATGGGTGTTTATTGACCCTTCACCTGCCTGAAAAATCAGCTTCTCTCTGACTGTAGCCCTTGTATATCCTTGTGATCCCCTCCACCTTCCATCTACAGTCTCCAGCCTCATTGAGAGGAGGTGACAGATGGAAAGAAGTCAAGGTGATCATGGAATTAGAGTAGGGCTCAGGGAAGATGGGGGAGGTGGCATTCTGACAGATACCTTTCTGTTGGTTAGAGGTGCCCCTTAGACTTGGAGGGTGAAGCAACCACCCACAGCCCTCTTAACTCTCTGTGTTTGGGACTGGAGATTATTTTCTGGGCCATCATTAACTGTCAAGCAGTTTGCAGACTGCACAAGAGCACTCAGTCAAGGAGAGACTAAACTCCAGTCGTTGCTTCTCTTTCTGTAGAGCCGAAGCCACCCAGAGGAAAGGGTGACTTTTTCTGATGCTCACAAAGACATTATGGGCTAGAGGTAGGTCTGTTCACTAAAGACAAGGTCATAGAATGTTACATGCAAGGCTTACTTAAAACACATATATGTATATTTACTCTCCAATCTTTTGATACAGGTTCAAGGCCTTTTCTTTGAGGAGTCCACAGATCAGAAGGCCCATTCATTACCTACATCTATAATTTCCAATTCTGGTGTCTTGAAAGAGGAATGAGACTCTTGTGAAGTGACCTGCAGGCAGCATCCTCGTGGATTTTGCTCTCACAACTCTCCTGCTCATATCTAATTAGAAAGCGTTATTTTGGGGCCACCTGGGTGGCTCAGTCATTTAAGCCTCTGACTTCAGTTCAGGTCATGATCTCGTGGCTCGTGAGTTTGAGCCCCATATCAGGCTCTGTGCTGACAGCTCAGAGCCTGGAGCCTGCTTCATATTCTGTGTCTCCCTCTTTCTCTGTCCTTCCCATGTTCATACGCTGTCTCTTTCTCTCTCCCCAAAATAAATAAACATTAAAATTTTGGGGGGAAAAAAGCAGAAAGCGCTATTTTTACAGTTTGCCATTATTGGGGCCTCACAGACCCCTAGCTAGATCCCAAAGCTTCTGCAAAGGTGCTTTTGTCCATGGGTAGTTGCAAGGCATTGTTGCTGAAGGGAGCACCAGCGAAAGACCTCACATGCTACCTGGTATCTTTCCTCTACCAGTTTTTTAAGCTAGCATTTATCAAGCATTTACGAGGTGCCAGCTTGATACTAAATATTTTTCATGCATTTTCTGCCACACTAACAGGTGAGATTTATCAGCCCCATTTTACAAATGAGGCCACCGAGGCCATAAGGAGATGAAATGCTTTGCGTTGTTTTCCAATCACACAATGCCTTTGTTAATTCAGTTCTAAGATGCATTTTTCTTCACATTGCTAAACCTAGGATGCTGACGAAATACAGAATAAATGAAGAAGCCATGATTTGTAAAGGCGGTTTTAAAAATTTTTAAACTTTCCGTCTGAAATAATTTCAAACTTCAAGAAAAAGGCACAAGAATAGTGCAAAGAATTCCCACATGCCCTGACCCAGAATCACATATATTATTAACATTTTACTACATTTACTTCAAAATTCTCTCTCTCTCCATATATATGAATCGTTTGAAAGTTACAGATGTCATGGCCCTTTCCCCTAAATATTGCCTAAGAACAAGGAATATGCTCTTACACAATCACAGTATAACTATTAAAATCAGGAAATTTAACATTGAGCAATACACTGTTGTCTGATTCATAGTTCATTGCCTACATTCAGATTTTGCCAGCTTTTCCAATAATGTCCCTTACAGCAGATTTTTCTAGCACGAAATTCAGTTCAGAATTACACGTTGCATTTTGATGCTGTATCTCTGTCATCCTTTTTAAATTCCTTTGTTTCTTCCCGTCGACATTTTTGGAGAGTCAGTCCAGTTATTTTGTAGACTGTCCTAAATTTCAATCTGCTGGGTTATTTTCTCACCATCTGACCCGGGTCACGCATGTTTGGCAGGAAGGCCACGTATGTGACAGGTTCTCAGTGCATCCCATCGAGAGGCGCGCACGTCGGCTTGTCTTACTAATGTGATGTTGACCTTGACCCCTGGGCGAAGGTGGAGTCCATCAGGTTTGCCCACTATCATGATCTCTCTTCTTTTGTAATTAAAAGGCTATTTGGAAGAAGACACTTTGAGACTACACTTTCATCCCTTCTATATTTATTAGCTGGCATTCTGCTCTAAGGAAGATCTCTCCTTTCTCTCCCATTTATTTCTTTATTAACAGTATAGACTTGTGGATTCTTCTTACGTTAGTCAGTGGGAAATAATGCATTACTGTCATTATTTATGCTGATGTTTTACTGTCACTGAGGCAAGATATAAGTCCAGGTCCGTCTGATGCCAAAGCATCAGACCAAAAAACCAAAATTCCTGACCACTTTTCTATGCTCCACACTGCTTGCTAGCTTTCACCTTGAGCAAACTGCCTACATTCTCTAAACTCAGCTTTAATATTGGTAGGATCTAAGAGACACATGACCAAGATTCTAAAAGGAAAGTCTGTGGCGTTTCCCCTCAGCTGAGTCCCAGGACAACCCCTATTCTCTGCCAGGCCCTCAGCACCATTCTGTTCAGTCTGGTTCAAGTTGCACCAACCTAACGCCCGGTCCTCTACTAGCAGCTTTGTACACATGGATGCGTGGGACCTGGCCTCCGCCAGATGGAGGCTGCTTCACACCACTGCGTCCCCGAGAAAAACAATGTGGCTGAGCTCCGATGGACATGTAGCAGGAAGGAGACACAAACATTTGTGGCCATCAGCCACTGCGGTTTGGGACTGGTGTGTCCCTGCACTATAATCTGTCTACTGCCCCCTGTCCTAGGTTCTGAAAGTACTACAGGGACCATGGCAGGCTTGGTCCCTGCTGTCATGGAGCTCGCAGTCTACTTGGGAAGACCGATGCTAACCGAATGAGTAGGTACTTAATCACAATTATGTTAAGGGCTACAAAGGAAAAGCACTCGTACTGGGAGAGCATCTATCCAGGGTAAGCAACTTATCTACAAAACCAGGGAAAGCTCCTGAGGAAGCAACAGTAAAACTAAGACCTTAAGAATGAGTCTGAGAGGGCCTGGAAAAGAAAGGCAAGCGAGATATTCCAGCAGAGGGAACAGCATGTGCAAAGCCCCTGGGAAAGGGAGCCTTCAGGTTTCCTGCGCTTTCCACGCTTGCGTCTTCAAGTGCCTCTCGACTCTGTGAGCCCAGAAGTCCTACTGATACTTTGTACTTAAATTAGCTGAAATTCAACTGCCTTCCACCAAAGGAATATACACTTTGTACTTTAGGCTGTACTCAGAGTCACATCAACACAAGTCTCTCAAATCAACTCCCACCTCAATGGACTGGTTGGCCGGAAAGAGGTCCCTGCGCGGAAATACACGTGGGCTCATCTGGCTTCTCCAAGGAAAAGTCAGGAGTATCCTTTCGTGCAGCTAAGGATCGAAAAACAATCTGATTTGCTTTTTTTGTTTGTTGGCTTAGTGGTGTTGTTGATTCTTCGGAACAAGGCATTGTTCTACAGAGTGGCAGGGAGCAAAGCCCGGCAGGGTCCCTCTGGCCGCACCTTCTCCCATCCCCAGGTCAGGGATAATCTCCACACTTGAGCAGGCATCGGATGCTGACGGCTCTGCCTAAAAAATACATCAGAAGTTAGCCCACCTCCCGCTATCCCCGCTGCCTCCCCTGGGGCCGTGCCACCACCAGCCACCCGGACACTCATCTTGGCCTCCCCGCTGTCCTCCAACCCCTTCTCTGGCTCTCCAATCCATTTATTTTTAGCTAGAGAGATCTTTTAACACAGAGGGGTTAAAAATGCAGACTTCAAGTCCATGTGGCCTGGAGACAAATCTAGCTTGGTCACCCAGGGCTGTGTAGCCTTAGGCAATTGACTTCATCTCCCTGAATCTTCTTTTCCTGGTCTTTAAAATAAAGATCACACAAGCTGTTCTCTTGTGCAGATCTGCTCCTTGAAGCCCCAGAGGACCCTCCATTGTTTTAGATAATTCGGACTCCTCTCCTTGGCTCTGTTATGTGTGATATGACCATGACCCAGGTCACTCGCCTCCCACCCTCAGGCAGCCACACTGGTCTTCTCCAGGTCCCTTCTGACCTCTCACCTCCCAAATTCTATTATCTTTGCCTCTAATTCTGTCGCCCACATTCATAATCTTATAGCAGGATTTTTGCACAGAGAGAGGGGACACTGAGGCTTTCTTTGTCCAGGAAGCAACTTTATTCATCTTGTCAGCACGGGCTCAGTGGGTTCATACCCGAAAAACTGAGCCAGGCACAGCAAGGTAGAGCCTTTTATGCCATTTCTACTTTTACTTTCCCAAATATGGTGACACATACAGTCAGATTGGACACAGTCCAAGTTACATAGTCATGTCAGAGTTATGGAGACGTGTATAGGAGCTGATTGGGCCATGCTGCACTCGTCTTCCTTTGTTCTGAGAAGGCTTCCACCACATTCCTCGGGGAGGGGCGCCGTCACAATCCAGAAAGCCCCTTCATTCCCAGGACTCAGGGAAAATATTCACATTCAGGAAGACCTCCTTGGGTACCCGCCAGACTAACTTAGTCCCCTTGCTTATGATTTTCTTCCACCATAGCGTGACATGCTTATAATCTGTGTTCTATATCTGGCTCTTCTGTCATTGGACTGGGAGCTCATCAAAATCAGGGGCTCTTTCTTTCTTGCTCACCGCTGTACCCCCAGAGCCTAGCATGAAGCCAGGCTCATACTAGATACTCAGTGTTTGCTGTAGGGATGAGTGAATGATGCCAAGTGGGATTCTGAAATGTAGGCTTCCTAGCTACATTTCATGATCTTCTGGGATGAACTTGGTCCCTTGAGGAGGAAAAGCTCTTTAGGTCCTGAGTTCTCCAAAGAATATTAGGGAGACATTTTATAGCTTATTCTAAGCACAAAAGCCTAAGTCTCATTTATTCTCCCTAAAATAGTTATATAGTTCTGTTCTCTAGAGTGAGGAATATGATTTTTCATGTTTTCCCAGCATTGATCCAAGGGTCTGACACAGAGGGTTTAAAAATGCACACTTCAGGGGCGCCTGGGTGGCTCAGTCGGTTAAGTCTCTGGCTTCAGCTCAGGTCAGATCTCACGTTCGTGGGTTCGAGCCCCACATCAGGCTCTGTGCTGACGGCTAGCTCAGAGCCTGGAGCCTGCTTCCGGTTCTGTGTCTCCTTCTCTCTCTGCCCCTCCCCCTCTCATGCTCTGTCTCTCTCTGTATCAAAAATAAACAAAACATTAAAAAATTTTTTTTAAAAATGCACACTTCAGGTCCATGTGGCCTCGAGTCAAATCTAGCTTGGCCATCTACAACTGTGTAGCCTTAGGCACTTGACTTCATCTCCCTGAATCTTCTTTTCCTGGTCTTTATAACAAAGATAATACAATCTGTTCTTTATAGAATTACACTGAAAATTAGAAATGTCAACACTCAGTGTCTGGCACATAGGAAGAGCTTAAAATACCATTACTGTTCCGATCATTGATGGGGTTGAGGACAGGAAGAACATTGGGCATTTCCCCACATTACCACTAGATGTCGCCATAGACTTGTCTAAAAGAGCAGCACTCCTTTGCGAAGTCTGGAGCAGAAAGACCTTAGAGGTGGAGAAAATGAGGACAAAACCAGCAGGGACCTCTCAAGGTCATGAAAGCAGGTCTAGGATCTAAACCCACTGGTCCTGCCCACTTAAGGATGGCAAATTCCACACCAGGGCTCCTACAGCTCATCCTGTCCCTGGAATAGCCTGTGTTATCCATTTGAACTAATAGGTACCCATGAATGCTAAGTATGTAACAGGCCTTATTCTAAGCATTTTACAATACGAACTCATTGAATTGGCAGAAATAACTATAAGAGGTAGATTCTAATGCTTTCTTCATTTTATGGAAGGGAAAAGTGAGGCACAGGGAGGGTAAGTAACTTGCTCAAGGACACACAGCTAGAAAACGCAGAGCAGGATTAAAACCCCAACATTCTGCTGCAGTCTGTGCTATCATAGAGCTTACTTTTTTGGTCACCTTGGTAATAATGTTTATTATTACATTTTAAATCTGTTGATATCACATAGCTTCTTTGATGATTTAACAAATCACTGCTGTTCCATTAAAGGTTATGTTTCCCGAATCTAAGTCTTGGAAAGGAAATAATGTTGATTTTCAGAAAAAGTAATTGTCAAATGGTGTGATCACAAAGGAAACTAGATACTGTAGTTTCACAAAACATCACTCTGTAAATAACATAACCTTTTGCTGATTCTTCATCGTTTAGCCCCAAGTTTGCTATCCAGTTCCAACAGAATTCCATGGACTTGGTTATTGGCTAAATTGGAAGTTTGGAGGACAAATGAGAAAGGAAGGAGCTTGGCTGGGTCTTTTATTCATTCACTCATTCATTCACTTATTCATTCACTCCACAGTGACTGCGTCCTACTCCCTGCCCTGTACGAGGCTCTGAAGCCAAGAAATGACCCCTAATTAGCCCTGCCTTCAAGGAGCTCACAGTCTAATAAGAGTTAACAGACAGGAAGTATGCACACATTGGCCCTGACAATCTCCCCAGACTGTCTGTAGATGGCATTTGTCTATTCTCTCCATTCCTGGCATAGCACCTGGCACATGTTAGGTACTGGATAAATGTTTCCTGAAATGAAGACAAAGGCTTCATGGAGTGGGTAGCAATTTGATCTGGGGCTTTGAGGACTAGAAACCTCTTGACAGGTGAAGATAGAGGAGAGGACACACCCTCTCAAGAGGAAGAATGGGAGGGTCATTGTAGAAAGCACATCCTGGCTTCTGTGTGAAAGATGATGGCTTTGGGTGAGATGTGGGGCAGTTAGAGGCTGGCTCAGGGTGTAGGGGTGAGTGGGTGGTGACCTGGACCAAGACTCTGGAGGTGGGGACAGAAAGGGCCTGAAGGAGGATTCAGAAAGGATGGACAAGCCTTGGAGAGTGCGGATCAGGAAAAAGCAGCAGTCATGGGTGAGTTCTGGTGTCTGGTGGAGCAGAGCAAGTTGGAGAGGTCTTAGAAGGAAGTTGAGCAAAAGGAAGGGTACATTGAACGGAAGGCTTTTCTAGACCGAGTGGTCCACTGGCAGTTTGAAATCGAGAGAGATCTCAGGCTGAGCAAAATGAAACCCTGATGTTATAGGGGAAATCAGTAGCAGCTGTTTACAACATGAGCTTCTTGTGTGTCTGTGAAATGTTTCCGGTGTTTCTCATCAGCTGTTTCCCAGCAAGGTCCTTCCAGGTCCTTCCAGCTCTGGCCACCTTCCAGGTCCCTCAAGTCAGAGCCCAGCTTTGGTGTCATTTCTACCACCTGGAACTGAGGTTGGAGGGTAGAGCAGTCTTGTGGATACAGAGGCAGCAAGCCAGCTGGGGGGTGAGGGGGGCGAGCCAGCCGCGTGTGAGTGAGAATCCCTGCCTCACTTTCTCCAGTTTTCTGGGACCCCCAAGGGGAAGAGGGCTGGCCACGGAGGCCTTGTCAATGCCCAGACCTAGCATGAAGATTACTGGAAGGCAGAGTCTCTGCGAAAAGTACCTTCTGATTCTGGCTTAGCAGCACAAATCACAAGCCATGGATTGGGAGGACATCTTCCTCACTTTTATTATATTTTATTTTTCTTGGGCTGTAACGTACGTAAGGTATATAAAGTACCCTAATCTTCAGGTATAGTTTAATGAATATGTGCCCATATAATCACCAACCAGATTAAGATATAGACCTTTTCCAGCATCTCAGAAGAGTCCCTATTGTTCCTTTCCCATCTCTACTCCCCTCCCCGAGACCCAGGTAACTACTATTCTGATTTCTATCACCGTAGATCAGTGTTGCCCACCCTTGAACTTTATATGTGAATGGAATCATACAATACACACTGTTTTTTTCTGGATTCTTTTAGTCTGCTTAATGTCACTGTATGTGATATTAATCCATGTACAACATGTCAGTATATTGCACTTTTATATGTGTAATATAGTATTCCATTGGATAAATAGTTTGTCAGTTCTCCTGCTGATGGACATTGAGCTATTTCGAATTTAAGCTATAAGTAAATCTGCTATGAAAATTCTTGTGTGAGGCTTCTTGTAGACATAGGCACTCATTTCTCTCGGAATGAATACCTAGGAGTGGAAATTCTAGGTCATGGCAGAGGTGTATGTTCAGATATAGTAGAAATTATTGGTTTTCAGAAGTGGCTGTACCAATTTCCTCTCTCCAGCTGTATGCAAGAATTTCAGTGGCTGCACATCCTTGTCTATGCTCCGAGCCTCGTCTTTTCTTTCAGTTTTGGATATTGGAACGCTGGGTATTAGAATGGGTACATTGATCTCTCAGCCCATAAGCAGCCAAGACAGGCCACATCCAGTTTGTTTCTCAGCTTGGGGAGGTGTGGAGTTCTTGATGTGGATGGGGCTCTAGGAACTGGGGTAGTCATCTTAGGACCATGAGCATGAAACCATCATGAGGATAGCAGAGCAAAGATGGAATTAACCTGGGAGACAGAATGTCCTTAACAATACTGCCAAGCCACTCAATTAATTTGCCATTGGGTGGCAGCCTACTTCTTTTTTAAGCCAATTGATTTGGGATTTTTTTTTTTTTGGTCTTTTTGTTTGTTTGTTTGTTTGCGGGGGGGACTTATAAAGGACACAGTCCATTAGCTCTCCTTTTAACCAAATCCAATGGTGCCATTACTGTCTCTACAGCAGTCAGCCCCATTGAGCACTTTCTCCTTCTTGAAACCTTCTCTTTGGGATTCCATATTCACCTGGTCTTCCTCCCACCTGTCTGGTCACTGCTTATCAGCCTCCTTTCTTGGCTTTTCTTCCTCTACTTTTTTTTTTTTTAATTTATCTTTCCTCCCTTGGGATCTGATCCAGCATCATGATTTCATCCATCACCTGTGTGCTGATGTTACCCAAATATGAATCTCCAGCCCAGACCTCTCTTCTGAGTTCATCTCATATAAAAATGCCTACTGACCCTCTCCACCTAGATGTTGCCCAGGCATTTCAAATTTGCCTTCTCAAAGGCGAACTCTGTATCCTCTCCCTCCATTTAATCTTTCTTCAGGTTTCACTACCTTAATGAAGGGCTCTCTACTCCTACCTACTCAAGGCAAAAACCTAGATGTTCTTGCCACTGCCTTAGCACACATCCACATCCAATCTTTCATCCTTTACTTCTCTACCTCCTCAAGCCACCACCCTGAGTCATTGTTACTTTGCAGCTAGAAAGCTGTAACAGTCTTCTAACTGGTCCTCCCCCCCTCAAAATAAACTGTTCCCAAGTGTCTTTCATGCAGCCAGGGTAGACTTCCAGAAATCCAAATGTGTTATCATTCCCCTTATGAAAATGGCTCCTCATTACTCTCAGGATAATATCTGAATTCATTTGATACCATTACCTGCATTACTCCTTGCTCATCCCTTACCCCCCTGCCTGCACCTTCCCACCTCATTTGGGACAAGTGGTTCTTTCTGCCTAGTACATTTCCCGTCTCACTCTTGCCCTGCACAACTCCTTATTGCCCTTAGTTTCTCAATCTAAATGCCAGCCTCGCAAGGACAATCCACCCTTACCCCTCACCCTATGTTAGGACTCCATTCATTTTTCACAACCCTCCTTTCTTTCCCCGCCGCACATTCCATGCTGCATAACTAGAGAGAGAGAGTTAATATTATTGACTAATAATATATAGTTAATATTATTTTATAACTCTCTTTCCTCCTCCACTCCCATCCCCGCCCCTAAACTTTCCCCCACTAGAATGACAGTGCCTTAAGGTTGGAGCAATATCTACTTCACTCTCTTGTTTTAGCAATTCATTTAACACAGAATAGGCTCTCAAGGAATGCGTTTAATCATCTGATAAATGACTCATTCAATCCCCATAACAACCCCGTGAAGTAGGCATTTCATTAGACCTGGGGAAGCTGAAAGTCGGGGTAGGCAAGTTGCCCGAGATACAGTGAAAGGGGAGGAGTCAGGTCCTGACCCACGTCTGGTCCTAAATTCTGAACCTGATTTTTCCGCTCCTGAACTTTGGCCGCTTGGTGAAAGAGCCAGGAAGGCGGCGGACTTTGAGCCACGGGGTTTTCCCGGATGACACGAGTGATCCACACGGGACACTAGAATCAAGAGTTCACCTACGGTGTCTAAGGTACCGCCCTCAGCTCTCAAAGAGTAAGGATCATAATCTGCTGCATATGCATTAGGGGACCATGAGACCGTGATTCGGGACTACCTGAGATATGCCTGACTAAAAATTCTTCGGGCTTGAAGACTTGAGAGCCCCAAGAATCCTCACTAATACATAGAAGTTTCCAAAACGCTCATATTAAGCAGACGCTCAGGGAATATCTGGCGGGGACCACCCTGATTTGAGTCGTATGATCAGGCGTCTGCAGGAGGCAGCCCAATCCCAGGAGGGGTCCTCGGCCTGCTCCACTAGAAGACGAAGGGGGCGTCTCCCCGGCTTCCTGCGGCGTCGGTGGCGAGCTGCGGTGGAGGCAGGCTGCGGCAGCGAAGGCGACAGTGGCGGCGGTGCCATGGCAGGGCTCGCAGGTACCGTGGCGTCGGCCTCCTGGGAACGGGATAAGAGGCCCTCAGTGCGGCGGTGCCGCCATGTTGTCCCTTCGGGGTCACCTTAGGCGTCGCCCGGTCCCTTTCTGGGGTTTTCCTTTCGCGCACCCTGGGGGCCACGCCTGTCCGGTGTCACGTGATTGCCCTGTGTGGCCCCAGCCTGGGCCTTGGGGGTTCCTTCCCGGCCCAAGGGCGGGTCACCGGACCCCAGGGTCTCGTTCTGGCTTCCAAGGTCAGCGCTCGCCTGTCTGTTCTCAGGAAGGAACAGACGGAGCCGGAGAGCGCGGGGCTGAGGGGCGCGACTACCACGTCTTCGGCCCGGGGCCCATGGCAGGGGTCCCGGGTTCTGAGAGTCCTGCCACTCGGTCCCCGCCACTTCAGTCGCATTTTTTAAATCAGAAGGGGCGTGGGGGAGAGGGGAAAGAAGGGCCTTCCCCACACACATAGGCACCCGCTTTGGTGTCTGAGGTGAGGTGATAGGTTGACGCTCTGCTTTGAGTCGCGGGTGCTTCTCACTCCCTCGTAACTTTTCACCAAGTCCGGACACCCGTTCCCTTTCCTCCAGTATATATGGGGAGTGGCCCTCAAGGGCAGCTGAAGGAACGGAATGCCTGGCACACCAATGGCCTAGGAAAAAGAATGGGGGATGGGGAACAGTTGCTTTTTCCCTCCCCCTCCCAGATCTTGTGTAAATTCCTTCCAGGCCTCCGTGTTCCTTGTCAACGCTAAATGTTGGGACAGACTCTGGTCTGTCCCGGGGAGGAAATGCTCTTTCTGTTTATAGGTTCGGATCGTGTTTTATCCCTTTCAGGGAACTGGTGTGTTGGGAACAGCTTCTGTTTGCCCTGCCTGACATGGTCCAACCATCCCCTCCGCCTTCTGGACAGCAACACCAAAGCCAGGACCAAAAAAAAAAAAAAAAGTTCCAGCTTAAGTGCTAATGCCAAGTGTTAGATCTTGCTTATGTGTTTGTTTCAAATCAGAGAGACTGATTAATGTCAAGCAAAGCTGTCAAAGGATTCAGAGCCCTGGTCAGTTTTCAGTGACCAGATCAGTTCCATATCTGAGACTGGTCTTGTTAGAATTGCTGCCAAACACAGTTTAACCTTTTATCTGTAATATTGTTATTTCAAAGAGGAATATGGAAGTCTGGGTTTGGCTGTCTTTTTGTTGTTCTTTTATCTTTGAAACCTATATGCATTCCATCACAAGCCTGTCACTGTGTGCTGTGTGCCGAGGATCATGTGCTGCCTGTTCTGGGAACGCTCAGGAATCTGGATCCTGCTGGGGTACGGGCCCTATGGGAGGGGGGACCGGATCATTCTCAGAGAAGACAGCGACGTGTCTCTGGGGCACATACGGGAAGGCACGGGTCACCAGAGGGAAAGAGGGTGTTGTTAGACTAACGTTTTGTGTGTTGTGTGCACACTCGTGCACGTTTATATCTCTGGGGGGTCAGACTAACCGCAAATTCAGAATCTCACTTTAGGATGCTGGCTCCTGAGCAGATACAGTTTGAAAATAGATACCGAGCGAAAGGCTTATGGCAGATCTGCTCCCTCACCCCACCCAGGGGTAATAAGCTGCTGCGGTCCTGCAGCTGAAGCTGGGGAAGCCCCCATCCCCAGTCCCAATCCAGATACTCCATAGATCAAGGTACCGCACCACATAGCACCCCACACGTCTGAAAGTCAGGGACCGAAACCCTCCTGAAGCTTAACCTGAGTGCTAGGCTAAGACACTAACATCTTTTCTGGGCATTTGGGCCAAGAATCTTGCCTGTTGATGTCCTGCAAAGACATCCCAATCCCCTCCCAACTCATCTGCTGTATCCTTGGTCTTATAGGGGCAGAGCCTTGTCGTGGTAGAGAGTTTAGGAAGAAAGGAGGCCTGTGGACTAAGGGCCTTGCAATAAAACTCTAGTGACCTCCGACTTCTACCGTTGCTATCAGAATAAAATGTTTTAATAGTATTGCTTCTGGAAAAATTTTTATAAAAAGGTGTATTTGCACCAGACTTCTAGGCACTGCACAGGGATAGAAAGTGAACGCGTTCCTTCTGTCTTCTCCAGTGGGTTGTGTTTGCTGCCAGAACATGAGGCTTTGGGGATGAGGGGTGAACGTGGAAGAGCAGGCACTGCACACTCAAGCCTACCCATGTGGATGCAGGCCCCCAGGACAGCCCTTGCCTGGAAGTCTGTCCTCTCACCGTGCCACACTGATGGATGGATGGAGAAACCCCACAGATGGGCTTTGCCAAGGTTATCTAGAAAGCCCCAGGGCTGCCAGCAGCCTCCTGCCTGTCTACCTGAACCTGGCTGCCTGCTAACCGGGCTGAGGTTAGAGCATCTGGGACAGTGGGGCAGTGGACACACCCCTTGAAGATGCTGGGGGAGGCAGCCTTCATTGAGAACACATGTGGAGATGTTCATGGCTCTGTGGGTTACGTGTGGAAAACCACAGAGACTCCCAGTGGTGGCCTGCCAAGGGACGGCTTCAGAAGGGAGGTGTGGGCATTGCCTGCCCATGAGTCACCCTGGGGCAGGAGGAGACCTGCCTCACCTTCAGGCTATGGTGTGAAGGAAGCCACCCAGCCTAAGGAGGACAGGGTCTCTGATTACACATCCCTACCCCAATCCCGATGTGTGCCGATTGCCACTTTGGTGACAGAGTTTCTAGTATCCTGGATTTCTCTGGGATCTTAGCAGCCCTTTTACAGAGGGGAACTGAGGGTGAGGGGTAGGAGGGAACCTGGCCAGGTTCCCTGGGCTGACTGGTGACAGAGCGCAGTACCAGAACTGAAGTCTGCCCTCGCCACCCACATAATTCTCTGATGCTGTACTCAAGTTATAGGTGCCTCAGAGGTGCTTGCAGTGGGTTTAGAAACAAGGGGTTGCTCAGAAGAGGGAAAACATCTGACTCAGGGTGGGCGAGGTGCTTTGTGCTCCAGAAGTGTTTGTGACAGCTGTGACTAAGGGATTTGGGGAAGTGGCAGAGAGAGAGATTTATGGCCCTCCAGATCCTCCCTTGGTGTTGACCCAGGAACAGGTGTGTAGTGACAGGGACACATGAAGCCAGAGACAAGGCTGAACAGGCGGCAGGGCCATTTGGGGAGGCAGTCAGCTGACCATGTGAAAGGAGTCCTGAGTCAGGAGTGAAAGAGGGGGGAAAGAAGTCAGGAGCCAGCCAGCCAGCCCACCCACCCTGACATGGCAGGGGAGAGCCCAGGGCCAGGAATCTGGTAAGCACCCCTCAAAATATGGAGACTAATGCCAACAGAAGTGAAGAACCCACCCATGGAGAGAGGCTCCTGGGGAGGTGGGAGGAGACCCTGGGTAGTAGCGAGGCGGGGCAGAATGCCCTCATGGTAGTCCTGGTAGCGGTTATAGGGCCCAGAGGGATCAGCTGGCCAGGGGAGGCCCCACGCCGTACCTCATACCCGATACTCATTAAGTCAGTGCCCACCCTGCCCAGTGCTCATTTCCTTGGGGCTCCTGGATAATAAACGTTTATGTTGTAAAGTCCTGATCCCCCCCTTGGTCCTTAGCACCCCATCTTGAGGGCTACTCCTACCTTTTGCCTCCTCCCATCTTCCCACCCATGATCTGCCAAGTCCCCTTATTCCAGGACAGTGAAGGCACCCACCCGTCTGGGGAGGGGAGATGGTCCCTTATTCTGAGACCACAAATAAAGATGTAGACTTTTCTCTTTGAAGGCGGGGGTAGCCCTTTTTCTCAAAGCAGTGGTAAGTGAAGTTGGAACTGAGTGTCTGAGGGTCCCAACATATGCCCATTTTGTTGCCTCCCCCTCTGTCCCTCTCCCAAATAGTGTGCCCCCTCCACAGTGGGTGCATCAGCCCAGTCTTAGTATGTTTCGAAGCTGCAAAGGAGTCACAAGAGACAACTTTTTGGTGCACCTCCACCACCCCGCAGGGTCCTAGGACACTGTGCGAGATGGGGGAGGTACTGGTTTTTTATTTTTTGTAGAGGTGGTCCCTGTCCTCCAGGAGCTTACAATCTAGCTGGGGAGACACAACTAATGCACACTTATACAATCAGTACAATTAGCGATTACCACAATATTGACCACAACTGCGTGAGACCAGGGAAAGCAAGATCAGTGAGGGGCTGGGGGCACGGAGGTGTTTTAGTCAAGATGGGATTCATTTACTGGTTGAGTAAGTCCAAATTGAGTGACACATTTCTTTGGGGTGGGCTTAGAAGGCATTGAGGGGGGGAAGGGGAATCGAGGGAGCAAAGGCAGCAAGGCTGGAATGCACGTGTTGTAGGCAAGGGACAGTGAGAGGGCCCCACTCTTCCTTAACCCTCCTCCCTCACTCTTGCCCTCCAGTCCCGCCATACAGGCACGCAGTTGGCGCCTCGTCTGCCGCATGGAGATTCAGGGCTTCGGCTGGTGATGTTGGAATGTCCATTCTGCTGGCTGGTATGGTTGTCTGGAGCTCTGTGGTGGGGCCTGCTGGCATGGCCATGGCTGCGGGGCTAGGTTGGCGCTGTTCCGACTTGGTCCAGATCAGAATGCATTGCCAGTGCCCAGATCTCGGGGGGTCTGCTCCCCCCACCCCCCTCCTCCCTCTACCCCGCCCAGCAGTCGGAGGGGCGCAAAGGGGTTTGGAAGGGATCTGGTATTGTCGTCATTGTCGGTGCTGCTTCTCCGGGGGCCTACGGGCCCCTCACTGACCTTGGCAGATGCTCCTCTGTCGAGAGAGCACAGGGGACCCCCCATTCCTGCGCGGCGCTGGCTCCCATGCTGGCCGAGAAGCACAGGAGCAGCCGGTGACACGGCCGCCCAGGGCTGGGGGTTGGGGCCTCAGTTGGGGGCTCGCTGCCGGCGCTCTCCCAGCACCTGCCGCCCGGTCCTCGACACCGTGTATGCCAGCTTCTGCAGGGAGTACCTGAACACCTGCGATGAGAGACCCAAGAGCTGCCCTTAGAGGCAGGCACCCGCAGCGCGTCTGCTGCGCTGCTGTGCCCGCCCCCGCCCCACCCCCTGCCCCGCCTGCCGGTCGGACTTCGAGAGGCAGGCGCGGGCGCAGCTTGTCCACGAGTCAGGGCAGCTGGAGCTTTTCCAACTGTGCTGAAGGCTGCATGGCAGCAAGCTGATTGGACCCAAAACTTAGGTATACCTCACTTCTCGCAATGGGCTGTGTCCCTGGAGGATTTCGAAAAGCGAATCCTACCCAGTAAATGCAGCATTCCAGGAACACCTTAAAGGAAATATGCGATTCCTTTGGCAAAGGATTCCTTTAGCAGGGAATTCTTCCTGCAAGGGGTGCTTTTAGGGTAAACGACTTTACGGGCAAAGTGCTTTCTTCTGACTTATTAATTTTTACAAAGCACTTTGTCTCTGATATTTTAAAAATAAAGTGAATTGTCCTTTTTTGGAAGTGCTTTTTTCTCTTCCATTTCTGCTGCAAAGAACCTTTTCTAATTGTTTTCCTCAAAGCGCTTTTATCTGATTCATTTTTTTCTGTTAGCTCCTTTGTCTAATTCTTTTCTGCAATGCGCTTTTTATCTAATGCATTTTTTTCTGCAAGTGCTTTTACCGGATTTATTTTTCCTGCAATGCGCATTTTCTCTAATTCATTTTTCCCGCGAATTGCTTCTCTCTCATTCGCTGTGGGTTTTTTTTTTTAATGAAGTGCTTCTTATTTTTCCTCAGAGAAGTGCCTTTTTCTAACTTAATTTATCGTCCCACCTTCGCAAGCGCTATATATATTTTTTAAAGACAGTTTCCCCGCAATGCGCAATTTTTTAAGACGGTAATTTTTGCTATGCGAGGGTCAAGTGTCTTCGCAAATCAGAAGTGCCCCGCCTCCCTCCTGGGGTCGAGTCTGAGTGTAGCGGGTTTTTCTTACCGCGTTGGTCGCTAAGAGCCTCGGCGATCGTCAGCGGCTGGCGCCCGCCGCGCCCCAACTCTTTGTTCCCGGCCGGGCGCGGGCGCACTGGGAAGGGTCTGCGCGAGGAGGAGGGCGCAGGGAACCGGCAGGGACATGCGGTGCCGACCGCGGCACTCGGGTAGGCAGGGATCGCGGCAATAAGGGTAGGACGGGTGCGGGAGGCGGCAATTGCGACGTGGGCTTGCCGGTTAAGGGGGTGCGCATTGGGACCCCTCTCCCACGCGGAACGCGGGCACACTTACCTGCAGCAGCACGCGAAAAATGTACCAGCCGATGATGAGCAGCTCAGCTGAGGCTGCTGCCACTGCCGCCATGGTTCTAAGAGCGGTGGGTGAGTGGTTGAGAGCGAGCGCGGTTCGCCGAGGTCCGCTGGTCTCGGAGTCCGCTCTTGGGCGCACTGCCGCAGCCGCGGTGGCCGCGCCTTAAGTATCCGCCCGCCACCCGAGTGCGCATGCGCACTTGGGGGGGGTCCATGAGGAGGGGTGGCCGGGGGCGCTCCTCATTCGCCAGGAAAGGAAAAAATAATCCATCTGCTCTTTCCACACCGACCCCCGCCTCCTGAGTTCCATCTTAGCCCCTTTCCAGAAGATTCCGCTGTTCCCGCTTTTGAATTTTAGTGTAAAATAGAGGGGCAGTGCAACTGTTGAGAAGTGCAAAGGGTTAGGGTAGAGGATGCACGTCTTTAGTGTGGAACCTCCCCTCGCCGAGCTGTGGCTTGCAAATTTAAGCCCAGTGTCCCGTGACGCGCCAGAACCCTTAGGCACGGATGAAAAACCAGGAAAACCTAACTTAGCGAAGGATCGTCTGCCCCGCAGAGCAAATAAAAGGTGCCCTTTCCTGGAGCCTTGGCTTCACAGGCGCCTGTTCCGTACTCTTATTCTAATATTTGATGTGCTGTAAGCCTACACCCTCGGCTTCACGAGTCCCTGAGCACATAACCTTTCCCAGATTCCTCGCGTCCCGCTTCTTACGGTTACTACCATGGTGACTATCGTAGGGAAGTGAGCCAGGGCATTGAGCTCTAGGCGCAGAAGTGGTAGTCACCGGGTAGTCACCTTGTGGGAGGGATGCCAGAGGGATTGGTGCCTTTGTGTGCCTGGAAGGAATGGAATGAGCGTCCCGAGAAGTGGTTGGAAAATGCTCTGGGATAGTTTCCTGCTGGACAGGTCTTTTCAACCTCCCTCTTCTACTCTCCTCCCCCCAGGCCCTGGTAGGTCTTATCACCGCCAGGGAGCTTCTTTGAACACGTTGCGCTGGGCGGCTGGAGCCTGGAAAGGGGTTTTGATACCGCCACCAGAGTGTTGTGGCTGCCGCAGCTCCATTTCCAGGCACAGCGGGAAGACCTGAACGCGGTCTGGGAGCTCAGCCTCAGCGCCCTGGTGGCCCAGAGCGCCTCACCAGCAAGCCGCCTAACACAGGGGCCAAGTAGCATTTGCCCCTGTGTGGCTAGAAAATTAATTTTGATTAAAAGCTCACAGAGGTCAAGTTCTATACAGTGCCAGCAGCAGATGGAAAGTGTAAGTGATCCAAGCGAGGTCACTTTGGATGAAGTAGCATGGTAATTTTTTTTTTCTATGTTGACTTTCGAAGAAGTTGGCTGCTTTGGACAAAATGATGCTGGGCTACCATCTTAAGACAAAATATTTGGTAGTGCCTGTTGCTGCGGCATCACGGAGCATGCGAAGATCCATTGCCCACGAACTCCAGCCGGCAGAACGCTGCTCCAGTTCTCCCCTGAGCACCTGCTGTGATAGATACTAGATATAGAATCTGATTCGTACTACTTAGGGGCACAGCACTGAGCCCATGGCCATCGGTGGCAACCACAGGGCGGTGTTGTGAGGTCTGGGCCCCTTGAGGACGAGCTGCAGCCCCAGGAGGCGATACATGATCTCTGCTGGGCAGGGCCCAGGCAAAGCCAGTCCACTGTGCCGGACCTGCCCGAAGAGCCCTCTGGCCCAACCCCGACAAGCCTAGGGGAGACACCCCAGGAGGCTTCCTGGACCAGTGATGTGGACAGGAGTAGACTTCCATGGGTGGGCAGGGAGGAAAGGGCATTCACATTTGCTGTTGTTAACCATGATCCATTTTCCCAAATAAGTATACATTCTGTTCCTGTTTTTTTTTTTTTTGTCTGTCTGTCTGTTTTTTGTCTGTTTGTCTGTTGTGTTGACTTTTCTCTTCAGGATCCCTGCTGCCTTGGTGATCCCGGGCTGACAGCCAGAGAGCACAGCGGCTCAGCTCCTGGAGAGTGAGGGTTGAAGAAAGCAGAGGGCAGCTGCCTGCGCCCGCTGGCTCCCATTGGGTCGGTTCCTGCAGCGGTGCCCGGTGGCCTTGGTGAAGGCCCTGCCCGGCAGAGATCATGTATTGCCTCCAGTGGCTGCTGCCCGTCCTCCTCATCCCCAAGCCCCTCAACCCCGCCCTGTGGTTTAGCCACTCCATGTTCATGGGCTTCTACCTGCTCAGCTTCCTCCTGGAGCGGAAGCCTTGCACGATTTGTGCCTTGGTGTTCCTGGCAGCCCTGTTCCTCATCTGCTATAGCTGCTGGGGAAACTGTTTCCTGTACCACTGCTCTGATTCCCCGCTTCCGGAATCGGCGCACGACCCCGGCGTTGTGGGCACCTAACAGCCTGCCCACTTAGCTGTCCAAGGAAGCAGAAGATGGGAGGGGAGGCATTGACATAGGTCATAAAGCATTGGAGTTTCAAATCCCGCAGCCCTGCGGGTGCCACATTCCTGACGGCGCCTTTTTCGGCCTGTGATGTTTTATCCTTATAATGTGAATAATGGCACTGACCGGTGCTTTTATTGTAGAGTCCTATAGTTGTGGGTGGTCTTGTGGTTGTGTGTGTTCTGTCCCCATCTCGGTTCCTCCCTCTGCTCCCGAAGGCTGGCAGGATGGTCACCCCCCTCGCCTCATTCCTGCGAGGAGTCTGCACCCATCCTGGTCAACCATCCCAGCATGACCTGGGCAGATAAAATGCCAATCTCATCACCTCTGTGAGCCCTCCTTATCAGGGTCTTTCCCCTTCCCAGAATGTTACCAACTCTTCAGTCCCTCTCCTGGCTTCCCCTTAGTTCTCTTCTGCCCCTTTCCTTTTGGGGGGAGCACCTGTCCAAGACAGGGCTCATTTTTGCACTTATCTCGAATTGAAAGAGATTGCTGACGCCCGAGAGCCTCGCTTTTTCATTGCCCTTCCCTAGTCAGCAGGCTAGACAAAAACGTGTCTTGGCTGCTTGTTGTCCACAGACCTCCAGTATTTTCCCCACTTCATTTTTAAGAAAGAAGTGACAGATACTTGTTGCTTTTTCACCTGGGTGTCTGGGCTCATGCTTACCAGCCCAGCCTCACTTTCTTTGCCCTTCCTCCTGCCTTTCTCAACCCTCCCAAGGAGGGGGGCCTCATCGTGTCTCCCGTGCATGCTCTGCAGGATTGAGGTGCGGTGTGTCCACATAGATCTAGCAGTCCCCAGCTGAGTGAGTGGAAGAATACTTGTGTGTGTGTTCATAACAGCCATGATCCCCTTGATAGGTGTTTGAATATATTTTGGTGTGCCGTGAGTGTGTGTGTATGTGTGTGTACGTGTACAAATACATGTGTATATTCCTTTTAAAGAAGCTTTATCAAACGTGTTCTGATTTTGAGGTGTAGCAATAGCTAGCTATAGTAGGTGCTGCTACAGTTTTTATTTAGCATGGGGATTGCGGGTGACCAGCACGCTGGACTCCGAGGTGGTTCAGACAAGACAGAGGGGAGCAGTGGCCATCGTCCTCGTGCCAGGAGCTCCTTCAGTCCTGCGCATAGAGACTGTATGTTATGAAGAATGCACAGGAAGACTTTGTGACTGTCACTTGCTTTTTGCTTTTTCTGCGCTTCAGTAACAAGTGTTGGCAAACGAGACTTTCTCCTGGCCCCTACCCGCCAGGGACCAGCATGGGTGTCCGTCCAGTCTAAATCATCCATCTTTCTCTTGCCTGAGTCAGGAGGGCGGTGGGCCAGGCAGAGGACAGAACTGGAGGCAGTCCATCTAGGGAATGGGACCGTGAGGCCACACTTGTGGAACATTTGGACTGCTATTCTGGAGCTTTTATTTCTGGTGTGTTCGTTGCACAGCTGTTTGAAATGTTTAATAAAGCTTTATAAACTTTACTTTGTGGTTTTATGTGGCTGCAGTCCATTTGGGTCGTGGTGTTGGATTTCTGAGTTGATGGGGGACAGAGGGTAGCATGGAGGGGCTGGGTCCTTGGCGCCAGAGTACCTTAGCCCCAAAATTTGATATGCTCTCTGGAGAGCAGATGGTGGGGTTGGGGGAGGGGGAGCAGAGGGCAGCCCAGGCAGTGAACAGGAGGGAGTCTGGAAATTTTTAGAGATGAGACATTTGTGTTTCTCTGCTCCCATGGCTTCTCGCCTAAGACTGTTTCCCTCCACAGGAGATTGGAGAAACCGATCCCTTGACAAACAGCTTAGGACAGCTGGGGCCCAAATCATCAAGGTTTTTATGGTGCTGCTTTTGAAGTAAAAATAAAGTGAAACCCCTTATGGCATTTCAAGTGGAAAAATAAATAAGGCCGGCCTCCAACCAGGGGGTTTAAGGTGATGGCTGGAAGTGCGAGAAGGTTGTGGGTCCCTGTCAATGGGCACATGCTCCTGTGACTGTGACCTTTGAGACAGAGCAAGTAGCTTGTCAGGGACCTGTGCTGGGGGTCCCCCTCTCAATGTCTTTTCCTTCTAGAAAACATAATTGGAGCACTGCCTGTCCAAAGCACAGCGCTGTTGAAATAATAGTTGTGAAAGGGCTTTGGTAATTTCATAGAAAGTCACATGTTCTAGCTAGATTTTTAATTTATTGCTGTAAAGTTTTGTGTAGTTTTTCTCCTGCCCTTTCAAATCTCCCCACTGTCAGTTTGTCCCCTTTCTCATTCTTAGCGTTGCATATCAGTACTTCCTCTTTTCTTAACTAAAACTGGCCAAAGATTTGTCCATTTTAAAGGTATTTTCAAAGAACTGAACTTTTATTGATTACATCTGCTGCGTATTTTCTATCTGATCCTTTTGTGCTTTTATCTCTGAATTTTTCTCTTCTGGGTTTCTGGATATATTTCATGGTTCAGCAAAGTCTTGACAAGGTGAAGAGTCCTACACGTGGAAAGGATGGTTTGTTCAGTAAACATTGACCCCCTGTACCAGGCTTGCTGGGGATTTCAGGGGCGAGACCCAGGCCTGACACTCCAGGAGCACATGATTCTAGCCTAGTGGGGAGGACTTAAGAAAATAGACAATTGCAAATTCCAAAAACAAAACAAGCAAACAAAAAAGGCGTTTGTGGCCCCACTCTCCTGCAGAGACACCTGGATGATAAATGAAGCCAAGATTATTGTCTATTTTGCTCTCCCTCAGAAAACAGCTTTCTGTCATAGGTCAAGCCTGCTTAAGAGTTACAAACAGGTCTCCCTCTGAAAGATATGTGGCCCTTTCCAGCAGGGAGCCTGCAGCTCACTGACCCCCAGGGTGACTGCCAAATCAGCATTCTGTCTGCCCAGTAGTGCCGCTTTCCACCTTGGCGAGGCAGCACTCGGCCTCCTCTTCCTGAAACACCTTTCAGGAAAGTGAAAAGTAGATACCTCTTCTGGAAGAGAGCAGAAAGGCCTAGAAAATCACGCTCTGCAATCTTTCTGTTGCTGTGGCTTCTAGTGTGAAATGGTTGCTCACGTACCTGGTAACCACGAGACCCCGTGAGGCATTGATCTGGGGCTCCTTTCAGAACCAGTCTCCACCCTTCTCTGGACGTCCGTTTCCTTTTAGATAAAATGTAGTCTTTAGAGCAAACTGCAACCTGGCCCTAAATACTGGGGATCCTTTTTCTAGGATCTTTGGGTCCTCCTGGATGCACTTGAGGAAGGTGACTGAGCTCTGAGAAGGTGGCAGTGTCCTAACTGGACAGCCTGCATATGCTTTAGTCAGTGTACCATATGAGCCCAGATACGTCTCTGTCAAGAAGCCTTCCTGGACTTCCCTCGCCTGGAGATCACTTACCTAGAGCACTTGAGTGCTAGGACTAGTGCTAGTGCTCAGCAGACTTCCTCTCAGTAGTGACTGGGTTCCTCCTACCCCTCAAGGGGGCCTGCATCGTTATTCAGTCAGTGGGTACTCTCAGAATCCTTGTAGGACTAGGCCTGGGGGCCACATAATGGACAAGGTAGAAAGTCCCTGCCATCTGGGAGTCCTCCAGGCTAATGGGAAAGGGCATGACATTGGGCAGATCATCCCACCAATATGTATAAAACTGTGAGTTGTGGCAGGTGCTATAACAGGAGACAAATGCATCTGATGCAGGCTGGGGAGGCTTGATGGTCAGGCTGGGACCTGAGGACAAATATAAATGTTTTAGCAGTGAAATAATACATGAGATGTAATTTCTGAACATTTCATCAAGAAGCTCTGTTCTTGCAGATAAAGAAATGGGGCTGAAAGTAAAATGAAGGGTCACCAGCATCTGGCTGTCCTAGAATTAGCCCTGGAAGGCTTTGGGTAGAGAGGTGAGGCTCTTCAAAGCTTCGAGGACGGTACTGGCAGGTTCTGAGGGGTCTAGGGCTGACATGCTGGTGGCAGGCCCCAAAACTCAGTGCTGAGAACTCTTCAGTCTCCAGCTGGAACCATCACAGACAGGGAGGGATCTGACCGGAAGTAGGGGGTAACCTGTCAGAACAGCATTTTTAAAGTGGGGATTCAGCCAGGAACAGGACAGTGTTGGGGCGGCAGATGCTGTAGGGCTGTTGAGAAGGCCGTTGCTCTGTCCAGCTGGTTGGGACCAGGGAGAAGTGATCTAAGGAGGGATGGTGGGTGGGGACACAAAGTTAGGAGGAAGCTGGGGAGGGTGGAGGACAGAGACGGTGATGGAAGGAGGCCGGAGAAGGGTTGTCCTCGGGATCCAGTCTCCCAGCATCCAGCACAAAGCTCACCCCCTCACGCCCCACCCACCCCATAATGGGTGAAAGGGTCACCACCCTCAAAAGAGGGAAGAACTAAGGGGTGCTCTCCTCAGCAAGTGGGCGAAGATGGTCCTGACTCAGAGGGGCTTGTCCAGCCCCAGCCCAGCACCCTGCCTCCCTGGTGTCTTCTCAAACGCCAGAAGAGTGGCAGCTGGTCTGGCAGGCTTCAGAGAGAGCGAGAGAGAGAGAGAGAGAGAGAGAGAGAGAGAGGTAGGTCAATATCTTGAGAAAAACTGGTTACAGAGCGGGCTTACTTGGGGAAGGGAGGAAGCTGGCCAAGCAACAGCTGAAGGCTTCATACAGAAGCACGTGGTCACTGTTTGGGGTATTGGGATTCAAATAATGGGTGGAAGTAGACTTGGAGCAAACCTTGAGAGGTGAGGCTTCAAGGAGCCCCAGGCCCTATGCCCTTGGCTTTGTGACCACACCTTCCTGAGCCTCAGTTTCCTTACCTGTGAAATGGAGGTCATAACATCTACCATAGCCTGGCTCAAGACATAGTCTTCACAGATGTTATTTGCTCTCTTCTGTGGCCCTCTACCATCAATTCTTATTGGGCTGAGTCCTCTTGGGGAAGTGATCTGATCACCCAACTCTCCGGCTCATTCGTTCATGTAGGGAGCATTTCCCAGGCCCTGTGCCAACCTCTGAGAAGCTCCTAGAAGAGCGCAGCTCAGCAGAAGGGAGGCACCGAGGCAATCAGATAGGCACATAACCGCAGTGCCATATCTGGCCTCTCACCTCTTTTCCTGGGCAGCTAGTGGAGAGTCTACACTCGGCTGGCTCACCACTTCTTTCAAAGCTAAACCCTCAGCCAATTCCCTGACCCACACTGGTGATGGCAGCCCTCCAGAGGGCCTCATCCCCACCTACCTCCATTTCCCACGTGACTTTGCTCTCCTGAGCTCACCCTTCTCCAGGCCTCTGCTTTCTCACGTGTATGCCAAGGAAGGAGCCAGACCAGAAGTCTTTAACATTTCCAGAGCCATCTTCTGTGAAACATCAGTGAACTTTACCCTTGTTATTTCAGTGCCCTTGTTACTTCTTAGAGATACTGGGTAAAAGTGTGTTACAATAAGTGTTTAATGAAAGGACTTCTTGCATTAAAGAATAAACTTCAAGTCTGTTGGGTGCAGAATTTTAGAGTCAAGGCACACTTGGGAAGGTCTCTGAGGGAGGAAGAGAGACAAAGCCCATCAGTGTCTCCCTGTTGCCTGTGCTCCCAGCTCCTTAGCTTGGCCTTCAAAGCCATGTACAACCCTTGAGGGTCGGGGCTTGGTCTTTGTCCCTTGACCAGGCACAGACCTGGCCAGGCCTGGCAGAGAACCTGCTGACTGGCTGGTGGGCGGGGAGGAGGGGGGCGGGGGGAGGTGGATGGAGGAATGGCTCTAATCAATTTCTAGCCTTCTGAGGACTTAGGTGGCCCATCCTACATATAAGAGAATTCAGTTTACCTCCCAGCCTCTTCTCAGCAACTCTAAAATGACAACATTTTCCACCCTCCAGACTAATATTTCACACACAGATATTACAGAGACCACTATTTCTCAGATATGTGGGAAGAACCTTGTAAAAGGCTCCTGCCTCTGGCAACAGGTGGCTGTGTGTTCCCTCCCTTCATTGGGCCTCAGTTTCCCATTTGTAAAATGAGACAGGTTGGAGTAGATAATCGTGAGTTCCTTTCCAGCTCTAGCATCGCCCTCAGATGCCCTAGTGGCTAGGGCAGTCACTGGACAGGGAGCATGGTAACTCCAGGATCTGGGTCAAGTCCACATCTTGGAGCACAGAGGAGTCACAGTGATGGCTACGCCTCCCCCTAGAAGATGAATTTGGCAGAACTGGCTGGAGATTTTTGGTGCTGGTGAAGTGTCCTGGCAGAGTCTATGCAGGTAGGTTAATGCAGGTGAAGGGTGGGGTTGGGTTCTCCCTTCTCTTGTGATCCCTGCATAATGGTTCTTTGCAGAATTGGAAGCCTCCAGGACTGGTGGGTGCCAACCAGATTCTGCCATTCAGATTGGCAAGGCAGGTTGTGAGCCATCTTTTCACACGCTGTCCTGGCAGGTCTTCCAGAAACATTTTCTGTTCTCATTCCTTGAATTCCTCTCTGTATTTCACTGTCTATGACTGGAGTCGTGCTTTCCTGTGGCCTTCTGGTTCCCCATCCAAGTAGCATGTTCTGTGAGAAGACTATGACCCTGACATCATAACCAGCTAGGAATGGCTTAGCTCAGAGACATGAGAGGAAGACTTATCCAAAATTGGAGCTCTGACTGTTGAAAGAAAAATATTCATCCATTTCCAATGTCACCTCAGAGCACACACCCAAGTTCAAAAACTTTTTTTTATGTTTTTATTTATTTTTGAGAGAGAGAGAGAGAGAGAGAGAGAGAGACAGCATGAGCAGGGGAGGGTGAGAGAGAGAGAAGAAGTCACAGGATCTGAAGACAGGCTCCAGGCTCTGAGCTATCTGTCAGCACAGAGCCTGATGCAGGGCTTGAACCCACAAATCATGAGATCATGACCTAAGGCGAAGTCAGACGCTTAACCAACTGAGCCACCCAGGTGCTCCCCAAAAACTGTTTTAAAAGGTCAGAAAGGTGGGGCACCTGGGTGGCTCAGTTGGTTAAGCAGCCGACTTCGGCCCAGGTCACGATCTCGCAGTTCATGGGTTCGAGCCCCACACCTGGCTCTGTGCTGACAGCTCAGAGCCTGGAGCCTGCTTCAGATTCTGTGTCTCCCTCTCTCTCTGACCCTCTCCCGCTCATGCTCTTTTTCTCTCTGTCTCAATAATAAATAAAACATTAAAAAAAAAAAAAGGTCAGAAAGGAGACACGAGCCCATTAAAAAAACAAAAACAGGGAAGAAATAAAATGGATAATTAACAAGTGTCTGCGTAGGGGAACCCCACTAAAGTGAAAAGCAACAAAATGACATCAAGAAGGGAAAGACCAACCAATTTGACTACATCAAAACTAAATGTTCCCAAAGTCAAACAGTATTGCAAACAGAACCAAAAAGCAATGGGTAAAATATTTGTAGGTCCATAATGTGTAAAAGAACATAAACAAAACCTTAATAGTTAAAATGGTGCATAATTCACCTAAACCAAGTTTACAGAAGAGGAAATAGAATGGACTAAAAATGTTACGAAAAAATAATCGACTAATACCTGAAGATCAACAATAAAAACCAATAAGGAAATAAAAGTTTTCACCAACAACTTAGGGGGGTAACGTTTAAGAATACCTAATGCTGATGATACAGTGGACCAGGCACTATTATGCAGGGCTAAGGGGACTGTAAATTGGTATAATTTTTTTTTTTTTAAGTAATAGGATAGTCAAAGAGGAAAGAGATGAAAGTTTCAAGACAGGGCGAATGGCCTATTACTTATACAACATTTTATTGTCTAATTTGTGTCAGCATGGTGCTAGGTGTTAAATATGAAGATATAAATAAGATACCATGTCTGCTCTTAGGCATATAGTCAAAGAGGTAAGATACAAAGACAGACACTAAACTGGTGTATAGTAAGAAGGTGGCCAGAGATACACCTGGGACATGGGCATAGCATGAATCTTCATGGGATACTGGGGTGGGGGTGGGGGGTTCCTAGAAGAGATGCCCAGATGGGCAGGAGTTATTCATGCAGAGGGAAGAGACTGAAGTAAGTAAGCATTGTGTACGAGTTCGTAGACAGTTCAGGATTGCCAGAGCGGAAAGTAAGAATCAGGGAATGGAGATGGCAGGATCAGATCACACAGCGCCATGTCTGTCTAATTGAAGACTCAGTTCTTTTTTCCTCTTGACAAGAGGGAGCCATTGAAGCATTTTGAACAGGCAGGTGCCATGGTAAGGTTTCTGTTTTAGGGTGATTACTCAGTTGCTTGGAGACATTTGGAGGTGCAAAGGCTAATGAGGAAATGGTTGCCTCGGTCCAGGTAGAGAGGGCAAGCTCTGAATTAGGGCAGGGGCCAAGAGGATGGAGACAAGGTAAAATTAGAAAAGCCTGCTCACTGACTGATGGCTGGGCTTAAAGAAAGAGAGCGAAGGATGGCTTCCCTGTTTCTGTCTTGGGTGACTGGGTGGATGGGAGAATACCTAAGTGAAAAAGCAGGCTTAGGGGCTGGAGGATTGTTGAGCTGCATTTTAGACAGTTTGAGTGAAAGGAGGGCATCCAAGTGGAGGTGCCCTGCAAGGACCTAGGCAGAGGCTTTGGATCCAGCAGGAGATTTGAACAAAAGATTTGGTTTGTAGCTGATGACTATTGTAGCCATGGGCTTTGGTGAGCTGGCCCCAGGAGAAATGGCTAAGAAGAGAAAAGGGTCCAGACAGAGAATCTGTCCCCCATATAAGGGGTGGGCAGAGAGAGAGAAGAGGCCACAAAGGCAACAAGTCAGAACGAGATGGCAAAGGCACCTGGAGCCTGTGTTGGCCTAGAGGGTTTCCAGGAGGGCACACTGGGCAGACAGAAGAGAGAAACCAGTTAGGTGAAGACTGAGAACCACTGCAGGGAGCTACTGGGGGCCCTAAATCCCTACAGGACCACTGTCCTGTGAGAAGTGGGGCAGAAGCATCCACAAGCTGAGCAGAGTACAATGAAAGGGGAAGGAAAAGCCGGTAGCATGGCCACCTGTCCTGAGGAGCTGGGATTCGGGGGAGATGTGCTGGAGTTACGATTTGGGTCAAGGAGAATTTCGAGGCTGTGCTGAGAAGAAATAATAAAGACAGACATGACAGAAGAGGTTGAAAGTGCTGTCACCTAATGTTCTCCTGTCTGTATAAATCAAAGGTAAGATCAATGGACAAGGTTGGTAAGGAGGAAGAATGTCCATTGGTGACCTTGACTAGAGCTGCTGTCAAGTAGGAGAGTCTATATGCCAGTTGGGAATCCACAGAGGAAGTGTGGGCATCTCCTGAGGGGGATAGATGGGGAACTAGAGATGAGCTTGAAGGAGAAGGTGCAGAGTTCACAGAGCAGGGCCAGACACTGAGCCGTGACTGACATTTTAGGAATGCATGCGGGAAAAGGAGCTGCCAAGGAGGCTGAACGGGAGGGGCTGGAGGAAAAGACCAGGAAAGCAGGGATCCAAGAAGCCCAGGGAGGTGAAACCTTCCAGAGGTCAGGGTGGCTGCTGGTGGGCCAGATGCACCCACCAGGAGGCCAGGGAATCCCCCAGACTTGGTCTTCGGTTATCTTTGCCACAACAACTTTGGGGGAGGGAGCAGAAGCTCACTTGGGTGGTGATCCAGAGTCTGGCTGAGAAAGCAGGAGGGAAAAAGGAAGAGCTAGCGGGGAGGGGAACAGCAGGGCCCAGAAAGATGCTGTTTCTTAACCTGCAGACATTTGGAGGGAGGAAGTCTTGGGAGCCACATTTGAAGAACAGGGACAGATCATGAAAGGGGCGGTAGAGCAGTGAGACTAAGTGTAGAGGTGAAGCCGTGTTGGTGGAAAGGGGCAAAATTAAATCATGTACATTTTACCAGGTTGCCTGATCTCCATGTTCTTCTGGAGGCTTTTTCTCTGCCCTCTGGGTACCAGCTACAGCTCTAATTAGCAGTGGTTTCATCCTGCCTCGTGTCTGGGGCCATGTCTTCCTCGTTTTTTGTGCCTTTCGGCACCTAGCAACAGGCAGTGAGCTAGGTAAAGGCAGAATAATTATTTTCTGCTTGAAATCAAATGCCTGAAATGGAGGTTCAGAATTGTTTCATCACAAACATTATGTGATAATTCCCAGGGAATCAGTGAACAAGGAAATGAAATTCAAGGTTGAGGCTGTCTGCATCTCAGGAAATGCAAGCTGTACCCCAGGGTGGGCACAGGTCTTTATAGACACACAGTGGTTCGTGACCATTGTCTAATTTGGTCATAGCAACCCCATCCTCCTACCCCTAGTGAGTCACACAGCTACCATTAGCCCCATTTCACAGGTTAGGAAACTGAGGCTGAGAGAGGGAAGGAGCAAGTGCTGCGCAGTAAGTGGGTGGAGCCTGGGCACAATCTTAAATGCTGCATTCAGCGTCTACATGGAACTACGTGGGGGTATCTCCTAGACATCACGTAATTCTATTTCTTCCATATTTGAACAGAAGTCAAAGTCAAGAGAGAGCCTTGGTCTAACTGACTGAGCTCAGGACTGGTGCCACCCCTAACAGGACCTGGGTGGTGAGAAGCAGGCCCTGGAGGAGGGGCCTCTGTGGCCTCTGTGTGCAAGAGCAGCCCAGGGCCCACCACAGCCACCTAAAGAGCAGAAAATTTCCCTAAATGTAACAAGGAGCATTCGGAAGAATGAGGGCTGCTAGAAAGCCCAAGCCCCCAGACATCTATTACAAGAAGTAACTAGCCCAGAGGCAGGGAGATCTGAAAGGAAGCCATGGTTCAGACAAGAGAGGGAGATACCCGAACTAGACCAGTGGAGATAGCAAGAAGTAGATCAGAAACTTGTAGTAGATAAAAACCAGAAATTATTGGTGTATGATTTACTATCAGGTGAAGCAGAGGGTAGGAGAGTGACTCCCGTGTGACTGAGTGGCCCTGGACAGGTGACGGGGAGGCCCCTGAGAGGAGCACAGCCTGGGGAGCCAGTGTGAGGAGCAGGACAGTGGACTCAGACACAGCCAAGGGGTCAGAGTCACAGGCAACTGGAGTCTAGCAGACAGTTGGGTCCAGGGTCTAGGACTCAGGAAGAGATTTGACTGGAAGTACTGGCCCAATACTGGCCATTCAGAGAGTAATGGGAACCCCAAGAATGAGGCCACCAGAGAGAGAATGGGACAGGAAGGACCCAGGGCAGAATCCTGAGTTACAGTGACATGTGAGAAACCAATTAAGGTGTGAGGAGGTGACAAAGGAGAGAGAAGGAAGGATTTCAGAGATGCGACAAACAACTAGGAGAAGGGTTGCCAGGGCAACCGTGGTAGTGAAGCGTTCTAAGGAGAAAGTAATCAACATTGTCAAATGCAGCAGAGAATTCCAATAAGATAAAGACAGAATTTTTTCTTTGGATTTGATGATTAGTAAGCTTTTGGTGACCTTAATAGGAGCATTTTGGGGAGTAATGGGACATAAACTGATATAATGTTCAGATGCGGGGGGTGGGGGGCGGTGAATCTGTCACTAAGAGTCCTTTGAGAAGTCTAGGAAGGAAGACTTGGAGATGTGAAGGATTAGGGGTAGGGAGTTTGAGTGTAGGAAAGATATGAGCGGCCGTCTCACGTCAGCTCCCAAATGCAGTAAACATTGTTTAGTGACAAAAATTTATTCATTCCCATGTTCCGATTTAGTACCTATTATGTGCCTGGCAGTGTGCCTAGTGCTGTGGATATTTGGGTGAATGAACTGAAATAGGCAGAATCCCTGATCCCGGGGAGCTTTATCGTAGTAGAGGATGACGACATGAGTCAAATAATGGCACACGTAACTGTATGTACAACATTGAGAAGCACTCAGAAGGAAAGATCCTAAGTGCTGGAGGGTGTACAACAAGGGGACCTGCCTTAGGCTGACTCCAGGAGGCTTCCCTGAGAAAGGGACACTTGAGCAAAGTTGATAGGAAGAAGGAGAAGGAGTTAACTGAACAAAGAAAACTGGGGGAAAGCCTTCTGGGCAGAGGAAACAGTCTGTGCAAAAGGAGGTGAGATGAGACTAGAGAGACAGGAATGCTGGCTGTACGGAGCCTTGGGGGCCAGGCCCAAGCTCCGGCATGTGTCCTAGAGCGAGGCGAACAGGCCTGAGACCTGCTCTGGGGCTGGGACGTCTCTCTAATCTGAGACGGGCTGGGCTATGGGGGAGTTGTGAGAAGAGGCACAGGTAGACTTAGGAGACCAGTTAAGAACTTTCTGTTGTCATGGTAGATAGGATTTGGACACAGTCAACATATTCTGCTTAGTCTTGGTGCTGCTGAAATGAAATGGGGCAGGGAGAGGAAGAGGTATTCAGGATGACCCCTGTGTTTCTAGCTTCCCTTATGGTGAGGCAGCAGTGCTATTCTCAGAACTGGGAAGCCCCGGAAAGGGACTGGGTCTGTGAGGCAGACCCCAAGCCTCATGGCACACCGCCGAGACATCCAAATGGAGATGCAGAGAAAGTAGCTGACTATATACATCCAGAGCACAGACTGAGAGATTACTGGGATGGGCTCAGAGCTCCTGAGGGATCCTGAATAGAAACGTGAATTAAAGTAGTATCAGATTTCTGGAACATTCTGAGGCTATGAAGAGTGGCTGAGGAAGAGGAGGCCAGAAGTAGAGTCCAAGAAGCATCAACACTTGGAAACTGTAAAAGGAAAGAAAAATCTTCCTAGGGCACTGGAAAGAGAGGCAGAGAGGCTTTGAGCAGGATGAAGTGGTCATCGGTGAGTATGTGCAGAGAGGTCAGAGGGCAGGGCTGATCCACAAGTCCCTCCTATGTGCAACTGCACAATCACTGTGGTGCCCCTGGCTGATTGGCACCTACCAGGGCCCATGGGAGACCATCTGGGGGCGTTGGCCACGGCAGCTAACGTGGAGGTTGATTAAGGACAGAAAGGAAGAGGAAGTAAGTTTAGGGCTTTTAAATTTTTGTCTTAAAAGGGAAGCAAGCCTGAGTGATGAAGCGATTAAGGATGGAGACAATTAGTGTGAAATGAGCTCCCAGAGGGGCTGGGATCAAGTGTAGAGGTGGATAAATTAGTTTGGGGCAATAATGTATATTTGACTTAATGGGGCAAAATTAAATTATTTACCGTTTAGAGAGTAAGTTGATCTCCATGTTCTTTGAGGAGTTTTATCTGACCTGGGTACTGACTACAATGCTAATTATACCAGTGTTATCCTTGTGGCCAGGATCGTGTCTTATTTTTTGTGTTTCTCAGTACCTAGCAACAGACAGTAAGCTCTCTGGGTGCCAAATCCGTATTCTCCAACTTGGAATCAAATATCTGAAGTCAACACTCAAACTTATTGACTAGAAAGAATCTATGACAATTTTTCAGAAGCTACAGTGCAGGAAAAAATAGGGGCATTAAGTCATGAGTGGCAGGAGTGTGGGTGGATGGGTGGAGAAAAAGTAGAGGAGCTGGCCCCCCCATCCTTGTAAGCTCTATGCCATTTATACGTGTTCACATCCATCATCCCAAGTAAACTTCCCATCCTGCCCATGAGACAAAGCATTACCAGTTTCACAGAGGAGGACCCAGAAGCCAGAGGAAGCAGTGCCTTACTGACACAGAGCACAAGTGGCGGGAGCTAGGTTCAGACCTCAGTGCATCTAGTATAACAGGCCTTCCCGTGACCGGGCAGAGCTGGAGAGAAAGAGGAAGAGAGGGGGTCCTGGAGGCGCAGGAAGAAGCCTCTCCACCAGGGACAGCTGGATGGCTCAGTCAGTTCAGTATCTGACTCTTGACTTCAGCTCAGGTCATGATCTCATGACTTATGCCCTGTGCTGGTTGATGGTGTGGAGTTGGCTTGGGATTCTCTCTTTCTCTCTTTTTCTCTGCCCTTCTCTGCGAGTTCTCTCTCTCACAATAAATAAACTTTAAAAAAAAAGCCTCTCTACCACATTATTGGTATGTTCATTCTATATGTGCATCTAAAACTTCTATCTTTTTAAAAGGTTAAGTCTTTAACCCATCTGAAATGGATTTTTACATGAAGTGTGACCCAGAGATCTAATGTGATCTTTTCCCAGATGGATAGCCAGCTTGCTAAGCACCATTTGTTGTCCCAATAGCATCTTTTCTCCCAGTTCCCTGTGTCTAGACTCTATTCAGATCTGTTGATCTATTTGTCTACTTCTGGGCCAATCCCAAATTTCAATGAGCACAGCTTTATCTTACTGACTGATAAGATAAGTACCCTGCCCTCCTTGGCCCTTTGTTCTTTTTCAAAATTACCTTGATCATACTGCACATTTACTTTGTCATATTCAGTTTAGAATAAGCTTATCAAAGTTCCATGAAAAAAATCTCGGAATTTTGATTGCACATCTCTAGGATGCCAGTTCTTGTCATCTGTGGACGTGGTATCTGTCTCCATTTAGTCAGAGTCCTATCTCTTTGGTTTGGTTGGTCACTTTTGTCATAAAGGTTTTTAACATTTCTTGATAGGTTTATAACTGAGTACCTTATCAGTACCTTATCAGGAGAAGAAACAAGTTTTTCCTTTTTTCTTTCCAAATTTTCATCAACTTCCTAATCGCTATGCTTCATTCACAGACACAAAGGAACGTGCTTTGTCCCTGGGCACATAAATAAGAACACAGCACACATGCAAAGCAGAGCTAATTGGCTAGAAACAAATTAGAACTTTTGGATTAAATTAAATTTTAATTATACAAGTAATACACGAATACATTTTCCTTTAAATAAAATTAGAGCGTTAAAGAGAAAGTCTCTGCTGACACCCCCCCCCCCCCCCCCACATCTCTGCCTCAGGCCCCTCCCTCTCCTTTAGAGGTAGGGGCTCTGAGACTTTTTGCTGTTTATTTAAATGTTTTCTTATGCCCACTGGAACGCATCTTCTCTTCTCTTTCCCGGCGGGTTGGTTTGCACAGAGACGGTGTGCACAGTCTGGAGGTGTTGCTCTCAGCTTCGTGTACCCGATGGGGACCCCTGGCACAGCTCCATGCAGCTGGCACTGGAGGGCCACCACCGGTTACATACCGGTTACAGCTTTATTTCCTTGTTTCCTATTGATTGACTGTTAAAATGTTTCCAGCACCATTCCATTAAGACAAAGCTGTAAGAGCCTCCTTGTACATTGCCCGTTTTACACATGCAGACACTTAGAAACGGAATTGATGGGTGATAGGGTGTACACATCTTAAATTCTAATAGAAACTGCTACAATGTTCTCCAAAGTGCCTTATTAGTGTAATCTCCTGGCAGCAGTGTATGAACATCCATTTCCCCAGACCATTTCCAAGTTTTGCATTTTTAAGCAGTCTGATGAGTGAAAAATAGTATCTCGTTTAAGTTTGAATTTTTCTGAATTACCTACAAGACTGCAAGCTTCATGTGTTTACTGTCCATTTATATTTCTTCCTCTGAATTGCTTCTCCATATCCTTTCCCTATTTTTTAAGGTTTTTTTTTTTGTCTTTTTGCTATTGATTTTTAGGAGTTTTTATGTATTTTGAATACTGATACTTTGTTATGTATATTGCAAATGTTTCCTACATTGTGATTCCTATCATTTAATTATATGGTATCTTGTGCCTTAGAGAAATTTTAAATTTGATACAATCAAACTTATCAACCTTACTTTTGTGCCTTTTTTTACAGTCTTATTTAAGAACACCTTGCGATATCAAGGTCATAAGCATTTCCTGTATTTTCTTCTCTAAAATTTATTATATGTGTGTGTGTGTGTGTGTGTGTGTGTGTGCCTTTAAACTACATACAAGAAATAAATTCCATATGCATGAATCTTAGGATCTGACTTTAAACTCCCCATCTCCAAATAGATAGGTAATTGTCCCAACACCATTTATGTAATAATATATCATTTCTCCACTGATTAAATATTGCTACTTTCAACTGCGCTAAATTGCAGTGCAGGTCTCTGTCAGAGCTCTTTCTGGTCCATTGATCTATTTGTCTGCTCCCGAGCTTGATAATATGCTTTGCTAACTGGCGGGACAAATCCCACCCTTTTCGTTGTTTTTGCAAAATTGCCTTGGTCATCCTTGCATATTTGTCCCACCACATGGATTTTGAAATCAGCCTGCCAAGTTTCAGGAAAAATCTAATTGAGACTACCTTGAGTTTATGGATAAACGTGAAGAAAATGGGCATCTCTATCGTACTGACTCTTCCCACCAGTGCCCAGTGCTATATCTGCCTCTCTCAGGTTGGGTCAGCTTCTGTGTCTTGCTGGGGAGTTTTACATTTTCCTCTGGTCAAAGTCTTGCATATTTCTTGGTAAATTTTTACCTGGGCTCATTTGTTTGGCCCCTGTTTTCCTTATTTCATTTCAACCTGTTCACTAATCACTGTGCTTGGTTTGCAGACACACACAAAGTAAACGTTCTTCCTCCCTGAGCACAAACATCCGAGCGCAGCCAAACACACAGTGCCAGCATTGTTGGCTGAAAACAAATTAGAATCTTTTTAAATTATACTTTAATTAAACATGTTAGCATGAATATATTCTCCTTTATCAAAGTAGAACAATATGAATATAGCTCAAATTTCCTTTGGGCACCCGAGATCCTTACCCCTCCACAGAGGTGGCCACTGTTTACAGTTTTACATTTTGCCTTCCATAGTAGATATATGGTACTAATGAAGGCATTTAAAGTTAATTATATACCACATCAGAGGGATGATACTGTATTCTGCCTTTTTCACTCAATGTTGCTTTTTTGAGATCTACCCATGTTGTTGACATTCCAGCCTTTGTTCCTCCTTGTAACAGCCATGGGGTACTCCTTCCCATGAGTGTACCCTGTTTCCCTTATTCCAGCACCCAAGACCTGGACGGGGTTTCCCCCTATTATGAAGAATGCTGCCAGGAACATCTTGGTACCTGCCTCATCCTGATGTGTTTCTATAGGGTAGGTACTGAGAATGGAACTCTGGCCTCCATGGTGTCTACTATTTTCGTTTTAATAAACATGGCCCAGGTTTGCTTCTGGAGTTGGCAATGACAATGGAAGCTCCCTCCATGAGTAAATGTAAATCTTTATCTTTCCAGACCATCGCCAGCTTTTAAAATTTCCAGATCTAATGGGTGAAAAAAAATGGTTTCTTCTTGGTTCAATTTGTGTTTTCCTGAGTGGCTGGTCCTGCCGGAGTCTCCTCATGGGTTTCCCGGCCATTTATATTGCCTCCTATGGGGAGTATCTGTCTGTCCCCTTTGCCATTTCTTCTGGGTGTCTTTTTTGTGTTGATTTATGGGAATTCTTTATGTATTCTTGATATTAATTCCCTGTCTGCTGTATGCATTACACATAATTCTCTACCATTATGACCTTTGTCTTTTAATTGTAGTGTATCTCTTATGACAGAACTTTTTATTTTTATGTCAGATTTATATCTCGCCTTAAGAAGCCCTCCTTATTAAGATCACAACCATTTTCCCTCTTTTTTTCTAAAGCTTTTATAGTTTTCTTTCCCACATGTATAATTTACATTATTTTGCAATTTGCACATTTAAGTCTTTGCTGCATGTGAAGCTTATTTTTAGTGTGATATTGGTGTTTAACTGTAACCATTTTTTTTCTTTTTCTTTTCCTTTTTATTTATTTTTGAGAGAGACAGAGAGAGACAGCGTGCTCAGGGAATGGTCAGAGAGAGAGAGGGAGACACAGAATCTGAAGACAGGCTCCAGCCAGCATCGTTGGCTGAAAACAAATTCGAATCTTTTCAAATTATACTTTAATTAAACATGTTAGCATGAATATGTTCTCCTTTTTCAAAGTAGAACAATATGAATATAGCTCAAGTTTCCTTTGGTCGCCCCCTGAAATCCTAGTTTTCAACCCCCTCCACAACTTTATGTGTCTCCTTTCATAGAAATCTATGGTATCAATGTGGATATTTTGAATGAATCATCCCACTTTATAAGGATCTTACTATGAGTTGTATTTTTTTCACTCAATCATATATTTTTCGGATATACTCATATTGATGTAAATGGCTCTACTCTTTTCCTTTTAATAGCTGTATTGTATTCACTCCTGCCACATCTTTCTCTTCTCTGAGCTCCGTGGACATTCAGTTGCTTCCATTTCTTTCCTCCGTTGTAAGCAGTGCTGCACAAAACAGCCTTGCACATGCCTCCTCTGTAATTTTTCTCTAGGACTGAGAATGGGATTTTGGATCTCAGGGTTTCCACGTTTTTAGTTTTAACATATACGACCCAGGTGTCCTCTATAAGTTCTGTACCATTTATACTTCTAGCAAGAGGATACGAGAGGCCTCAAAGCCCCATGTCATAAGCAGCTGTTTTAAATATTTGCCAATCTGATGGGTGAAACAATTGAATCACTTTTTAAATTTATATATACTTGTTTGCTAGTGAGATTTTCATGTGCATTGCCATTTGTATTTTCCCTTTTCTGATTTATCTGTTTATTTTTGCTCATCAAAAAAATTTCAAGTGTTTGTCTTTATCTTATTGATTTGTAGAATTTCCTAATATAATCCAGACATTAATCTCTTGTATATACATGGCAAATATTTTCTTCCAGCCTGTCGCCTTTAACTCTTTGTAGGCTCTTTTAGACAGAAGTTATCAATTTTGACCTAATCAGATTTATCAGTCTTTTCTTTATTCCTTTCATTTATATCTCACATTTATGCCTTTCTTACTCCTAAGGTTTAAATATGTTCTGTGTTCTCTTCTAATAAATTTACCTTTATTGGGGTCTTTAATGCACCTGGAATACATTTTTATGGTTGGAATGAGGTGTGAGCTAATCTCTCCCCAAACACACAACTGGTTATTGTAACACAATAAATTGACCAGTTCATCCTTTCTCCACTGATCTGAGTGACGCTCCCTCACGCACTGAATCACGGTGTGTAGGTTTGCGTGAGACCCCTGTTTGGTGTCACCAGTCTATATATTCCTGTCTGTACCAGACTATTTTATCTGCTATAGCTTCATGCCATCTTTTGATATCTCTTAAGTAAAGTACCCCATTTCATTGTGCTTTCTTTTCAGTTATCTAAGCTAACTATCACTGCACATTAACTCCTTTGCATGAATTTTTAAACCTGCTTGTCAAGTTCTGTGAATTTCAAGATTCATTTGGGGGAAATGGACATCCATACAATACTGAGCCTTTGATCTGTGAGTACAATAGAGCCCTACATTTATTCTGATCCTCTCTTCAGTTACATGGTTTTCTCCATAAAATACCTTCCCATTTTGGGATGGCTTAGTTGGTTAAGCATCCAACTCTTGATTTTGGCTGAGATCATGACCTCATGGTGGTGGGACTGAGCCTCACATCAGGCTCCACACTGAGCATGGAGCCTGCTGGGGCTTCTCTTTCCCCCTCCCCCTCTGTCCCTCCCCAACTCACTCTCTCCTCTCCCCTCAAAATAAACAAACATTAAAAAAAAAAAACAAACCAGGGGCGCCTGGGTGGCTCAGTCGGTTAAGCCTCCGACTTTGGCTCAGGTCAGATCTCACATTCGGGGGTTCGAGCCCCACATCAGACTCTGTGCTGATAGCTAGCTCAGTGCCTGGAGCCTGCTTCTGGTTCTGTGTCTCCCTCTCTCTCTGACCCTCCCCCTCTCATGCTCTGTCTCTCTCTGTATCAAAAATAAAAATAAAACATTATAAATAAATAAATAAATAAATAAAAACCCTACCCATTCCCTAATGAGTCTATCCCTGGATTTTTATTGTTGTGAACAAGTTCTAGAGAGAACTTGTTCCTCCCTCTTTTGTTTTGCTTTTGCTTGCTACATTTTTTAAAAATCTACTTACTAATCACTGTACTTCATTCACAGACACACACAAAGTAAACGTTCTTCCTCCCTGGACACAAACATGTGAATGCTGCCAAACACACAGAGCCGGCATAATTGGCTGAAAATGAATGGGAATTTTTTCAAATTAAAGTTTAATGACACAAGCGAAACATGAATACATTCTCCTTTTTAAAAAATAGAACACTGCAGATGATGCTAACGTCCCTTTTGGCCACCCACTGCCATCCCATTTCCTTCCTCCTCCCCAGAGGTTACCACTATAATAGGCTCAATGTGCACTTTTCTAGACTTTCCAAAAACTTATAAATTCACAGATAGATACCCACAGGAAATATATGTAATAGTTGTGTCAAATAATGAGAATTTTGTCTTTTCCTTTCCAATTTTCATTGATATTGACCTGGGTTTTATTATGGTTGTGGAATAGAATGTCAGTATTAACATCCATCACAAGTGAAAGGAAAGACGTAGAAGTCTGGATGCAGCAGTGGGGGGAAGAGGGGCACTGACGGAGTGATGGGGGGCAAGGGCGTCTGTGGACATGCAGTGGAACAAGGTATGAAGGGGCAAGTAGCTTTCTTGAAATTGGGAAGATACCCAGTAGAGGTACTTTAGAACTGTGTCAGGGGTAGCAGGAATGGAAGGAAGTACTTTCCAAGTGTCCTAAAGCCTAATCCCCCACATGGGACATCCCTGGATCTCATGAACTAGAAATAGGGGTTAGCAGATGCTGTTCAGGAAACCCCCCTGATCTAGTTTTGACCAGGATCTCATAAGGAAGCATCTTCAGGCATCTTCAAGGAGCTCTTTCTCTGATTAAGGCAATGCACCTGGGGAGCTTTCTTGCCCCCCACCCTTCTTTTCTGCCTAGGTGCTGTTGAAGATGTTGATGGAGGCATGGAGCTCTGACAGCCACCTTGTGACCAGGAGGGGAGGCCAGGAGATGCAGCTCTCTCTTTGACTCAGAGCCTAGTCACCTGGAACTTTTGACTTCTGGGCTTTTCATTCTCTGAAACCAATAAATGGTCTTACTCTTTAAGCCACCCTTGGGAATCTGTTAGTGCTGGTGAAAGTGTTCTTCCTGTTACAAGAGACCTAAGAGCTTTTCAGAGTTGGGGAGGTGACGTCCAGCAGCAGATCGCATACTCTGGGGTGAGAGTTTAAGAGTGGGGAGAAGGTGGAAAAGGTTGCTCTTCGTCAAAGCCCTGCTATTCTCTTTGATTTTTTTTTTTTAACTCTGTGCATGTATTACATGGAAAGTAATAGAAGTTTATTTTTTTTAAAACAATTCTGCTAAGTGTGTTAAAATGTAACCAGTGGTTGCCTCTGGTTACCTTGGGTATGTAGCAAGGGTGTGTAGCACATGAGAAAGGTGGATTTTGAGGCAGGGGGAGGAAGTGGCTGAGAGATGAAATCCTAGACAAAGACCTCTCACCTGGCCTTGTGAGGATAGCCATGGGCTCAGGGCACATGTACCGCAGGAGAGCAGGACAGGTCGGGCCAGCCAGCGCACACACAGCCCGGGCACCACCCCAAGGAGTTTGAGCTTTTATTTTAAGGGTAATGAGGAGCCAGGGACGCGTTTACACAGGGAGATGGGTGTGAACCCATTTTCATGTAGTCACGTTTCCTCTGTGCCAGAGAAGGAAGTTCAGCTCAAACTCACTCAGGAAAAAGCAGAACTTGATTGGCTTCCATAACCACACCATGGACCAGGCTGGGCCTCCAGGCCCCCTGGAGCCAGGGACGTGTGTCAGACCCTCCCTCTCATCTCCAGGCCTCCCCATCTCATCGCCTGACAGCCTCACTCTCTCAGGCCTGCTTCTTCCACATACTGGCACTCGTGGCTATACGTGTGTCTCACTTCCCTCGGGTTGTGACCAAAGAGACCAATGCGGGAGCACAGGTGTTTGGTTAAAAGGCCTCAGATGAGTCAGTGCCACTTGCTACTAGTTTCTCTGTCCTCAATGCCCTCATTTGCAGACATCCATATTTCATAATAACAGCATCAGTCTTGTCAACACCAGGGTGTTGCATGGGTCAAAGGAGGTGACACTGTGAGATGCTTAGCTGGGACCTGGCACGTAGCGAGTGCTCCGTATGTGTCATGAGCTCTCTCTGTTCCCAAGTCAAAAAATCTGGGGACAGGCTCTGATTGGCCAAGCCCAAGTCAGGGACTCAATCAGCCCTGGTCAATCAGTGTTGGCCAATAAGGTATAATAAGGTGAATCCCATTCAAAACAGATAGATTGGAGTGCAGAGTGGCTAACAAGGAGAGTTGGAATAGGTCTGGGTAAAGAAGACAGTGGATGTGTCCTGTTATCCCTGTGCTGTCTGCAGGAAAGAGTTTGGAGAGGGCCTGGTAAGCCTGGAGGGAGGGAGGGTACCTAAGAGGCCACCACCGTTGTCCCTGAGAAGTGTTGCAGGGCTGAGGTAAAGGACATGCAGATGGAGAGCAGCTAGATTCAAGAGAAGTTTTGGAGATAGAACTAGGGAGCTTGGTGCCAACCAAGTAGGAGAGATAAGAGAGAATGAAAGATTGAAGGTGATCCCAGGTTGCTGACCCAGAAACCGCCACAGAGCCTGGCCAAAGTTTAACTTCTTTATTTCTTTAGGACTCCAGCTCACTCTACCACCACTACCACCACCCCTCTCTGCTCAGCTGTACAAACTTAATCTTGGTTCAAGGTAAATGCAGTCATTTCCAGACTTTACCTAAGTCTCTCTTAAGCAAATTTTTCGTCAACTTTCAGCTCTTCTGCTTCCCACTACTCCTTCCATTCTCCCTTCCCTACACAGAACTCCGTGTTCTGGGATCTCTTATTTTGCCCTGGCACCAGGGTGTACATGTGATCCTGGACCACCAGGATCTGTCCATTGCCATCCACTGAGCCCAGACATCCCCACAGACGCCTTCCTTGTCCTGACCACAAAGCATATTCCAGTCTGCCAGCCACACTCCCCCTACCTCCCAAGCCCTCACCGTCAGCACCTTGCTATGGGGGCACACAGGACCTTGGGGGGCACCCCTAGGCCCATCTGTCAGACACTTCTTGTCAGGGCTCTAAACTTCTCTAGCCCAAGCTAGGGGGATGGGTTGGTCTTCTGGGCAACAACATGAAGTGCCAGGCAATAGCCCCTTCTACTTTTTTGCTTCTTTGGGGGGATATGGCATCTACTCTAAGTTATGTCTCTGTATGAGTCCCCTCCTCACTAGCTGGCCAAACTTTTATTTCCTTTTGGGCAGAAAGACAGCTTCTCTATTCTTCCCTATTTGCTGTTCAGGACATCAATTTCAAGTTCTGAGTCCCTCGGTTTCTTTTCTCTTTACCAAAAGCCAGCAGCTACAACCAAATGCCTTGTCTCTGCTGTGGGTTTCAAGAGACTATTTGAAACCATTGACTGTCTTGTTGTATTCATGCTGTAATAACCCCAATCTTCCCCCAAAGCTCTGCCAGAATCAGGAGAGAGTGGCCATGCCACCATCATTTCCTGCCTTCTCTATATACTCACACTATTCCTTACATCGAGAGGTGGTGTCTACTCTTTCTGCTCACAAGTCTTAGTGACTTTCTTGGCTTTCGTGACTTTCTTGGCCAATAGAACATAGCAGAAGGGACATCCTGAGACTCATGGGACTGTGTCTTCAGAAGCTTTGTAGTTTCTGTACAGGACTCTTGAAACACTTGGTCTTGGGACACATCCTCTTGCAACACAGCTGCCATGCTGTGAGAAGTCCAGCCTGTGTGGTAAATGCACATGTGGGCACTCCAGTGGGCAGCCTCAGCCGAGCTTCTGGCTGGTGGCCACCTGTGTGAATGAGCCCTCTGGCACAATGACTCAAGTCCAGCTGCCATCTGACTGCAACTGCAGAGAGACTTTAAGCAAGGACCACCCAGCTGAGCCTCATTAACCCCTAGAACCATAGGAATAATAAATTGTGTTTTTAAGCTACTAGAGTTTGGAGTCATTTCTTATGCAAAACAGTGACAGGCAAGGAAATAGGGATGGGGGAGAGCACATAGAATAGTATATAAAAGATTCTTAGGGACGCCTGGGTGGTTCAGTCAGTTGAGTGTCTGACTTCGGCTCACATCCTGACCTCATGGTTCACGAGTTCAAGCCCACATCGGGTTCTGTGCTGACAGCCCAGAGCCTGGAGCCTGCTTTGGATTCTGTGTCTTCTTCTCTCTCTGCCCCTCCCCCACTCATGCTCTGTCTCTCTCTGCCTCAAAAATAAATCAAAATAAACACAAAAAATTAATTTAAAAAATGAAAAGATTATCCTACTACACAACATTTAATGGACCATTATAATACAGTATGGTAAGTGCAGTTATGGAGGATAGATTTGCATGGAACTTTCCAGAAGAGATGACCACTGGTCTGACTTCTTAAAGATGAGCAGGAATGAGCAAGGTAGAAGGAATGGGAAGGACATTCCAAGCAAAGGAATCAACATGAGCAAAGCCCCACAAGTAAGAAAGTAGCAAGCATAAGCTTACAGGCATCTGGTATTCGTGGAATACGAAAGGAGAAGATGGGAAGAGTGAGACAGGAAGTGGACAGAGATCAGGCCCCATAGGCCCTTGGATGCCCCCCACATCAAAGAGTTTGGACACCATCCTGTAGTCAGTGGATACTATTGAATGTTTTTACATTTGGGAAAAGCCTGCAATAGCCAGTGTGAGGGCTAGATTTGGAAGGTGACAGTCTCTAGGTAGGGAGATGAATTAAGAGACTATGGTCATGGTCCAGATAAGACAGGATGAGGCCTGACCTGAAACAATGACGGGAGATGTACAGAACCCAAAAACCTTTACAAAATAAAGTAAAAAATGCAGGATAATTGTTGGTTATTGGGGGGAAAGCAAGGGTAAAATGAAGGGTGAGGCTTGTGTGTCTTAGGTGGGGTTGGAAGGGAGGTGCTCAGGATGGGGAACATGGTACAGGAGCCAGTTTGAGGGGGGGCAACAATGGGCTCAGTCTCAGGTAGAGCTGGGGGGCTGAGGGCACAGCCAGGTGGGACCCATCAGGCAGCTGGATCCCAAAATCTGAGATTCAGGAAGAAATTGAACCAGAGGAGTCACCCCAGGGACAGAAACTAATGGGAACCTCAGGAATGAGTGAGATTGCCAGGGAGAGACTAGAGAGAGAATAGGAGAGAGCCCAGGGCGGAATTGTGAGATATATACTTACATACGTACGGACGTACATCCATACATACATACATAGGACAGCCGGGAGGTGTGGAGGGAGAACAAAGGAGAAAGTGAAGGAAGGACCTGGGAGATTCGACAAACAAGGAGTGGGGTTACCATGGCAACCAAGGTAGTGAAGAGTTTCGAGGAGAAACTAATCAACTGTTATATGGCTTGAGTCTCAAAAAAACAAGAAGCAGACTCCTTTGAATTTAGTAATCAGGTGCCTATTGTGAACACTGGCAGGGAGAATTTTGGGAGTGAGGGTTAAAAACTAGTTTACAGGGGGCAGTGGAGGGGATGGGTGGAGGAGATGCAGACCTCCCCTCAGAGAAGGCTGGATGGCTAGGGTAGGAGTTGGGTGGCAACAAGAAGAATGTGGGTGATCAAAGGAGGATTTTCCAAAACAAGAGACCCTAGAATTTTCTTGTCTTGAAAGAAGGCACCAGCAAAGAGGGAGAGGATGAAAAGAGGAACAGTTTGTGAGCTGGGATCCATCCTCTGAGCCTGGCTGAAAGGAAACAAGTGGCTATGATTGGAGATGTCTCAAGAAAAGAGGGCGAGACACGGAAAGACTCCTTTGGGATGTTTCCAATCCTGAAAACTTGGAAAAAAGGTTTTCTACACTGGCCAGTTCTGCGGGGTGGTTGAGACGGAAAAGAAAGGGGAAAGTTGAGTTGAAGTAGCTAGGGGGCCATTTGGTGACTGTTCTGGATATTCCTCACAGGCTCCTAGGGCTTTTCTCTTTCTCCATCCGGTTCTGGGCCCTGAGTGGTCCACCTTTACATCCCTCAGGCTCCTTGCTCTCTGGCTTCTAGTTGAGTTTGGTCAATGGAGGAACCAGTGGGGAGAGTGGAGGGAGGACTTGGGAGGCTCTCCTGGCTGACTTCCTATGGACTGTGTGCTGGCAGTGACTGTATTCCTTTAGTCATGGCCACAAGTAGGGCCCCTTTCTTAAAGTCACTGCTTTCTCTATGTGTTCTGAAAACTCACCCCTCTTCTCTTCTGGCCTAGAAGCAGTGATGGTTTCCAGCTGTTGTTCATCCATGGGCCCTTTATCATCACTGGAACCCTTGGCCCTGCCACACTCTGAATAGTCTTTCACTACATTGTTTTCAGTTAAATCCTTCTGAGTGCATCTTCCAGGACCCTGAATGAATGGTGAATTTGGTTTGTCTAAGCACTGGGACAGACATGTAGGAGGGTACACAACACTGAGTACAGCCAGACCTGGTCCCTGCCACATATGCTGCCAATCCATCAAGGGAGCCAGATATCCCATAATTTCAAACTCAGATGCCATAGAAAAATCTTTCTAGATCAGAGAAGTAACACTTGATTAGAGGAGTGGAAGTTACTAGGAATGAGGAAAGCATTGCACATAAGGAAAACAGCATGTGCAAAGCTCCACGGTGGGAGGGTGGTGCATCCCAGAAACCAGAAGTCCCTCTTGGCTGTGGCACTTATTGGTAAGAATGATTTTGAAACAAGTGACAGAAAACTCAATTCAAAAACATTTAAACAATAAGAGATTTATTGCCACGCATAATGAGAAGTTCCAAGGGAGACAGTTTGAATGAAATCAAGGACCCAGGATCTGTCCATCTCTCAGCACATGACTTCTGTTCCCATGGTAACAAGATGGCTGCAGCCGCTCCAGGATTGTATTCACCTTCCTGATGTCCACAGATAGATGAAAGAAAGCGGTTCTTCTTTATACTTCTTTTTTTTTTTATTTATTTTTAAATATAATTTATTGTCAAATTGGTTAACATATGGTGTATACAGTGTGCTCTTGGTTTTGGGGGTGGATTCCCATGATTATCACTTACATACAACATTCAGTGCTCATCCCAACAAGTGCTCTCCTCAGTCCCCACCACCCATTTCCCCCTCTCCCCAAACCCCCACCCATCAACCCTCAGTTCTCTGTATTTAAGAGTCTCTTATGGTTTGCCTCCCTCCCTCTATTTGTCGCTATTTTCCCCCATCCCTTCCCCCGTAGTTTCTGTTAAGTTTCTCAAGTTCCACATATGAGTGAAAACATGATATCTTTCTCTGACTGACCTATTTCACTTAGCATAATGCTCTCCAGTTCCATCCACATTGCTGCAAATGGCAGGATTTCATTTTTTCATTGCCAAGTAGTGTTCCATTGTATATATAAACCACATCTGCTTTATCCATTCAGTTGATGGACATTTAGGCTCTTTCCATAATTTGGCTATTGTTGAAAGCACTGCTATAAACATTGGGGTACATGTGTCCCTATGCATCAGCACTCCCTATCCTTCAGATCAATTCCTAGGAATGCTATTGCTGTGTTGTAGTGTAGTCCTATTTTTTTTTTAATTTTTAACACTTATTTATTTTTGAGAGACAGAGAGAGACAGATCATGAGCAGGGCAGAGGCAGAGAGAGAGGGACACACAGAATTGGAAGCAGGCTCCAGGCTCTGAGCTGTCAGCACAGAGCCTGACACAGGGCTCGAACCCACGAACTGTGAGGTCATGACCTGAACCAAAGTTGGACACTCAACCGACTGAGCTACCCAGGTGCCCTAGGTAGTTCTATTTTTAATTTTTTGAGGAACTTCCATACTGTTTTCCAGAGTGGCTGCACCAGTTTACATTCCCACCAACAGGAAGAGAATTCCCATTTCTCCACATCCTTGCCAACATCTGTTGTTTCCTGAGTTGTTAATTTTAGCCACTCTGACTGGAGTGAGGTGGTATCTCAGTGTGATTTTTATTTGTATTTCCCTAATGATTGATGTTGAGCATCTTTTCATGTGTCTGTTGGCCATCTGGATGTCTTCTTTTGGAAAACTGTCTATTCATGTCTTTTGCCCATTTCTTCCTTATACTTCTTTTTAATGATGAAGAAACTTTTCCCAGAAGACCCCACCACCATCACCTCTCATTGGTCAGATTTACAATACCCACTCATAAACCAATCACTGTCGAGAGAGGTAGACCTCACCACTGTGACTGACCTATGTCACTTGGAGAGTGGCTTCTGCTAGCAAGAACCAAGAAGAATGACTTGCTGGGGTGGGGGGCATGTGATGAAGCTGGAGAAATCAAAGCTGATCTTTCTTTAAGAACCATTGAATGGTGTCAACAGGGAGTGGGCATAAAAAAAAAAAAAAAAGATGTATTTTCTGAAATGCCCACTTGGGCTGCTGTGGGAGCTGGATGCTTGGAAGGAAAAAGAGATTTGGAGAGACAATTCAGCAGGTAACTATAGTGGACCAAGCAAGAGATGGTGGTTTGGACTAAGGTGCTGCTGCTGCTGCTGCCAGAGGCAATTAAAGCCTCACAATGGGATGTGGTGGGTGAAGAGGGGATTCTTGAATAACTGTCCAGTGTCTCCCACCATAGCAATGGTGTCATTTCCTCAAAATGGGAAACACCGGACGAGGACAAATTTGGAGAAGAAAGATTAAGAACTTTAATAAAGAGAGATAATGAAGTAGAAAAAGGAAAACAGACTAGGAGTCTCATTTGTCTCATGTTGAGATGTCAGATATTGGTACGGGGCTGGCCACCACATTCTGGAGCTTGGAGTAGAGCTCAGGACTGCAAATGGAAGAGCAGCCATTAAGGAGAAAGACTGGTGTGTTGGACTGGACTGTCAGTTTGGGAATCAGCCTCAGGAGGCAGGCAAAGCTTTAGGGATACAAGATATCCAGGGAAAAGGGGCACAGTGAAAGAGAAGTCCAGAGACCTGTGGACATGGGAAGGGGAGTCTGAGAAAGAGAGGAAGACAAGGAAAGAGGAGGTCTCAGAAACTCATGAAGGAGTCAGGAGTGGATTCAGGGTGGCCACTGATGGGCCAGACGCACAGAGGTCAGGCAAGGGTGTTCCACAGACATGGTCTTTGAGGACATTTGCACGGCACCTTTGGGGAAGGGGCAGAAGCCCACCTGGGTGGCAGATGATCCAGAGTCTGGCTGAGAAAGCAAGAGGGAAAAGGGGGGGCTAAGTTTGGGGTGGGGTGGACAGTGGGGCCCAGAAATGTGCTGCTTCTTACCTGGTGACGTTTGGTGGGAGGAGGGTTTGGGAGTCATGTTTGAAGAGCAGGGACAGGTTTTGAAGGGGGCCCTCAAGCAGTGGGATTAAGTGTCGAGGTGAAAGTATTAGCCATGTTGGTGGAAAGGGGCAAAATTAAATCATGTACATTTTACCAGGTTGCCTGATCTCCATGTTCTTCTGGAGGCTTTTTCTCTGCCCTCTGGGTACCAGCTACAGCTCTAATTAGCAGTGGTTTCATCCTGCCTCGTGTCTGGGGCCATGTCTTCCTCGTTTTTTGTGCCTTTCGGCACCTAGCAACAGGCAGTGAGCTAGATAGAGACAGAATAATTATTTTCTGCTTGAAATCCAATATCTGAGATGGAAGTTCAGAAAATGTTCTTTTTAGCACAAAAATGTTATGGGAACTCGGAAGGAGCAAGGTTACAGGCAAAAGAGACTGTTGGGGTAGGTGGGGGTGGAGGGCCAGGGGACTAAAAAGTCACTAGGTCATTCAATGACTGGAGACCCGGAGATGTGCTCTGGAGGAAGGGCTAGGACCCTCCCACTCTGGAACCAGCCCTTCGTAGAAGGCAGTGTGGCCCGCTGGCCTGGCCTCCCCGTGACCGGTTTACGGCCATTCTTTTCAGAAACCCCCATCGCTCTACTCAAGGAGAGAAGACACCCTTCTCTCCTTGAACTCACTCAGCCTCAGGGCAGCAGCTGACGCAGCTGGCCACTCCCTCCTGAAAGGACCTTGCCCACATGACACCACTGTGACATCTCCCAGTTAACCTCCGCCCTCGCTGGCTGCTGCTCCTCAGCCTCCTCCACCCACCATCTCAGTGTTGGGTTCCCTCAAGACTCATGCCTGGGCGTTTCCCATCTTCCCCTGTATTCTCACCCTGAGTGGTCACTGGTGACTCTACTTTGATGCCCCCACCTGCCCTCTCTGGACTGGCATGCCTAACTACCCAGCTGGTAGCTCTGCCCGCATGTCCTTTAAGACACCCCAAACTTGCCGCAGCTGATCAGAATTCTAGCTTCTCCCAAAAGCCCCCTCCCCCTTTGTCTTCCCCTTTTCTACAAAGGCCCAACCTTTAATCCTTTTTCCCAAACCTGTCCTTTGAGAGTCATCCTTGACTCTTCCCTGCCCCTTCCCCGCTACCCAGTCCCAGCAAATCCTGGCAGGTCAGTCCCCAGAATCGTCCCCAGTCTGACTCTGCTCACCCTCTCCTACCACCTGGTTCCAGCCACCTTCCATCTCTCATCGTCTTTCGGCAATGGCCTGGCAGTGTTCTTCCCCCTTAGCCCTCCGCTCATCACACAGAAGTAAAAGCAGGCATCTTAAAACCCCAGGAGGACCCTGTCATTATCCTGCGTACCATCAGCCTTCAGTGATTTCCATTGCCCTTAGAACAAAGCCATCTTTCTCAAGACCCCCCTCATCTGCCCAGTGGTCTGTCAGTCCCCCTGAGGGATGGTCCCCCAGAGGTGCTCCAACCCACTGTCCTCTGGCCACACGCAAATTCTTTCAGGTCCTCAAATGTTCCAGCTTGTTCCTCTCCTAGAGCCTTTGCTCCTCTTGTTCCTCATCCAGGAAGTCTCTCCCCTAACTCCCTCCTCTCAGTCTTTGTGGCTTATGGGTCCCCTCAGAGAGGCCTTGCCCAGCCCCCCATCCATCCCTTCCTCAGCATTCTGGCCTTTCCCCTTAGAGCCCTCATAATAATTAATTTGGAGTTGCCTTTTTTCTCTGTTTTGAAGGGCTTTCCCATAAAAGAGCCCTTACTCTTAGTTACTCTCTGGGAAGCTCGCTGAAGGCCATTTCTTAGAGACCATCTCGACCCACTCTGGTGTTCCCAAACCTCACACACATTTGTGGAGCAGGGAATAAAGCTGTGTTGATGTTCTTTACCTCATTTGGCCATCATAGCCCTATGATGAACAGAAAGGTGAGGTCCTGGCGGCACAGCCTCTAGACTTCAGGGCTGTGCCCACCATTCACCTGTCCCTATGGTGCACAGAGATATAATTTGACTTCCAGGGAGTAGAAATGGCTAGAAAAATGGGTATATGTGTGGAAAATAGTAGTGCCATGGGAAACCCACAGTGAGATGTCCCAGAGGAACTTTGATATGGGCATCAGACATCTGGGCACCTGAGCGGATATGAAATAAAGATGTCCAGGGCTCTCACCCCAAAAGATATTGCAGTATAATACGAAACAATGTAACTCTTTTTTAAAGAAAGACCTTTCAATGGAACCGAATAGAAAGCCCAGATGCCGATCCCTGGAATATCTCCCACGGTGGCTTAGTAGAGAAGAGACATCACAAACTAATGAGGAATGTAAGGATTTCTCATTAAGTGGGACTAGAAAATAATTTTTATCTGTCTGGGAAACAAAAAGTAATTTTTACCTCCCTTTATGTTAACACCAAGACCAATGCCAGGTGATTAAGGAGTGTACTTGTCACGATGAGCACCGGGTGTCGTACAGAAGTGTCAGATCACTCTATTGTACACCTGACACTAATGTCACACTGTATGTTAACTAACCAGAATTTAAATAAAAACCTTTCAAAAAATCAATGCCAGGTGATTTAAAGAGTTAAATGCAAAAAAAATGCATACTACTAACTAGAAACTAGAAAAAAATGAAATTATTCATTATTCAAACTGTGATTAAGGCAGGCCATTGCAGCCTTCACAGCAATAGAGAGAATTATAATGGAAAATACAAATATAATTGACTATAGGAAATGTAAAGCTTTTCTGTGTTGAAAATCCTCATAAATAAAACATTTACAGAGGCAGTAAGAATTTTCATAATGAAATGTTGGGGCAATAAAAGGCAGTGAGAGTCCATTTATAAAAGATGAAGTTCAAAAGGCAAATACAGTTGCAAATATTGAACTTAGTCATAACAAAATACATGTAAATTAGGATGGAGAGACACCACTTTAGGCCCATTGAAGGAGTGCTACAAAACAAGAGGCTTGCAGTGCTGGCTTGGCCCCAGTGGCCTGTGGGACCTCTTGTGCACAGCTGGTGTGGCTGTCAAGTAGCAAAACCTTTCTGGAAGGCAATTTGCTTAAGATGTGTGAAGAGCCTTGGAAAGGTTCACACTGTTTGACTTGGGAATTCCATTTACAGGAACCTCATCCCAAGAAAATGATCTAAAACAATGCCCCAAGACTGGTACAGAAAGCTGGGCATTGTGGCTTTATTTGTAATAGCAAAGAAGAGAAAAGGAGGAAGGAAGGAAGGAAGGAAGGAAGGAAGGAAGGAAAGAGGGAGGGAGGGAGAGAGGAAGGAAGACAGGCTCAAAATCTCTAGCCCCGGGAGAATGGTTAACCAAATTATGTTTCATTCATTAAGTGGATTATTAGACAGCCATTAAATGTAATAATTACAAAGAATGTTGACTAACACAGGGAAGTGCTTAGCATATAATCAGTGTAAAAGGAAGGTGGTACAAAATTATACATATAATAATAGTATTTGCTATAAACAAATGCATTAAAAAAGACTGAAGAAACATGCTCTTCACATGCATTTTCACACAGCAAGGCTGTGGGTGCTGGCATTGTCAAGATTTTGCCTTTCCTCATTCTTTAGGTACTCTCCAAATTTCCTGTAATGTTCAGGTATTACTGTTTTTATGGTAACATATTTCAAAAGTACAGAAGGGAACAAGAATAGTATAATGAACACAATATACAATATTGTCATCCAAGATTATGTATTACTTTCATAGTAGAAAAACCAAGGAAAAAGAAAAATAATGGAGTCAAATCCGAAGGGAATGGTACTTGCATCGGGCCAGTTTGGAAGGTGGGGTGGAGAGATGGGGCTGGAAAGGAAAGAAAATGGTCCAGGGTCCCAGGGTCGGGAAGCTCTTGGGTGAGCCCCTTCAAAGGTCTGAGATATGGAGACTTTCCTGCTTCTGGTGAGCAATGCTTTTCATCTGAAATGTCCTTCCTAGAACATGGCAGGTTTCCATTGGACGTGGTTTTGATCCTGAACTCTGAGTTGTATAGGTCCATGTGTCTGTTCCTAACCATGCTGTTGAATCACTGTTACGTCATCAGCTGCTACCTAGTAGGGCAAATCCTGTCCTTTTACTCCTACTGTGCTCTCACCACTTGTTTTTGTCCCTCAAAATTACCTTGGGCTGTTCTTGCCCCTCTCCTCTTCCATATGACCTTTAGAATCAGCTTATTAAGTTCCATTTAAAAATCTTGGTGGGATTTTGATTAGGAAGGCATCGAATTTATACATTAATTTGGAGAGAATTGACATCTTCCCAATATCGAGTCTTCAGGACCCTAACATTTCAAGGGTGGTTGAGTCAGAGACTCTGATTAATGAGACTGGGAAGGAAAAGTCGTCATAGAAACGGGTTAAAAACAAGGAGATGGTGTTGTCATGGAAACCAAGAGAGCTGAGCGTTTCAAGAAGGCGAGAGTGATCAACAATATCAAACCCTGCAGAGAATTCCAATAAGACAGGGATGGAAAAACACCCACTGAAGTTGGTAATTAGGAGGTTATCAGAGCCCTCAGCAAGAGCAGTTTCTGGGGTGAGACGGAGCAGAACCCCAACTGCAGTGCCTGAGGATGATAGATAGTCAGCAAAGACGCCCCTTTTATAGAAGTTTGGATAATTAAGTTAGATAATTAGAAAAGTTTCGAGAAGGATTGTCTGGAAGGTAGTGAGTGAAGTGCAGAATCAAGAGAAAGTTTTCAATTCAACTCAACAAATATTCTTTGAGCATCTCATATGTGCCAGCTAATTCATTAGGGAGATGGTGAGAACAAGACAGATACATATCCCTGCCCACTGGGAGCTGATGGTCTAAACAGGGAAGCAGATATGAATCGGGCAATCACATAAATACATAGATAATTACAATGATAATCACAAAGGAGAGGTATATGTGGCTGAAAGCAGCCGGGGGGTGGCAGTCAGGGAGGAGAGGATCTGTTAATATTTCCCAGAGGAGATCTGAAAGGTGAGCATCAACCAGGGAAAGAACATTTCAGGCAGAGGCAGCAGCATAGGCAAAGGCTCTATGGTGTGGAGGGGCAGGGCATATTCTGGAAAGGGAAAGAAGGCCAGTGATGCTGGGCTGGTGGAGGAGGCAGAAGCAAGGTGAGAAATGAGCTGAAGAGTTCAGCAGGCTGGGAGGATTTGGGGCTTTCTTCCGAAAATGATAGGGGGTTTAAATATGGCAGCAGCCTCTTCCCATGTGTATGCTGAAAGTATCGCTCTGGCTGCCAGTGAGGAGAGGATGCAGAGATGCTGGAGGGCTGCAGGGAGACTGTCCTCCAGACCAGAGCTAGTGGTGGCTTGGGCCAGGATGCTGGTGGTGGAGTTGAAGACAACCGGAAGGATCCGGGAACCATTGGGAGCTCAAGTCTCCAAGGTTAGAGGCTAGACTGTGGATAGGCATCAGTGCAGGTAAGCTGAGAGGCAAGACCCCAGGTGTCTGGCTGGTCTCTTTCCAGGACATGTGGGACACTAGTGAGGACTGGGTTTTGGACAAGAAGAGTTGTCTGTTGAGTGTTGAGTATGAGGTGCCTTTGGACTTCCGGGTTCTGGAGCCCAGAGGAGAGCCCAGGCTGGAAATGGATGCTAGGAGGGCTTCAGGCACAGGCAGGGCTCAGGGAGGGGGTCTTGAAGCACCTCAAGGGGTGAGTGAAATTAAGGAATAGGATATGAAGGGAATGAGCGGAGGGCAGCTTTAGGGGGCTGGGGATTATATGAAAAAGAGGGTGAGGAGTGACCAGAGGGGGAAGGCCAAAGAGGCTTTCCAAAGGAGCCCAGCAAGGAGAGCTTCCAGAAAGACAGCGTGTCCATTGGCGGCCATAGGTAAGAGGGCCAGGAATTCAGGGGAGGTGAAGGCTGATTGGCTTCCCTGGACTTGACCTTTGGAGCACAGTGCCAGTTTTTTGCATGGGGGTAAGTCAGGCGTGAGGGTGGTCCAGGGCCTACCTGTGAAGGGAAGAGAGTGAGGAAAAGGTGCAGAATTTTTCATTTGGTTTTGGTCTTAGTAAAAGAGCAATATTCACACGTTAATTTTCCCAGAGTAAGGCACCTGTGGGATATGAGCCATTGCAGAACAAGGGCAATTAGCTAAATGAGGCCTCCAAGGAAGTGAGGCCATGTGGGCGAAAGAGATCCGTCTTGGGCAATAGCATGCATCCAGCTTCCCAGAAGAAAATTCAATGCCCAACCTTTTACTGAGTAAACTATGTCCAAGTAACTTTCTTTCAGAGAATTTGTCTGTGACCTTTGTGACTTCACCAAGTCTCCCGACAGCAGGAATTTCATCCTGCCCATGGTCAGGACTTTGGCTTATTCATTTTGGAATCATCCCCAGGCTAGGGCAGCCAACTGGGTCCTGAATAAATATATTCTCTGACTTAAAATAAAATGTCAAAAATGGAAGGTCAAAATTCTCAGCCAAAAAGAGTTTGTAATCAATAGAATAGTCAGACAAATACATTGTGTGTGTGTGTGTGTGTGTGTGTGTGTGTGTGTGTGTGCCCATGTGTACACCCGTGTGTGGGAGAACGAGTGAGGACTGGGAGAGTTGGGGAGGGGGGTGGATTAGATGGTCGGCATCCTTGCCATGAAGGACTGAAGAGATGGGGAAAGGAAGTCTGCTGTTGGCACAGAACCAGGACACCCCACCCCAGCGTGGGCTCAGGTCTTCACACAGTGGGGTCAGAGCCATTGTCTCATGTGGTCATTACAAACCCCGTGAGGCAGAGAGGGGGTAGGCAGCCCATTTTACAGACAAGCAGAAAAGGAAGCTGAGCCCGTATGGGGCCCTGGCTATGGAAGACCCTGGGATGTGTTAATGGCCTGCTCTCCCCCCCCTGCCTCCAGTGACCAGCCCCTCTACACCCCAGGATGAGCCCCCTCAGGAGCTCCTGCCCCAGAATTGACAGCTGTAAGATAGCAAGGCCAGAAGCAGAAGCAGAAGTTATGAAAGATAAAAGCAGTGTGGGGGTCTCCAAGAGAAGATGTTCATCAGAGGGCTTTCTGGAGCTCAGTCAGGTCTGCCCAACCCTCCTGGACACCAAAATAGCACTCAAAACCACATCGTGAGGCCACAGTGCCCAGGTATGGGTCCAGGCCTCGGGACTCAGAAATGGCACATGGTCACAGGCAGGATAACCGTACTGCTCACTTATACGGGGACCAGAATCTTGCCTTTTCTGGTCCCATCCTCATGTGGCCAACAGCCACAGCTACTGTCCCCACAAGCTCTGTGTCCTCCCACCTTTCCCTAACTTCTCTGGGCCTGCCAGCCCACTCAGCCCCCGCAGCCTTCTGTGGGCACCCAGGCACCCTCAGATACTCTCCAGCCCCCTCAAGCCCTCTGCAGGGCATCAGCCTATGTCATCTTTCATGTAAGCACCAGGTTGGACTCCAGGTTTCTGCTCTTGAGATCCCCAAACTTGCCTGGGACCCCATCATATGCCTCCTTGGGACTCAGCTCAGGGACAGGGCATGACGTTCTGCTGGGGACCCAGCCACTGCCAAAGTTCCAGTCAATCCCCTTGGATCTCTCTTCTTCTACCCACAGGTTGAACATGTAGCTCCTTCATGAGGCCCAAGTTCTGACAGCACTGTGCATTGTCTTTTCAGTCTATTGTCTTTACATAAACTCTTTGCCCCTTCCATTAGCTTTGACTCCAAGCTTTGTGGCATCCAGAATCTTTCCTTTCTCAAGCCCCCATTCTGGCCCTTCTGAAAGGCTGTGGCTCTCATTCTGTAGGCTCCCCTGTAGACAGAAGTCTTCAAAATTGTTGTCTGTGCTATCAACTTATAGAAGCCCACACAGGGAGCTAAACGCCAGGCATTCTATAGAATGTCATTACCCAAAGAGCAACGCATCCAGGAAGCTTGGACAGTGGGGGTGGGGAGTGAGGTAGAGGGAATTCCACCCACACACAGTGGAAGAGAAAAATACGACCATGCCCCACACAGTTAAAAAGGGGGTGCCCTGAAGCAGTGAGGAAAAAAGGGATTAGTCAATAAAAGGTGCTGGAGTGATCACTAAGCTGTTTGGAGAAGCAAATCCACTCATTCTTCACTTCATGTCATACATCAACATCGAGTTCAGATGGATTAAAGATGTAAATTAAAAATCACGCTTGAATAAAGTCGAAGTGAATATCCACCTGAAGCTCTGTCTGAATGTTGCCTTCTAAACTTAAAAGCAAGGGAAGTATTCACAAAGAAAAGGAAAAGAAAATAGGTTTTAAATTTTAGACTTTCTGTGAAAATCAAAAACAACTTTGTGGATGTCACACAGAGGGTTAATATCCTTGGTGCTTAAGAATCCATACAAATTGAGTTTTAAAAATTCAAATCACTGCTGGATAAATGTGAAGGGATAGGAACACTCAATTAACAGAAGATTAATTTTTTATGGCTCATAGGTTGAACCTGTTTTCCAATATCTAATTATTTTTTTTTAAAGTAAATTAAAACAACAATGGGATAACACTTTCTGCCCAGTACAGAGTGAAGAAAAAATTTTTAATGAGAATACCCCCTGCTGGCAGTGGGTGTGATGAAACAGACAATGCCACTGATGGGAATGTAAATTACTACAGCCTTTGGCCCAATGATTACACTTATGGCACTCCATCAAAAGGAAATAATCTCAAAATGACAAAGATTTATGTATGAAGAGATACAGTATGGCCTTGTTTATCGTAACAATAATAACAACAACAACAAACTGAAACAACCAAAATAACCAACTATTGGGAAAATGTTAAACAGATTATTTTATATCCACTCAAATGGATTATTAGTCAGCAATTAATTGTGATTTTTAGGAAAGGCTCCAAAGAATTCTTATGATTGATATCAAAATGGGAACATAAGTGAGAAACCAGGGTGCAGATGGTATGCTGAATATTATCTCAGCTCTGGAAACAAAGAAACAAGATTTTATATATATATATATATATACATATATATAATATACACACACACACACATATAAGTTTATTTATTTATTTTGAGAGAGAGCGCACGAGCAAGTGGGGGAGGAGCAAAGAGAGAGAATCCCAAACAGACTCCACGCTGTCAGCAGCACGAAGCCCTATGCGAGGCTGGAACCTACCAGCTACGAGATCATGACTTGAGCCAAGGTCAGATGCTTAACTGACTGAGCCACCCAGGTGCCCCCAAGAACATTCAAAAGAAAAAACAGAAGGGATTTGTCCTAGGACCCTGAACCTAAGAATCTGGGCAGGGTTCAGGACAAATAAGCTTTGATGAAGACAGGGAAATGAATGGTCAAGTCCTAGAAGAAGCGCAGGTGGGGTCTTGGTTGTTATTTCAAATTCAAAGAATTTTATAGCTGGAGGAGAGAGGGAGAGATTGAGCCAGCTCTGAAGCTGGAAGAAAGAACTGCCTTGGGCATAGAGCTCAAGAAACTGCCATTTTTTCAGGGCAAAGAATGAAGAAGGGTGGTGTGAAATCAGGTTGGGCAGCTCAAGCAGGCCCTGTGAGCCCTGCCAGGGATTTAGGATTTTATCCCAAGGTCAGTGAGGAGCCACTGAAGATTTTTAAGCTTTCCTTCTAGATAGATTACAATATTAGCAGGGAATCTTCTTTGCAAATACCAAAAGCCCAGTTTGAACTCAGGCACAAAAACAAAAGTAAAAAATTTAAAGGGTAAAATCTAAAACTACAAAACCTCTAGAATAAAACATTTGAGAAAACATCTGTGATCTTGGTTTAGGCAAAGATTTCTTAGCTGTGACAACAAAAGCATGATCCATAAAAGAATACATTGCTAAGTTGAACTTCATCAAAATTAAAAACATATTCTTTGAAAGACATTGATGAGAGAATGGAAAGACCAACCACAGACTAGGGGAAAATATTTGCAAGTCATACATATGACAAGAGACTTGTACCTAGAATATATGAAGAAGTGTCAAAACTCAATAATAATTAAAAAAATTAAAAACAAACAAAGGATTTGAACAGACACTTCACCAAAACAAATACACAAATGGTAAATAAGCACATGAAAAGATGCTCAACATCATTAGTCACTAGGGAAATGCAAATTAAAACCACAATGGTATGCCATTACAAACTTATAAGAATGTTTAAAATTAGAAAGACTGATCACACCAAGTGTTGGTGAGGATGTAAAGCAACTGGAACTCTCACACATCGCAGGTGGGAATATAAGATGGTACAAACACTTTGCAAAATAATTTGGCAATTTCTTAAACAGTTAAATATGCACATATCATATGATCCAGTCATTCTTCTAAGATACCCAAAATGATGAAAATGTGCATCCATACAAAGACTGGTAGATGAACATTCATAGCAGTTTTATTTGTAATAAAATAAACTTTGTTTCTACAAACTAGAAACAGCCCAAGTATTCATCAAGAGGTGAATGGATAAATAAACTATGGTATACCCATAGAAGGCTACTCAGCTTTAAAAAGGAATTAACTATCAATACACAACATGGATGAATCTCAAAATAATTATGCTGAATGCAAGAAGCCAGAAAAAACCGTATGGCTCCATTTATATAAAATCTTATGGATTACAAATTAATGTATAGTGATGGAAAGCAGATCAGTGGTTATCTGGAGAATGGAGGGAGAAAGGGTAGGTAGAAAGGGAAGGGAAGGAAGAGATCACAAAAGGACACAAGAAATTTTTGGAGGTGATTGATGGGTATGTTGGTTATCTTGACGGGTGATGGTTTCAAGGGCATATATATATATATATATGTATGTATATATATATA